>NC_052048.2:78564097-78890734 GCF_903992535.2 Arvicola amphibius | reverse complement strand
GTTCAGTTTTCCAGATATAACATCACACCAAAGAAACATGACCCTGAATATTTTCAGAGAGGCTCAAAAATATTTTGAATTAGTAATACAATCTTTGCTATTGTAAGCCACATTTTGCACATTGTGATTTCTGTCACAGTCCAGCTATGACAGGTTCATAGTTTCCATGTTAGGGGCATGTGGATTAGAAAAGTTAGGTAGGAGGGACAGAGATAAGAAAGAAATACAGTGGCACAATATAGTGCTGGGAGGGCAACTCAATGAATACTGAATACTGAAAATGCCTACATTTATTTTTTCAAATACTTTTATACCCCCAATACAAAAGAGGGAAAGTAAAAGACTACTTAGCATGACACAAGGCATGATCAGAATAATTACTTGCTTCAATACATGAGAAATCAAGCTATTATCTTCTGATAATAGCTTGTCTCAGGCAGGATATGCAGTGAACACATCCTAGACTGAGTATACTCCAGGCAGCCAGCCACTCGATGTCAAACTTCTGATTTCAAATGAAGGAGAGAAGGAGTATGCTTTTATTCTCTGATCTTTGGTCAATGTGGACTAATCTACCTCTATGGGCCATCTTAATGTCCAAAACACAAGTGAGCATACCCTTGGTCAGAATGTGTTACTACACCTGTTGCTAAAACTTTGAAAGAGCAAAAACAAGCTCAAACTCTCTGACTTTCAGACAAATTGTAATAGGCATTTGTAAGCCTTCACAATTCTTCCCCTTTTATTTTATTTAATAAAGCTTGTGCTTCTGCTACAGGATGGGTTCACTATGCCTGTCTTGGGAGTTGTTTCCCATTTTCCAAACTTACCCATCATCTGCAAATACATTCTCTTTTGTCACAGGTTGCCTTGTGGGAGGGAGATCTTATCCATCTCTGACTATCAGCCTCTATGAATGAAGGGTTAAAAAATAATTCATCTCTAATGCTGTGCACTTTTAAACCAAGTTTTTGTCAAGAGAGTTTACCAACAACTAGATGCTCGTAAGCAAACAGATAATGCTTTGCAATATGCATGCTCCCAAGAAAAATGTGATTACATACACAGAGTCTGACCTAGGGTGTGGTTAATTAGCTTTTGGTGTATAGAGGTGAATCTGTTCCACCTGGACCAAATGTCGTAGAATTCAAGTCTATTCCTTATATCATGTTAATGAAATCTTTTGCCTCCCTTTCCCTTTTGGAGTGAAATATATAAGTATATGAAATAAATGAGGCAGACTCAGTTTTGATTGAATGTCTCTTCCAATGCTTTTTTGTGTTTCTGTATCTTATTTTTCTTACATCCCCACTTATTTTGCTTAATAATTTAAATCCCATGCTCCAACCCTAAATATACGTGTTCTATCAGAGCTGGTCTTTGACATCCTGCCTTAACTTAAAAAAATGTATATAAAATAGAGGTAAAATATTTGTTTTCTTTTTTTCTCATTTTTTATTAAAAATTTCCATCTCCTCTTCCCCCTTCCCTCCCCTCCTTTCCACCCATACCCCCACCCCCTCCCTCTCCAAGCCAAAGAGCCATCAGGGTTCCCTTCACTATGTTAAGTCCAAGGTCCTCCCAACTCCCCCTAAGTCCAGGAAGGTGAGCAACCAAACTGACAAGGCTCACAGTGAGCCCGTCCATGCTGTAGAGTTCAAGCTCATTGCCGTTGTCCTTGGTTTCTCAGTCCTCCTCAACCATCAGTCACATTCAGAGAGTCCAGTTTGGTCCCCTGTTCCATCAGGCCCATTCCAACTGGACTTGGTAGTCTCCTGTTAGATCTGTCCCACCATCTCAGTGGGTGAACGCACACCTCACGGTCCTGATTTCCTTGCTCATGATCTCCCTCCTTTTGCTCCTCATCAGGACCTTGGGAGCTCAGTCCAGTGCTCCTATGTGGGGCTCTGTCATTTTCTCCATCCAACGCCAGGTAAAGGTTCTATGGTGATATGCAAGATATTCATGAGTATGGCAATAGGATCTGGACATTTTTGGCACCCTCTCCTCAGCTGCCCAAGGAACTAGCTGGGGCATCTTCCTGGACACCTGGGAACCCTTCTAGAGTCAAGTCTCTGCCAACCCTAAGATGGCTCCCTTAATTAAGATATATAATTCCTTGTTCCCATATCCACCCTTCCTATATCCCAACCATCCTATTTCCCCAAGGTCTTCCCATCCTCCACTTCACACTTTTCTCTCCCCATCCCCCCATCCCCCCATCCCACCCCACCCCCAAGTCCCCATTTTTTGTCCAGCAATGTTGTTTACTTATAATATCCAGGAGGCTAACTATATGTTTTTCCTTGGATTCACCTTCTTATTTAGCTTCTCTAGGATTTTTTTACGAATTATAGGCTCGATGTCCTTTATTTATGGCTAGAAACCAATTATGAGTGAGTACATCCTATGTTCGTCTTTTTGGGCCTGGGTTACCTCACTCAGAATGGTGTTTTCTATTTCCATCCATTTGCATGAAAAATTCAAGATGTCATTGTTTTTTACCGCCGAGTAGTACTCTAATATGTATATATTCCACACTTTCTTCATCCATTCTTCCACTGAAGGGCATCTAGGTTGTTTCCAAGTTCTGGCTATTACAAATAATGCTGCTATAAACATAGTTGAACAAATGCTTTTGTAATATGATTGGGCATCTCTTGGGTAAATTCCCAAGAGTGGGATTGCTGAGTCCTGGGGTAGGTTGATTCTGAATTTCCTGAGAAACCGCCACACTGCTTTCCAAAGCAGTTGCACAAGTTTGCATTCCCACCAGCAATAGATGAGTGTACCCCTTACTCAACAACCTCTCCAGCAAAGGCTATCATTGGTGTTTTTGATTTTAGCCATTCTGACAGGAGTAAGATGGTATCGCAACGTTGTTTTGATTTGCATTTCCCTGATCACTAGGGAGGTTGAGCATGCCCTTAAGTGTCTTTTGGCCATTCGAACTTCTTCTGTTGAGAATTCTCTGTTCAGTTCAGTGCCCCATTTTTTAATTGGGTTAATTAGCATTTTAAAGTCTAGTCTCTTGAGTTCCTTATATATTTTGGAGATCAGACCTTTGTCTGTTGCAGGGTTGGTGAAGATCTTTTCCCAGTCAGTAGGCTGCCTTTTTGTCTTAGTGACAGTGTCCTTTTGTGAGGAGTAGCCATACTATCCTCCTCCCCTTTCTTAATTTTAAAATAATATTTAAGTTGTTCGCTCACTTTTCCACTAAAGATTGACACTGAGGAAAACCTGTGATTTGGTTAACTTGCCAATATTTAGGAAAATGCAAAGGGACACACACACACACACACACACACACAGAGAGAGAGAGAGAGAGAGAGAGACTCACACACACACGCACACACACAATTCCTTCCCTTAAGTCAGCAGGAAGAAAGTCTTCCTTTTCCACATGGTTTTCTCTTTTGTCCTAGTGGTAGACTAAGAAACTTGTACCCGCTGGTTCCCAGTGCATCAACTTATTTAGCTTAGAGACAATAGGACTGTGGTAAGATGAAAATGAGGTGGAATGAAAGGATCATGAGTAACAGTTCCTCTGAATTGTTTAGCAACTAAAATGAAGTATTTTCCACTTTACTTTTGTCTTTTTCTTTTTTTAATTCTACTTAATAGATAACATCCCATAATAGTTCAAACAATGAAGTTCAAGTCCAATATAAATAGTATGTATTACCATTTCTATATCATAAGATGAATTCAAATTCACACCCTCTTTATTCAGAAACAAACAAACAAAAAACCTCTGTTGTAATAGAGTTCTGAAATTTAACTAATGTTATTTATAGAAATCTGAATATCAGGATCACTGAAATGGACCAATCAATATAAGGGATAGTTGGGAGTATATGTTCAATAAAATGTCTTTGCCTTACTTTAATACTGAGGATAGCTTACATGCCCAAAACAATTGATTTATGTGTTTTTATTTTGCTTCAGATAATGGATCACCATATTTTCCTTTGTTGACTACTCATTTCACTTACCCCCATGTAGAATATGTACAGGTTGGTTCAGGGGTATCTTTGTTACATATGTCTCTGCCTCTCCCAAGCCTTCCCTAGTGTATTCAAGGTCCTTGGCACAGGACCAGTGTCCTGCACCTGCACTAAGGCTATCATCCACCCAGAGGGGTGAGAGGCTGCCCTCCAGGCAGGTCTGAGGATTCCCGCAAGGGAGTGCGGGCACCTTCAGATTCTGCTGCAAGGTTCACTGTGGAATACTCAACACCACCCTGCCCCCACCTTTGCCCTTTTGTCCCTGCACTGTCCCGGGGCTACCAAGAATCCCTGATTCAGTGCTGTGGAATTCCATCAGGATGGGTGAATGTGTGCTATCCTGGGGCAACCTGCCCCAGAAGAGAGCACAGTCCCCCTCTCCCAGCTCCTGGTGCAGGTGTGTCTTTGTTACACATGTCCCTGACTCTCCCAAGCCTTCCCTAGTGTATTCAAGGTCCTTAGCACAAGACCAGTGTCCTGCTCCTGCACCAAGGCCATCCACTCAGAGGGGTGAGAGGCTGCCCTCCAGGCAGGTCTGAGGATTCCTGCAAGGGAGTGCGGGCACCTTCAGATTGTGCTACAAGATTTGCAGTGTGATACTCCACCCGGCCCTGCCCCCACCTTTGCCCTTTTGTCCCTGCACTGTCCCTGGGCTACCAGGAATCCCTGATTCAGTGCTGTGGAGTTCCATCAGTGTAGAAGGAACGGTGGGGCTGTGTCCCGCCACCTGGCTAGCTTTACCCAAAATAATTACATGGAAACTGTATTCTTTTAAATACCGCCTGGCCCATTGTTTTAGCCTCTTATTGGCTAATTCTCACATCTTCCTTTAACCCATATTTAGTAATCTGTGTAGCACCACAAGTTGTGGCTTACCAGGAGAGATCTTAACCTGCATCCATCTTAGAGAGGAGAAGCATGGCGACTCACTATGGCGACTGCCTGAATTGTCTGCCCACTCCTTCTTTCCACAATTCTGTTCTGTCTACTCCACCTACCTAATTTTCTATCCTATTAAAGGGCCGAGGCAGTTTCTTTATTAGCCAATGAAATTAACACATAGACACTCCTCCATCATTTCCCCTTTTTCTGTTTAAACAAAAAAGAAAGGCTTTCATTTTAACACAGTAAAATTACACATAGCATAACAATTATCAAGCAAGAATTACAGTTACAATATTTATATCTATTTTATCTTTTATCATAACTAAGGAAAACTATAACTACCTATTTATTCTTCAACTCCATCAAAGACTCCAGAAGGATATAATACTACTTAAGTAATCAAGAAATAAGTAACATTTAAACTCTAGAAATGACAGAGACAACTCGCTGCCTGGACAGTCACCTAAAGTTCCTCTATACCGTTGGGGCATTCATCTTCATCCTTCAGGCCCATAGTGTCCAGCAGACATTTCCATGAAGCAGGAAATTCCAAAGACAGTTCAGTCACTTTCTGCTGTGTCCTGCAGAACATCTCGCAGACTCTTTCACGAATCAGGAAACCCGAAAGATCATCTCACCTTTAGGCAAGTTCAGCAGTCCTCTCTCTGCGGGTTCTTTTTGTCCAGTTTATGCAATAGTCCAGGCAAGAGCAGTTTCTTGCCCAAATGGCTATCAAACTCCATAAGTAGCCTCTTCGATGCCCATCCTCCTCTTGAAGTAGATTGGTGCTGCCAGAAGCAGATGTGTCTCATTGTCATGAAAAACCCTAAGTTATTAAAACATTAAATGCCATATTCTGCAGTCTTTGAAAGATATGAAGAATGCCTATCTGAAATATATCTTTGCACATCTAGAAAATCTAACTAACATGACTACAAGCTTGACTATTATTGATGATTATCCATTAACAACCTATATTTCCTAATTATACATTACATTCTTAAATGAACTACACAATCACAATACATTAATCAAGAGCAGAAATACATATACATATAACAAAATTGACCTTAAAATCTATACCAATGCAAATTATTCATATCTATATCATCTCCCCCTTTAAATGTAAAAGAACATTTATGAACAATATTTCGGAATATGGGCGCAGTTTTTTCTCTCCAAACTGCTTCCTGCTGAGTGGGAGCACTGTTAATCAGATCTTTCATGGTGTAACCTGTGTGCCAGGTTCATCTCAGTCGGCAGTTGAGTGAAGTAATTTTTTTGAAGATGTTCACAGCAACCTTTCAGGAGGATGTGGTCTATTATACCATATTGGGATAGAAGCAATCCACACTGTGTCATCCTCTGTGAAAACAAAAGAAGACCCTCTTTTCCAAAGCATCATGTTCTTTGATCCAAATTCTGAAGTCATACCGTTAAGATGTCCATTCTGGTCTAGCCTGGCAGCCCATATAATGAAATGTCTCTCTGTATTTAGCTCCTTTACAGTCAAAAAATTCAAAGAAAACACAATAAAATATATAATCCAGACTCTCTGTGAATTTTCCATTTTTTCATGGCTTATTTTTATTCTATCACTTTACTTTATTCTGTCTCTTTAAAGACTTTATCCTTTTTTTAAGGCATTAACTTTATTTTATATATTTTTTCTTCTCTGTCAAGCCTAGTACGCTCATCCAACATTGTGACTCATTTAAAAGTCTTCTATGTCTGAATCTGTCCTATTGTGAATCTGTAATTTTTTTTTTTACTATCCAGAAGCACTTTTGTTTTGTGCTTTTAAATCGCTAAGCACTTAAGAATCTAAGATGTGACATTCCTAGGTCAAAAACAGGTACTGTGAGCTTGCCACGCCCAGTCCAACATGGCAGAGCCTCTTGTGACAGAATCAGTTGCAGCTCTGGTCTGCAGAGTGGTGAGCTGTTCTGGATGTTGGCTCCACAACTCTCCAATTTCAAAATGAGGCATGTACCATTTTCTATTAGCTCTGGGGCCGCCAGGTAGGGGCCATACTCAGCACTTTAATTCTGAGACTGAGCGTGCAGCACAGAAACTCTTTTCATCCAAGTTACAGCCAAATCTGAAGTGCAGAGCACTGCGCAGCCTGGAAACATCTCTCTGTATGGCAGCAGAAATCCGCCATGTTCTCCTGCTCGCTTAAGCCTGATGGGCGCCAGATGATGGCATAAATCACAAACAATCCCACACCAGTTTGGAATTATGATTAATAGAATGGTTATTTATTTAAAGGGGAAAAACTTACAGATCACCGTCCCAGTCAACAGCCCTCTGCGCAATCAGGAAGGGAGCCTAGTCGTCAGAAGAAGAGCTGGAAGCCAGAGAGCAAGCAGAGGGAAGTGGCCGCATTTTTAAAAAGAGAGACCACACCCCAATGGGCTGGTATCTCAGCAGCTATTGGCTGAAAGAGCAGAAAGAGCTCCCGCAACACATCAGGACAGGTGAATGTGTGATATCCTGGGCCAACCTGCCCCGGAAGAGAGCACAGTCCCCTTACCCCAGCTCCTGGTGCAGGTGTGTCTTTGTTACACATGTCCCTGCCTCTCCCAAGCCTTCCCTAGTGTATTCAAGGTCCTTGGCATAGGACCAGTGTCGTGCTCCTGCACCAAGGCCATCTACCCAGAGGGGTGAGATGCTGCTCTCCAGGCAGGTCTGAATTCCCGCAAGGGAGTGTGGGTACCTTCGCTTATGCTGCAAGGTTCGCTGTGTGTTACTGGACCCCACCCTGATACCACGTTCGCCCTTTTGTCTGTGATGTCCTGGGGCCACCAGCATCCCTAATTCAGTGCTGAGGAGTTCCATCCAGTCAGGAATAGCTCCTGATTCTACACTGAGGAGATTCACCCAGATTCAGTCACAGCAAAGATTGGATCAAGATACCAAGTCTCTGCTGGCTCCATTTGAAGGAGGAGATAGACAGGCGCCAATGCAAAAACTCCTCCAACAACCTGAAAGGCAAAATGACATCACCAGAATCCAGGCATCCTGAAACAGCAAGAATTGAACACCCTACTCTACTCCAGAAGAAATAGATTTAAACAGTACTTTATGAAAACAATAGAGGACATTACAGGAGGTAAAAAACTGCCATAAAGAAATGGAGATGACAAACAAAAACGTAGAAGAAATAAATAAATCTCTCAAAGATATCCAAGAAAAACAAGAAAAAGCAATCAAACAGGTAAGGGAAACAGTTTAAGACCTGAAAAATGAAATGGAGATAAAGAAGAAAACACAATCCGAGGGAAGACTGGAAAGGGAAATTTTGAGTAAAAGAACAGAAACGACAGAGACAAGTATT
This sequence comes from Arvicola amphibius, assembly GCF_903992535.2. Taxonomy (NCBI): domain Eukaryota; kingdom Metazoa; phylum Chordata; class Mammalia; order Rodentia; family Cricetidae; genus Arvicola; species Arvicola amphibius. The sequence continues at coordinate 78,882,502 of NC_052048.2, read as the reverse complement.
ACCAACAGAATACAAGAGATGGAAGAAAAAAAATCTCAGACTCTGAAGATACTATAAAGGAAATAAAGTCACAGATTAAAGAACAAAACAAATCTAAAAATTTCTTAACACAAAACATCCAGGAAATCTGGGACACCATGAAAAGACCAAACCTAAGAAGAATTGGGGTAGAAGAAGGAGAAGAATTACAACTCAAAGGTCTAGAAAATATATTCAACAAAAATATAGAAGAAAATATCCCCAACTTAAAGAAGGATATTCCTATGAAGGTACAAGAAGCCTAAAGAACACCAAATAGACTGGATCAAAAGAAAGCATCCCCACGCCATAAAATAATCAAAACACAAAACATACTGAATAAAGAAGAGATATTAAGAGCTTCAAAGGAAAAAGGTCAAGTAACATACAAAGGAAAACCTATCAGAATTACACCTGACTTCTCAATGGAAACCATGAAAGCCAGAAGGTCTTGGATAGATGTGCTACAGACACTAGGGGAACATGGAAGCAATCCCAGACTACTATACCCAGCAAAGCTTGCATTCACCATCAATGGAGAAAACAAAATATTTCAGGACAAAAATAGATTTAAACAATATGTAGCCACAGATCTAGCCTTGCAGAAAGTAATAGAAGGAAAATCACAAACCAAGGAGTCCAACAATGCGAACAGTAATTCAGACATCTAGTGACTATTCAACAGCACAACTAGAAGAAGAAAAACACAAAAACTCTACTACAAAAAATTACCAAAATTAACAACCAGGGGTTATTAATATCACTTAATATCAATGGGCTCAATTCACATATAAAAAGGCACAGGCTAAGAGATTGGATATGTAAACAGGATCCAACATTCTGCTGTTTACAAGAAAAACACCTCAACCACAAAGACAGACAGCTATTCAGAGTAAAGACATGGGAAAAGGTTTATCAAGCAAATGGACCTAAGAAACAAGCTGGTATGGCCATACTAATTTCTAGCAAAGTTGACTTCAAACTAAAATCAATCAGAAGAGATGGAAAGGGACACTTTATACTCATAACAGGAAAAAATCCATCAGAATGAAGTCTCAATCCTGAATATCTATGTCCCTAATATAAAAGAACCCACTTATGTAAAAGAAACATTACTAGAACTCAAGGCAGCCATCAAACCACACACACTAATAGTAGGAGTCTTCAACACTCCTCTCTCACCAATGGAAAGGTCAATCAGACAGAAACCTAACAGAGAATTAAAAGACTTATGGAGGTAATGAACCAAATGGACTTAACAGACATCTATAGAACATTCCACCCAAATAGGAAAGAATATAACTTCTCTGTGGTTCATGGAACCTTTTCGAAAATTGACAACATACTCAGTAACTAAGCAAACTTTCACATTTACAAAAAAATATTAGTAACCACCTGTGTCTTATCGGATCACCATGGATTAAATTTAGAATTCAACAACAATGCTACCCCCAGAAAGCCTACAATCTCATGGAAACTGAACAGTCAACTACTGAACCACAAGTGGGTCAAGAAAGAAATAAAGAAAGAAATTGAAGTCTTCCTTGAATTTAATGAAAATAAAGACACAGAAGACTCAAACCTATGTGACACAATGAAAGCAGTGCTAAGAGGAAAGTTCATAGCACTAAGTGCCCACTTAAAGAAAACAGAGAAAGCACTCATTGAAGACTTAACAGCACACCTGAAAGCTCTAGAAAAAAAGAAGCAGACTCACCTAGGAGGAGTAGAAGACTGGAAATAATCAAACTAAGGTAAGAAATCAACAAAATAGAAACACAGAAAACAATCCAAAGAATCAATGAAACAAAAAGCTGGTTCTTGGAGAAAATCAACAAGATTGACAAACTCCTAGCCAAACTAATCAAATAGCAGAGAGAGAACAAGCAAATTCATAAGATCAGAAATGAAAAGGGGGGCATAGCCACAGACACAGAGGAAATTAAGAGAATCATTAGATCTTACTACAAAAGCCTGTATGCCACAAAATTGGAAAATGTAAAAGAAATGGACATTCTTTTAGATAAATACCATGTACCAAAGTTAAAGCAGAACCAGGTGAATAATCTAAATAGTCCTGGTAGTCACAAAGAATTAGAAGCTGTTATCAAAATCCTCCCTACCAAAAAAAGCCCAGGACCCGATGGTTTCAATGCAGAATTCAACCAGAACTTCCAAGAAGACCTAATACCTATACTCCTTAAGGTATTTCATAATATAGAAACAGAACAGTTATTGCCAAATTCCTTTTATGAAGCTACAGTTACCCTGATACTTAAACCACACAAAGACTCAACCAAGAAAGAGAATTATAGGCCAATCTCACTTATGAACATCGGCACAAAAAATCTCAATAAAATATTGGCAAACCGAATTCAAGAACACATTAGAAAAATTATCCACTACGATCAAATAGGCTTCATCCCAGAGATGCAGGGCTGGTTCAACATACGAAAATCTATCAATGTAATCCATCATATAAATAAACTGAAGGACAAAAACCATGTGATCATCTCATTAGATGCTGAAAAAGCATTTGACAAAATTCAACACCCCTTTATGATAAAGGTCTTGGAAACATTAGGGATACAAGGGTCATTCCTAAATATAATAAAGGCTATTTTCAGCAAGCCGACAGCTAACATCAAATTAAACAGAGAGAAACTCAAGGCCATCCCACTAAATTCAGGAACGTGAAAAGGCTGTCCACTCTCTCCTTATCTCTTCAATATAGTGCTTGAAGTTCTAGCAATAGCAATAAAACAACATAAAGGGATCAAAGGGATTTGAATTGGAAAGGAAGATGTTAAACTTTCGTTATTTGCAGATGATATGATAGTGTACATAAGCAATCTCCAAAACTCCACCAAAAAACTCCTACAGCTGATAAACACCTTCCTTAATATGGCAGGATACAAGATCAACTCCAAAAAATCAGTTGCCCTCCTATACAAAAAGGATAAGGAAGCAGAGAGGGAAATCAGAGAAGTATCACCTTTCACAATAGCCACAAATAGCATAAAATAACTCTAACCAAGGAAGTGAAGGATTTATTTGACAAGAATGTTAAGTCTTTGAAGAAAGAAATTGAAGGGGATACCAGAAAATGGAAGGATCTCCTTTGCTTTTGGATTGGGAGGATCAACATATTAAAAAAAAATGGCAATTCTACCAAAAGCAATCTATAGATTCAATGCAATCCCCATCAAGGTCCCAACAAAATTCTTCACAGATATTGAGAGGACAGTAATCAACATTATATGGAAAAACAAGAAACCCAGGATAGCCAAAACAATCTTATACAATAAAGGATCTTCTGGAGGCATTACCATCCCTGACTTCAAATTCTATTACAGAGCTACAGTATTGGAAACTGCTTGGTATTGGCATAAAAACAGAGAAGTTGACCAATGGATTCGAATAGAAGACACGGATCTTAACCCACAAACCTATGAACACCTGATTTTTGATAAAGGAGCTAAAAGTACACATTGGAAGAAAGAGGGCATCTTCAACAAATGGTGCTGGCATAACTGGATGTCAACCTGTAGAAGAATGAAAGTAGATCCATATCTATCACCATGCACAAAACTCAAGTCCAAATGGATTAAAGACCTCAATATTAATCGGACCGCATTGAGCCTGATAAAGGAGAAAGTGGCAAGTACTCTACAACATAGGGCACAGGAGACTGCTTCCTACATCTAACCCCAGCAGCACAGACATTAAGGGCAACATTGAATAAACGGTACCTCCTGAAACTGAGCAGCTTCTGCAAAGCAAAGAACATTGTCACTAAGACAAAAAGGCAGCCTACTGACTTGGAAAAGATCTTCACCTACCCCGCAACAGACAAAGGTCTGACTCCAAAACATATAAAGAACTCAAGAGACTAGACTTTAAAATGCTATTTTACCCAATTAAAAAATGGGGCGCTGAACTGAACAGAGAATTCTCAACAGAAGAAATTCAAATGGCCTAAAGACACTTAAGGGCATGCTCAACCTCCTTAGTGTTCAGGAAAATGCAAATCAAAACAACTTTGAGATACCATCTTATACCTGTCAAATTGGCTAAAATCAAAAACACCAATGATAGCCTTTGCTGGAGAGGTTGTGGAGTAAGGGGTACACTCATCCATTTCTGGTGGGATTGCAAACTTGTGCAAACTTGGAAAGCAGTGTGGTGGTTTCTCAGGAAATTTGGGATCAACCTACCCCAGGATCCAGCAATTCCACTTTTGGGAATGTACCCGAGAGATGCCCAATCATATTACAAAAGCATTTGTTCAACTATGTTTATAGCAGCATTATTTGTAATAGCCAGAACCTGGAAACAACCTAGATGCCATTCAGTGGTAGAATGGATAAAGAAACTATGGAATATATACATATTAGAGTACTACTCAGCGATAAAAAACAATGACATCTTGAATTTTTCATGCAAATGGATGGAAATAGAAAACACTATTCTGAGTGAGGGTACCCAGACCCCAAAAATAAACATGGGATGTACTCACTCATAATTGTTTTCTAGCCATAAATAAAAGACATTGAGCCTATAATTCGTGATCCTAGAGAAGATAAATAAGAAGGTGAACCCAAAGCAAAACAGATAGTTATCTTCCTAGATATTGGAAATATTTAATATTCCCGGCGAAAATTGGGAACTTCAGGGCAGGTTTGGATGGGGTAAGGGGAGATGGGGAGAGAAAAGTGTTTAGGGGAGGATGGGGAGCGCTTAGGGGAAGGGATGGTTGGGATATAGGAAGGGTGGATATGGGAGCAGGGAAGTTTATAACTAATTAAGGGAGCCATTTTAGGGTTGGCAGAGACTTGACTCTAGAGGTGTTCCCAGGTATCCAGGGAGATGCCCCCAGCTAGTTCCTTGGGCAGCTGGGGAGAGGGAGCCGGAAAAGGCCAGATCCTATAGTCATACTGATGAATAGCTTGCATATCACCATAGAACCTTCATCTGACGATGGATGGAAATAGAGACAGAGCCACACATTGGTTCACCGCACTGAGCACCCAAGGTCCAAATGAGGAGCAGAAGGAGGGAGATCATGAGCAAGAAAGTCAAGACCGTGAGGGGTGCTCCCACCGACCGAGATGGTGGGGCTGATCTAATTGGAGCTCACCAATGCGAGCTGGACTGGGACTGAAAAAGCATGAGATAAATCCGGACTCCCTGAACAAGGAGGACAATGAGGGCTGCTGAGAAGCCAAGGACAATGGCACTGGAATTGGATCCTACTACACATACTTGCTTTTAGGGTGCCTAGCCTTTTGGATGCTCACCTTCCTAGACCTGGATGGAGCGGAGAGGAACATGGACTTCCCACAGGGCAGGGAACCCTTACTGCTCTTAGGACAGGAGAGGGAGCGAGAGTGGAGGGGGAAGGAGGAGGCAGAAAGTTTTAATAAAAAAAAGAATATCAAAAAAAGAATATGTACAGTTTGTCAAGGAAATCAATGTTTGTATAATTGTTTTCGTTGTGTTACCCAAATTCAGATGAGCTATTTATTAAATAGTCAAGTTAGGGTCAAATAATGGCTATTTGCTTAGCTCTCAATTTCCTTAGACTTTCTGGAAACCATTGTTCTCCTGTATTTATAAAAATATAAGCATATCCTATTTCTCATTAATAATATTTTCATTTTCTATTAAAGAGTTTTCCTCTTTATACCAAATTAGATGGTAGTGTATTACCCTCAGTACTCTTTATAATAATAAACTGTCAATTCATTTCAGCTAGAATAAGATCATTTTCTTTACATTTCAAAAAATGTATAGTAAATAATGAGTCTAATATAATGTTCCTAGAATTAAGGTCTGTCTTTTCCCCTTTTTTATTTATTGGCATCTCTCTTAATTTTTTGTCAGATTTGTCAATGACTATCTGTCATTGAGTATTAGAAGGGATATTAATAATAATTTCAATATTTTAATATTTGATGAAGTAGCCTACTGAATGTTGAAAGGAATTAAGAGAATGATGTAATTACTGCAACTTACAAAAAAAGTTAAGGTGTATTACATCCATTTGTAATATGTCATTTGCTATTTTACCTCTGGATTTGTTGCCAAAGGCAGTCAAGTCCTATGAAAGGTTTGACAAGCTTTATAATGTGTAATTATTAATTTTGCATACTTTCAGTTAAATGAAAAATATTTAAGGCTTTTTAATTCATGTTTATCTGCAACAAACTTACTATCTTCAGATAAAAAATTTCAAGGATACATCCTATATGTACTTTTTAAAAAACTGTGAACCAATTAGCATCAATCATAGTGCTGGGTAGATTCATGTGTGTGCTGATATGAATAATGAATAGTGTCAAAGTATAGTAAGCTAAAATGTGTTATAACTGCAAAAATAAAGAAATAATGTTGTATTTTCATGTAAAAAACTGTGTAAATATTTTGAATGGTATATGCTATATATTGTGAATCTGAAACAATGTTTATAGGTTTGGAAAAATTTGACAAGTTCATTATAGCTGCCAATTTGGCCTTTAGAACAGATTAAAATAAGGAGGTTCATAATATTTTGGAGGTATCTTTTCTATCAGAATATCCAGAAAAATTAAATTTAAAAGCATCTATATATAAAACAAATGCTTGATCAAGAGTTTGGTGATTAATAGTAGGATAAATATTGTCTGTTAATTAAAAAACAATGCATTTGTTTTTTAATATTGATTATTAATTTTTATGTAATCATTCAAAGATATCTGTTGACTTTTGTTAATTTTTCACAGATTCTGTTGTTGTCTTCTTAATTTAAATAGAAAATATAATGTTAAGCAGGGGGTCTAATAGAGCTAAGAAGTTATATTTTTCCCTCTTTTTGTTTTTTAAAGGATTTATTTATTTATTTATTTATTTACTATGTATATAGTGCTCTGCCTGCATGTACACCTGCATACCAGACAGGCCACAAGATATCATTACAGATGGTTGTGAGTCACCATTTGTTTGCTGGAAATTGAACTCAAGTCCTTTGGAAGAAAGATTGTTGACTGAGTTTTCTGTCCTGCCCAGTTCCCACAGTCATTAAGTCCCAAAGAAATCACAAAGAGGGTCTACATTAGTTATAAATTGATTGGCCTAGTATCTCAGTCTTCTTATTAACTCTTACAACTTATATTAGCCCATTACTCTTACCTGTGTTAGCCACATGGCTCTGTACCTTTTTCAGTGAGGCAGTCACACCTTGCTTCTTCTGTGGCTGGTCCAGGACTGCAGACCATGCTTTTCTCCTGACCATTTTCCATAGTCCATTTTTGGGGGATGTGGGCATAGTTTTCCAGACTACTTACTGCTTATAATCTTATGGGGACCTAAAGAAAATTTAGAATTATGATCAAGTCCTGACTGGAGTATGCTGATCATCTCAGGCAGCAGACTAGAATCCGTTGAATCTGTTTTGGATTTAGAACTCAGACATCTAGGCCATCTGTTCCTACTGGAGATTTCTCAGATGGTCCTCTTTGATCTAACCTGATCTTTCTTACTCAGAGTGAATCCACAGCCTCTCATTTCCATTGGAAACAAAAACAAAGCCTCTTCTCCAAAGTAACATACCTTTTGACTTCAATTTTGAAGTCAAGGTATTTTCAAAATATTTGTTTTATTATTCCAGCAGTATTTATATTTAAATGTATTTTAACAGCTGTTGGTCCTTCCTCAGCTGTCAAGCAATTCAAAGGCAACATAATATACATTATACAGACTCTCTGTGTATTTTTCATCTTTATGTGGCTTTTTTAACCTCTATTTTATTTTTACTTTTAATTTTTGGATTTTTGATACATGTTCTCTGTGTATCTTTGACTGTCCTGGAACTCTCTCTGTAGACCAGGCTGTCCTTGAACTCACAGAGATCTGGCTGCCTCTGCCCCCCAAGTGCTGAGAGTAAAGGTGTGTGCCACCACACCTTGACTTCACAAAACATCAGTACTCTTAACCTCTGAGCCATCTGTGCAGACCTAATTTAACCTTTTCTTATATGTTTTACAGATACGTAAAGATATATAAAAATGTAAAAAAATAATATTAATGAAGAAGTTAATATATTAATGTTTTATACAAAAGAAGAAAAGCAGCATGAGATAAACAATAGTGACTTTTATTATGAATAGTCTATTTTCTAGTTTTTATAAAAGCACATTGTAACTTTTTCTGGGCAGTTTTCTGCACTTTCTTTCTTTATTAGAGTAAAATGCACTTTTGACCCAGGACAGAGATTTGAGGAACCTATTTATCTATCTATCTATCTATCTATCTATCTATCTATCTATCTATCTATCTATCTATCTATCTATTTTTACTATATTTAAAAACCAAAACAAATTATCTTTTTTCATTATACATACCAATTCAAGTTCCCAGTCCCTTTCCTCATCCCATTCCCTCCACTAACCCACCCACCCCATCCCCATCCACTCCTCAGAAAGGGTAAGGCACATTGCTTTGTGGAAGGTCCAAGGCCCTCCCTACTATATCTAGGCCGAGTAAGGTATCTATTCAAAGAGAATAGATTCACGAAATGTCAGTACAAGCAGTAGGGATAAATTCTGATGCCACTGCCAGTGGCCCCTCAGTCTGCCCCAGATATACAACTGTCAACCATATTGAGAGGTACTAGCTTGTTCTTTTGCTTGTTTCTTCCTAGTTCTGCTGGTATTGGTGAGCACCCATTAGCTCAGGTAGACTGTTTCAGTGGGTGTACCCATCGTGTTGTTGACCTCTTTGATCATATTCTTACTACCCTCTCTCTTCAACTAGATTTTGGGAGCTCAGTCCAGTGCTCCAATGTGGGTCTCTGCCACTCAGAGTCACAGGAATGGAAAATTGGATGGATCCCATGCTCCTAGACTGCACTTGACTACATTCGCTGAGAATATTTCCAGATATAACCTGGCTTTAGAATTTACTGCTTACCATTTCATAAACACATAGGTCAGGTACATTAAGCATTAGCATTGCATCATTAGTTAGGCTGTTACAGTAAAATAAAGGCACTTTCCATATGAGAAGCAATTTTAACATAGAAATATGGAATCTACATTATATACATTAAATGACTTATATAAGAAGGGATCATTTGCTCAGCCAGGTTGCTTCTAAATGAAGGTTATATTCTAATGAGAAGGTAGATTCTGGGCTCTACTATCAATGAAAACATGAAGTAGCTGAATAAGTGCTCCTGAAAAGTGTTCCCATAGTCCAATGGGGTAAAAATGGTGATTCTATCATACTTACATCTTGTGTCTTCTTATAGTTGTTGGTTGAATCAAAATCATATTTTGATTCTCAGTAATCATTAAAAGGCCCCTAATTAATCGGTACTATAGGAAATAATACTAGGAAATTAAATTATTAGCCCAAATAGTCCATAAATCAATATATATATACATATATTTATTTATTTAGAAAAAATATTTATTTATTATTTAGCTATTTAGAAATAAAAAATTAGCTCTTTGATTGAGTACCAACTCATTTGCATGTTAAAGAAATGGAAAGATTTAAAATACTGCCATTCAATTAATATTATTCCTCCTTTTCCTCTCACTATATGAGTAAATATGAATCTTCAATTTCTTAAAAACCACCTATGAATTCTTTTAACTTTAAATAATTCCAACATTGCATTTCTCCACACCCCTTTTCTATAATTTCCTCAATTACAGCTCAGCTATACATCTTAATCATAAGCATAAAGCTCCATGGGCTGACAGGGTAAGATCTGGTAAAGCACCAGTGTTCAGTTTACAAGATCAAAGAGTATTAAAACACATTATTGGGTTTTCTGTACCTATCTGGAGAAAGCATGGTGTGAATCAATGTATTGTGAATGAACACCAAGAACCCCTACTTCTAATAATATTTACTTCCTTGAAATAATAGATTCCTCATGTTAGTAACCTTTGCAATGCCATGATGAAAATACCTATTAGAAACAATTTAAAAGGTACAGAACTTATTTTGGCTCAGCTTTTCAGAGCTTTTTTTGCCGTAACTATAGGGAAGTCATTTGGAGTCAATCCATTAGGGCCATGGTGGGTCTTAAAGCTAAAGCTCATTTTGAAACAACCAGAGATAATATACACCCAAGTTTCTGTCTATTGAAAGACCTCATCCAGTTTGAGCATACACAACTAAAGATTCTAGAATGTACCATAATCTATTCAAAACTGGTCTCAAGTATTTAAAAATCAAGCTTTGGTAGATAATGTAGTATCAAATCTAGCCCATCACAGACCATATCGTGCTATAATCTAGACATTAGTTTCCTGAATTAAAATAATCTTCCTGGAGGTATCATATAATGATATCTCATTGCTGTATAAATCACAAGAATAGAAGAGCTAGGATCATTCAATCATAAAAGATACTGCTTTTAAGTAAATTTTGAAATATTTTATCATTTTGTGTTTTGGGGACAGAGAAGAGTAGAGAAAGTAAAAGAGTCACATTTTCAGTTTTCTGTAATCCTCCCAATGATCTTAAAAGCCCAGGCAAGTCTTATAACAAAATATTAACAGGTGCAGGCACTAGAAGGAGCATCTGAGGCAACTTTTCTTACTCCATTGCACTTGTGGGAGGTTTTTGTTATGACTTGTATCACTGTGAAAGGAACAGTTTGATCCTGTTGACAATAGTAAGTGGCAGTATCTTCAGGCTGCAAGTTGCTGATGGTGAGAGAGTAATATGTCCCTGATCCACTGCCACTGAACCTCGATGGGACTCCTGTATGCAAGTTGGATGTTTTATAGATCAAGAGATTAGGAGCATTCCCTGGTTTCTGTTGGTGCCAGGATAACCAACTGTTAATATTCTGACTGGCATGACAAGTGATGGTGACACTTTCTCCAGGAGATGCAGACAGCTTGGATGGTGACTGGGTCATCTGGATATCACATCTCACATCTGAGGATAGAAATATACACAAATATATATGTTAACCATCTTATAGGACAACTTCCATAAAAATCAAGGCAGCACTGACCACACTGCTCCCCCATTTCTGTCTTCCTTACCTAAAATCCAGAGCAGTAGCAGCCCTAGGAGTTCAGCAAGGACCATCATATTGATTCTGTATCTTCACTGAGAATGACTTTTTCACAGGGTGTCAATGGCTGCTTAAGAAATCCTTAGTTGTGGGCTGTGCTCTGGCCACATGCAAATCTATAATGGTGTGTAGGACTGGTGCCACCTGCAGGATAAGCTGGGCTCATTTTATGAACTCAGCATAAGAACAAGTATGTTCAAGCATTCAACAGAGAAAAGAGAAGACCAGATCTGTATTCAGATAACATGTTTCTTTCTGTATGTCAAAGAACAGTTTCAGTCTAGTGCTGTGTTGTTTTTTATCACTCCCTTCACTACTTCATACTTGTTCGTGGGTACATTCTTATTAAGGATGGCGATTAACCTTCTGAAAGAATTGCAGAAAGTTAAAAAAGCCTTATATATTAATATACATTTAAAGAATAATTTTTACACAGTATTGTAAAATTTGCAGAAAAATAACATTGTCCATCAAAGTCAGCAATAAAAGCTGGGCGGTGGTGGCACACGCCTTTAATCCCAGCACTCGGGAGGCAGAGGCAGGCGGATGGATCTCTGTGAGTTCGAGGCCAGCCTGGTCTACAAGAGCTAGTACCAGGACAGGCTCTAAAAAAGCTGCAGAGAAACCCTGTCTCGAAAAACCAATAAATAAATAAATAAATAAATAAATAAATAAATAAATAAATAAACAAAGTCAGCAATAAAAATGTCTATACAACTCAATGAGCTTCTACAGAGTTAGAATGGAAATGAGTAGATTGCATTAGATTTTACACTTTCAAAAAGTATTTCATGTACATATCCATCACCTGAATCAAAAGGTCTCTTACAGAATTAGAAAAGAAACAATTAATTTTATATTCTTTTTTATATTCCTGAGTTGTGTCTGTTTTATTCTTTCAGTTTTCATCTGGTACTGCTTTTGAAGTGAACATTAAAAAAGAGTTAAAACACCACATAAGCGATACTTTAATCAAAGCCATCCAATATCAAAGATCTTCTCACTTTTCTGTATCTCTTAATATCTCATTTTAGATTGTCCGTGTTTCATGATATCCTTTGGATGTTTTAGGATACTTAGCCTATTTTTATCTACTCTTTTCATATAGTCCATCCTTTTCAAAACTGGAAATCAGCACCCTTAGAAATGCTCATTTAACTCATGAAAGTTCTATGTTCTTTTTCATACGCTACCATCGCCAAATCTGACCAAACTTCAAAAAGAGCACTGTTTTCACAACTGAATTAAGGACAGTGGGACAGCAAGTATGGAGAAGTGAAAAGTACATAGTAATGGATATGACAGTTGTACATTTAGGAGATGAATCCTGAGTAGGGTTGGTAAGATGTGCCTACACTGGTGTTATGATATTGAATGTTCAAGATTGGTGATCAGATTTGCTATGAAGACAGGATTCCCATGCTTAGAAGTTCAAGGAAAAAGGCATCTTCACTGTAATAAGCTGTCAAAGCTCATCTCTATCTATGTATTTACCCTATGGTCTCCTTAAATTAGTTACTTCTCCTTTTGCTGTGATAAAATACCATCATAAAAGCAATGAAAGATTTATTCTGACTCACAGTTAAAGAATATATTTCAATGCCTGGAAATGATAGCTCGTGAGATAAGAACACTGGCTGCTTTTCTAGAAGACATATATTCAATTCTCTGCACTAACATGGAGGCTCTCAACACTCTGTAATGTAACACTAATGGATTTGATGATTTCTTTTCTACTTTTATTGCATCAGTCACACATAATGTACACAGACAAATATGTAAGCAAAAACTCCTATACATATAAAAATATGTTTTGGAAAACAACAAATTTTATCATGACAAGGAAGCCATCTCTGCATCATGGTACAAAAGCTGGTAACAATAATTCTACACTCAGGACAGATAAAGAAAACAACAAGAGAGGCAAACTCTTAGTTGCCTCTCTCTATTTTATAAAACCCAGGGTATCTTGCCTAAGGAATATCCTCACACACAATTAAATCAATATGGAAGAGGGAATCATAAAGCCCTCTTCATCCCTGAGAATCCACAGGCAGTTAATAATTGCTAGGTTTAAGAGAAGATATAATCCTCTGTGGTGTTGCTACTAGTAGAGTATTCTTGCATAATTAAATATGTCACTGCCGTGATCTTACAGGCAACCCTAATTAAAGGCTCTAAATAAAGAAATTAAAAAAACATGGAAATAGGAAGAATTGTGTGGGAGAAGAAAGGGAATGTCAATAACAGGAGGAAGAAGAGAATAAAGGAAGATAATGGGGGAGAATAGTGTGGTGATATTTCATTTGTATTTTAATAAATAAAACTTACCCAAAAAGCAGAATGCAAAATATCCAAAATAGTAAACAATACAGGCCAGGCAGTTGTGGTATACAAGTTTAATCCTAGCAGCCACACTGATTAGTCATAGAGGTCAAGCCACCAGTGATGATGCACACCTTTAATCCCAGCATTAGAAAGGAATATTAAATGGGGTAGACAGAAACTTTCTCTCTTTCAGTCTGAACATTTAACAGAGATAAGTGCTTTCTAGTGGCTTGGCTGTTTTGCTTTACTGATATTCACTATGAACTCCAGTATCTGTCTCTCATTGTTTATTATTCATGCTACAGAGTATGATCAAATTTTAGTATGTGTGTGTGTATGTGTTTGATGCGTATGTATGAAGTTGGACATGTACATATCATAGAGCATGTATGGATGTCACAAGTCAAGATTCCATCTTGTTTACAGACAAGGACCACATTACTCCTGCTGCTTTGCTTGGTAATCTTACTCTATGTTAACTGGCTTCCAACCTTCCAGTGATTTTCCTGTATGTTCCTTATTTCATCTTAGCTATACCTAAAGAAGCATCACTCTTGTATCTAGCTTTTTAAGGTAGCTCCATAGATCAAAGGGATTACGCTCAGGTTACTTACCAGGCTAGACTTTGGATTATCTTAAACTACTGAGCCATCTTCCAGAGTAGAAGTGTATATATTTAACTGAATTATGCCAGTCCTATATATTTGACACATAAATACAATTGAGAGGGTTGTATACATAGTGAGTTTTATTCTGAGAGTCTTTGTATAAAACCAGAACTCACATTATAGTCGATGGAATTAGCAGGCTTTTTCCAGATAGAACTGTGATATTCTAACTCCTTGAAAGTTTAAATTTACTATTCAATTACTTTCCTTTCCCATTCAAAAATTTTTATCTCTTATATCTCAGTCTTGACATCTATTGACACTATTGTCTTTTATGGTATAAAGAAAGAAATGAACAACTATGCAGGAATGAGCATGAAAATTTTTTGTGGGAGGTTACAGCCACAGGAGAGTTTCAGGGCGATATAAAAGGGACATTTCATGATAGTTCTGAGTCCCCCAGCTTAGACTATAGAAACAATATGAAGGGGACATTTCATGATAGTTCTGAGTCCCCCAGCTTAGACTATAGAGACAAAGTCTGTTAAAACAACAGTACTTTCCAAGAAAAACACTGTTATTCTGTTTAGAGGAGGGGAGGAGATGGAAATTTTTTAAATAAAAATAAATAAATAAATAAACCAAAAAAAAAAACATGTAAAGAAATCATCTATGCAAGGGTACTGAATACCCTTGTTCACAGTAGTGGAACATCTTTGAAAGTAAATAAGATTTTATTATTATTTAGTTTTATTATTATGTAGTGAAATATGTATGTTTAGAATCAGAGCAAGGATGAAAGTCCATTCTCTCTTTTGAATGGAGGTTATCACTAACATTGTCTGTTCATGATGGAAGTAATACAGCAGATCTTTCATAAAAGAAGTGCAGATAAACTGAAGGCATTCCTAGAACCATCACTGGTGAAGTAACACTGAGACATTGAGATATCCACATTATCCTGAGACCTCTCACCTTGACTTACAGAACTATGCTTTCAATGTTCTTTCCCATTATACCTATGTTCTAAAATTCTCTACTTAAAAGAACAATATAGGGCAAACTTAACATTCAGATAACAATCAACAAAATGACACCAAGAGAATTATGTCTTTAAACACCCTTTGTCCAGGCAGAGTCATGTGGTGATATTTTGTTTATACCATAACAAATGAAGTTTGCCTGAATATCAGATTGCAGTGGTAAAACACTAGTTAGTCATAGAGGCCAGGCAGTGTTGTTACACACCTTTAATCCCAGCACTGGGGTAATAGAGGCAGATGGATCTCTGTGAGTTCAAGGCTACCCTGGCCTACACAAGATTTAATCTGTCTAAAATAGAAACAGAGCTCAGATGAAGATGATCCCAGCACTAGGGAGGTGGAGACAGAAATGATATCACTGGGAGGAGAAAGAGATATAAGACAGGAGGAGACAGGAGCTCATAGCAGTTTGAGCATACAGTCTAAGGATGCAGTCTGAGACAACCAGTCTATGGTCAGTCTGAGGAGGCAGTCTGAGAACAGGATCAACCTTTTTGTCTCAGCTTTGGAAATGTAAGAACTCTCCGGTGGCTGAATCTTCTGCTTCTCTGATCTTCGGCATTAACACCTGTATCTGACCCTGGTTTTTATTAGTAGTACCAATTAGAATTTGTGCTACAGAATCACACTCTGAAGTGTTGGTGGTTTATCCTCAACAGAGGGCTCATGACTTCAGGTGATCTAATCCCTTTGAGATGTCTACTTTGGTACTTGGTTAAGATGTAAGATGGCATCTAGCAAAATTCGCTATACAGTTATATTTCCCTTTTATATAAATGGGGATTATGTAAAAGTATTTGATAAATTATTAGATTTCTGTTAATATCTGAAATATTAGCCTAACTCAAATATTCTTATTTTCATCCCTTTGTAAACCATGCGAATTATTGTGTTGTTCAATGTTTTCAGGTTTGATTGATTGATGGCTTATCAAATTGTCTTTGTGATTATCTTATCCCCTCATTCTTAAAGAACTTCATTGAAAATTCTAGATTTGAAATTGACATTCATACAAAAATGAATGATTTGTTTTCAATTTAGAATTTTTGCATGCTTTGGGTGACTAGACAAGTCATTCTTTCCATTCTATGAGAAATTACTTATCTCTACTCTGTTCACACACATCCACACAGAGACACTTGTTCATATTTCTAGCTAAATGAATAAAACTTTTAATGGTTAATATTTCAATTTATAAAAATAACCTAAAAACTCAAAAAGACTGCTTCTAATATCAAAACGATTTTGAAATGGCAAAAATATAAGCCACTGTTTCTATTTTTATTAAAGTTTTACCACATTTTTTCCATTTATTTTGGAGAAGGTTGTCCTATGCTGCAAATGTGAAAGCGTGGAGACACGGTATAGGAAGTTGGTTCTCTCCTCCAATGTCAGTACCCAGAATGAAAGAAAAGTTCTCGAGTTTGGCAACCAATGCCTGTATACTCTGGGCTGTCTCGTAGATACAACCGTTACTATTTAAAATATAAAAAATTACATATCATACAAATGAAAATGCCTGTTTCTTCAATGTATTTGTCACCCAGATGTCAAAATTTAGCTAAAGCTGCAAGTCGTTTTAGCATCACAGAACTAAATAAATTCCTTGGCTTGGGGATGTCAATATCTACATTGTTTTCTGACATTTAGTAATAAGTTGCATGGTTTATCAATATGGAACATGATTAGCTATGTAAGACTTTAAGGCTGCAACAAAAATCTTTCTATGTCACTTCAAATCTCGCAGCCTGGCATATGGTAAACATGCCATGGGTCCTATCGCGAATCTCTAGGATCTCTTTCTACAACAAATAAAGGAGAGTAGACATTCTGTCTGCTCTAAGTTGCACTCTCTGACAGCATGTTTCTGACAATGGCAAAGAATATGACTGGAGATGTTAGGTGGAAGACCCTGAGTTTAGCCAGCTCTGCACACATTCTATGCTGGGGATATTAGGTTGCTGCTCAGTTCTTGAACCTGCATACACCTTACATGTTATATTCCTTTCTCTTAGTGAAAGAATATATTTCCAAAGCCTATATATTAGCCTCTTTACCCATCTTCTAGAGACGGCTTCTTTCCTGTTAATGTAAAGCTATGTATAGGGAATATATATGGAGTCTGGATATAATCAGGATTTAGAGTTGAATCCTTTGATTCTTACATATATGCTTTCATTTTCAATGTACTAGCCAGAATTAACTGTCAGGGAATTGCAGTAAGTTGTGCCTTTAACAAGTGCTCTATGAAACGTGGTGACTCCAGGTAAATGGTACTTGTCTATAAAATGGACATGGCAGTTTATGCATTAATCTCAGTGATGATTATGTGGGTTCAAAATATCAGTGCATTTTGATTGCCATTGCCCTGTATAGATCAAGTTTTAGGTGAATGAATGCCCTGCTTCTTCACTTCACTCACCTGGAGTAACCCAGAAGCATTCTAAACTTCAATTCTGTACATTTTCTTTGGAAATTTGCAGGATAAAGAGACATTAATTCCTTTTTTGGTTCTATTCAATTTGTCTCTTTTCTCACAGGAATTTTATACCTCCTCATTATGCCATTTTCAAAGAAAGCCTTATATTTGAAGAATTCAAAGTAACACAACAGTCAAAGCTAAATACATTGAGGGTATTTTTAGCATTATGTCTTAAAGCACAATTAATAAAAACTCAGAGACAACCTGAAGACTAGAGAGGCAAAACAGCCAGCCATTGTCTCTTACCTTGACCTCAGTCCAAAAATTGTGACCCTGCCTCCAGGAAACCTCAGAATGAGAATGAGACTGAGATTTATCTCTTCCTGTTTTATATTCTTCTCTAGTTCTGGGACTAAGGGTGTTCACCACTACCACCAGGTTTCTAGAGCAAGATGGTGTGGCTACTGGGATTAAAGGTGTTTGTCATTCTAGTTACAGGGGTAAAAGGTGTGTGATATTACTGCCTTTTCTGTAAGGATGGCTAATGTGGTTATTTTACTTTTATGATCCTCAGGCAGTTTTATTCATTAAAATACAAATGAAATACTAGTATATTTCCCCTTTTTGTCTAAAATAAAAAAGGCTATAACTAATATAAGAAAAACTATATACAATAAGTACAATAACTATATGTGATATATACAGTCAAAAAATAATCAACAATGTCTAGTCTGTTTGTATTTGACAAACTTAGAGAAAATACTCCATATCTATTCTATCTTGGTGATGTGGGAGGGTCTTCTGTTTGAGTTGATTTCATTTGTTAATAAAAAAAAAACTGCCTTGGCCCATTTGATAGGCCAGCCCTTAGGTGGGTGGAGTAGACAGAACAGGATGCTGGGAGTGAGGCAGATGCCTCGACTGCGTCTCCTCTCTGGGTCAATCGCCATGAAGCCAGCCAACAGGTCAGACATGCTGATTCTTTCCTGGTAAGACATCACCTCATGTTGCTACACACATTACTAAATATGGGTTAATCAAGATGTGAGAATTAGACAATAAGAGGCTGGAACTAATGGGCCAGGCAGTGTTTAAATGAATACAATTTGTGTGTTGTTATTTCGGGTTTTAAGCTAGCCATGCGAGAGCCAGGCAGGATGAAAAGCAGGCCTGCCCGAAGTTCCTCACTACATCTTGATGAGTCCAAAGTCTTATACCTAATTAACTTTCTATCATGACTTGCTTTCTGTGTCAGGTAAACAAGAGAAATTCTAACTATAGCTATCTAGTTTCACCTCCCTCATGAACCCAAGAAGAAAATAAAATTAACTGAGTAAGACAGTGGAAGCAAGTGAGATCCAAAAAGTGTGAGAAATGACAGAAATACCTGGGTGCCTAGATAGTTACCCAAAGTTCCTCTGCAACATTGGGACATCTATCCTTGGCCTACAGGCCTAGCATATCTGAGAGACTCTTCTTTGAAGCAGGATGTTCTGAAGGGCTGGCCCTCCTTGTATTGACAATGTTTTGCAATCACTTTCTTTTGTGTCCTGCTTGTTTAATTAATAGCACTTACTGTCAGCAGTCGAAGTAAGGGCATTTTTTTTTTTGCCCAGTGGCTTACTTTTGTCACAAAGAAAGTAAACTCCATATGGAGTTTTTTTTGATGTCCATTATTTTCTCTAAAGTAGATTGGTGCTTCCAGGAGCAGTCATGTCTCATTGTCATAAAAAAAGAATGTAAGTTATTAAAACATTTTAAATGCCATATTCTGTAAATCTCTGAAGTGTTTGAAGATGACCTGTCTAAAAATATTTATTTGTTTGACCTTGAAAACATACCTAATGTGACTACAAAGTTTGATTATTCTACTTATATTTTTTTATTTTCCTAAAACAGATGTTAACAATAATTTTCAAAGACTAGAAATTTGAATTACTTTGTTTATTGAGTGATCTAAGTACCATGAACAAGAATACCATGAACAAGAATAGAAATGCATGTATAATATATTCTAAAAATTAATCTCAATATACAAAATTTATATTTAATATACAAAAAAATCCAATTTAAAACTAGTAGTGACTTTTAAAAAGTAAACTCAATAATCTACCTTTTTATCTCATATATATGTATACATATATGTATATGCATATATACATTATGTATATGTGTATATATCTTCTTTTTTTTCTTTTCACAGTATGATGGAGGAGTGTCTATGTGTTATTTTCATTGGCTAATAAAGAAACTGCCTTGGCCCTTTAAGAAAACAGAAAATTAGGTAGGAGGAGTAGACAGAACAGAATTGTGGGAGAAAGGAAGCAGAGTTAGGGAGATGCTTCAGACAGTAGCCATAGTGAGTCGCCATGCTTCTCCTCTCTGAGATGGACGCAGGTTAAGATCTCTCCTGGTAAGCGACCACCTCGTGGTGCTACACAGATTACTAAATATGGGTTAAAGCAAGATGTGAGAATTAGATAATAAGAGGCTGAAACAAATGGGCCAGACAGTGTTTAAAAGAATACAGTTTCCATGTAATTATTTTGGATAAAGCTAGCCAGGTGGCGGGACACAGCCCAGCTGCTCCATCTACAAGAGTAGATATAATAATCTACCCTTTTATCATGTCTATATCACCCTTTTATTCTTTTTAAAACAGGATCATACTTGTTTTCTTTTCAGGGTAGATTCAATTATCTGCTCTTTTATCTTATCATATCTATATTCACTTTTTTTCTTTTCAAAACAAGGACCTTGAATCTAATTTACTTTGCTTAGCTTTTACTCCTGACATTTACCCATAACAACTTGTAATCAACACATATAAAAAGATAAACATTCAATATCCATTTTGGTGGTGGGGGGAATGTGAGCATAGCTTTCTGGACTAATTCCTGCTGATTGGGGGCATTAATATGAAGACCCAAAGAAAATTTAGGATTATGGTCAAGTCCTTACTGGAGTATTCTGTGAGGCTGGATCATCTCAGCCAGCAGTCTTGAAGATGTTCTGGATTTATAACTCAGAGGAGACTGCAGCAGAGGTGCTCTAATACATTAGATCCTCTGAGCCATGTACTCCTACCTTGATCAAACATTACTTTTCTTAAGCCATAACGAATCCAAAGCCGCTCACTCCCTGTGGAAACAAAAATAAAATTTATTCTTGAAAGTAACATACTTTTTGACTTAAATTTTGAAGTCAAGGCATTTTCAAAATGTATAAGTTGGATTAATTCAGCAGCATTTATATTCAAATGTCTTTTAGCAGCTCTTGCTCCTCAACAGTCAAACAATTAAAAGACAACACAATTAACATACTCTCTCCAGATTCTCTTTGCATTTTCCTTCTTTACATGGATGTTAAACTAAGGTGAATAGGAGCTTGGAGCACAACTTTTTTTCCTAAGCCTAGGTGGCTGGGTTTGGGTTCCAATTCCTAGAGCTGGAATTCCAATCCCCCAGCTTTGGCCAGGAATGGTGGTTAAAAAACCTTGGCAAATGCCGTTTTTGTAAATTGTGCCCCAAAAGTTGGGAGCCAAGTGAAGCACAATTAATAAAACTCAGAGAGAGAAATTGGGGTTTAACCTGAAGACCAGAAAACCACAGCAACCAGGCACTTGCTCTTACCTCTATCTCAGTCAGAAGTGGTGGTCCTACCTTTAGAAATCTCAGAATGAAACTGAGACCTGTATTCTCCTGTTTTATAATTTTCTCTATTACTGGTTTTAAGGGTATGCACCACTACCACCTGATTTCTTTGACAAACTATTGTGGCTACCAGCACTAAAAGTTTGTGTCATTGGGGCTACTGGGATTAAAAGTTTGTGTCATTGCTGCTTGGTCTGTAAGGCAGGTCAGTATGGCTGTTTTACTTTTCTAATCCTCAGGCAAGCTTTATTTATCAAAATAAAAATGAAATGCCACTACAAATTCTTGCCACTTTTATTCTTCAATACCCATTAAAACAAACAAACAAAAAATACATGACCAGACCCTTCTTCTAAGATATGAACCTTGAAATATATCAGTGTTCAGCAAAGATCAACTTAGATGATTTTTATAAAGTATGCTTTTTCAAATTTTTAATTAAGTAGAAATTATTTTTCTTCTTTTAAAGATTTCTTTCTTTCTTTCTTTCTTTCTTTCTTTCTTTCGGGCATAATGCTCTGTCTGCATATATGCTTGCACATAGGAAGAGGGTGTCAGATCTCATTACAGATGGTTATGAGCCACCATGTGGGTGCTAGGAATTGAACTCAGGACCTCTGGAAG
The DNA here is from genome assembly GCF_903992535.2 of Arvicola amphibius. Classification (NCBI taxonomy): domain Eukaryota; kingdom Metazoa; phylum Chordata; class Mammalia; order Rodentia; family Cricetidae; genus Arvicola; species Arvicola amphibius. Next base: position 78,860,723 of record NC_052048.2, on the reverse strand, counting down.
AGCAGCCAGTGCTCTTAACCTCTGAGCCATTTCTCCAGCCCTAGAAATTATTTTTCTTTTGAGAAATAAAACCAAAAAACTCTTAACAAATAAACTGTGTAATATGATTACACTGTGCTGTAATTAGACAGCAATACTTTTATTTGGAACACAAAGTCAAAGAATTATCTAACAAGTAACTGCTTGCATTGATATCTATAGAACATACAGAAGAGGGACTGGAGAAGTGGCTCAGAGGTTAAGAGTGATAGCTGCTCTTCCAAAGGTCCTGAGTTCAGTTCCAAGTAACCACTTGGTGACTTTACACCCATCATATAATGAGATATTGTGCCCTCTTCTGGCATGTAAGCATGCAGGCATGCAAAGCACTGTATACACAACAAATAAATTTTTTTTAAAAATGAACACACAGAAGAGTCAGTGTCTTCTAGGCTTTGGTCATGAATCAAAAAGCTTGACATCTACATATATTTTCATTTTCTTGTCACATTAAGCCATTCCTTGAACTTACTTTCTCTTTTAGAGCAGAATGGCTCAGCCACAGTCATCAAAATTGTTCATAGAAACAACTTTACCCTCTAAGGATTCCACATGCTCAGTCTTATACTAGGAGTATTTTGTGTAAAAATTATTTGGCAAAACTAACTGAATTAAACATTGTGATATCAGAGGATGACACTGAAGAGACAAATTGAGACCAGTGGAATCTGAAGAATTCAAATGATTCAGAAAAATGCTATCAATGATCAGGGAGATGCTGTGGCAATAAAATAGATTGTTTGGCTCAGTATAAGAGGGAGTGTTTGAGTCAGAGAAGAATGAGGTTTGGAGAAAGGAATGCAGGATTATCTAGGAGCTCAAAGTCATGAATCAGATCATCTCAGCCAGAATTCCTGACAAAATCAGCTATTCTGATACTTTGCCTTTCAATTCAGTGAGAATTCTTTCTAGGAACATGGAGATAATCAGTGGATCTGTGTTGAAATCAATGATGTAAGAGATACTAATTTGAGTATTAAAGTGGGACTCATAGAAGCAGACAGGATTTTGTCTCCCAGAAATGGTGGATCTCCTTTGTTTTTAGAAAGATGGCATCTACTTATGATTTTCTTCATTTTTTTTCTTTTTCTTTTTTTGGTTTTTCGAGACAGGGTTTCTCTGCAGCTTTTTTAGAGCCTGTCCTGGAACTAGCTCTTGTAGACCAGGCTGGTCTCAAACTCACAGAGATCCGCCTGCCTCTGCCTCCCAAGTGCTGGGATTAAAGGCGTGCGCCACCACTGCCCGGCTGATTTTCTTCATTTTGACAAGAAACATGGACACTTCTTGTGAAAAAAAAATAGCTCAGTTTTTCTTAGGTTAACTTTCTCTAGGTGATAAATACCCTGGTGAGCTCCTGTGCCATCTGCATTTGAAAGTATCTCAGGTCAACTCTCAGAATCTCAGTGGAGGAGAGGAATGTTTTCTCAGCAATGTCTGTGGTTTCCTTTCCTGTTGATAGGTCAAAGGTAAGGCTTACAAAAAATATGACAGTGAATGACTGACTGTGTAAGGGGAAAGGAAAGGATGAGGATGAAGCAATGTTCAGTCCAAACTCTGTAGTCTGAAACAAAAAGAATCTGTGTGAGTTTGAGAAGCTTGGAGGAGGGTGGAAATTTTAGGAATGAAACTCTAGGTCAGCATACTATAGGGCAGAGACAGTGGAAAGCTGTGATTTTTCACATTTTCTTTTTGGCTTTATTCGTTTCCTCTTTTATTCTGTATGTTGTTCTCTTGGATTAGATTCTCATATAGAAAGGACAGGTTTAAGAACTGAAACTTCTTCCACAGCATCAATGACAATGTGATTCTGGGCAAATTACCTGTGTGTTCTAAGGACTGGATATTTTCTCTATGATGTGGAGAAAGGCTACATATATCAGTGATCCACAATGAAGAGCTATTTTTTTTTATTTCAAATAGTCACAAACGATGTTTGGTTTTTAATACTTTTGGAAAATTTGCAATTAAGATAACACTAGCTACATTTTCAAAGTCATCAGTGTTTTCTGCAGAATGGTTATTTGTTCCATGTTTACTATGGGGTTTCACACGGATTTTTTTCTGTCATATAAAAATTATCAATCTCTGCACCTATAACATTAGAAAGTTAAACAAAGAGATTATTAGATAAAACGAAAAGGCAACTTAAATTGAGGGCTTTTCGTTTATTTAATTTTTTTCTTTTATTTTTTTTTAAAGAAAGAATACAAACTATCTTTTTTCTTTTTACATACCAATCCCAGTTTCTACTCCTTCCCCACCCCATTCACTCCTCAGAGAAGGTAAGGTACATTGCTTTGGGAAAGGTCCAAGGCCCTCCCTAATTTAGGTAGGCTGAACAAGGTATTCATCCAAAGAGAATAGATTCCCAAAAAGCCAGTATAAGCTCTAGGAATAAATCCTGGTGCCACTGCCAGTGGTCCCACAGTCTTCCCCAGCCATACAATTGTCACCTACATTGAGAGAAGCAATTTTTGGTCTTATGTTTGTTCCTTAACAATTCTTCTGGTATTAGTGAGATCCCATCAGCTCAGGTAAATTACTTCAGGGGGTGTCCCCATCATGATCTTGAACTCTTTCCTCATATTTTCTTTTTATATTATTATTATTATTATTAAAAAATTTCCACTTCCTCCCTGCCTCCTATTTCCCTCCCCCTCCCCCTACTTCCTTCTCCCTCCCTCTCCAGTCCAAAGAGCTGTCAGGGTTCCCTGCCCTGTGGGAAGTCCAAGGTCCTCCCCCTCCCCCTCCATCCAGGTCTAGGAAGGTGTGCATCCAACCAGGCTAGGCTTTCACAAAGCCAGTACATGAAGTAGGATCAAAACCCAGTGCCATTGTCCTTGGTTTCTCAGCAGCCCTCATTGTCCACCATCTTCAGAGAGTCTGTTTTTATCCCATGCTTTTTCAGTCCCAGTCCAGCTGGCCTTGGTGAGCTCCCATTAGATCAGCCCCACCATCTCAGTGGGTAGGTGCACCCCTTGCGGTCCTAACTTTCTTGTTCATGTTCTCCCTCCTATTGTTCCTCATTTGGACCTTGGGAGCTTAGTCCAGTGCTCCAATATCCCAGCAGCACAGACATTAAGGGCATCATTGAATAAATGGGACCTCCTGAAACTGAGAAGCTTCTGTAAAGCAAAGGACACTGTCACTAAGACAAAAAAGCAACCTACTGACTGGGAGAAGATACTCATCAACCTCGCAACAGACAAAGGGATGATCTCCAAAATATATAAAGAACTCAAGAAACTAGACTTTAAAATGCTAATTAACCCAGTTTAAAAATGGGGCACTGAACTGAACAGAGAATTCTCAACAGAAGAAGTTCAAATGGCCAAAAGACACTTAAGGTCATGCTCAACCTCCCTAGCGATCAGGGAAATGCAAAACAAAACAACTTTGAGATACCATCTTACACCTGTCAGAATGGCTAAAATCAAAAACACCAATCATAGCCTTTGCTGGAGAGGTTGCGGAGTAAGGGGTACACTCATCCATTGCTGGTGGGAATGCAAACTTGTGCAACCATTTTGGAAATCAGTGTGGCGGTTTCTCAGGAAATTCGGGATCAACCTACCCTAGGACACAGAAATACCACTCTTGGGAATATACCCAGGAGATGTCCTAGCATATTACAAAAGCATTTGTTCAACTATGTTCATAGCAGCATTATTTGTAATAGCCAGAACCCAGAAACAACCTAGATGCCCTTCAATGGAAGAATGGATGAAGAAAGTGTGGAATATATACGTGTTAGATTATTACTCGGCAGTAAAAAACAATGACATTTTGAATTTTGCATGCAAATGGATGGAAATAGAAAACACTATCCTGAGTGAGGTAACCCAGACCCAAAAAGATGAACATGTGATGTAATCACTCATAATTGGTTTCTAGCCATTAATAAAGGACACTGAGCCTATAATTCTTGTTCCTAGAGATGCTAAATAAGAAGGTGAACCCAAAGAAAAACATATAGTTATCCTCCTGGATATTGTAAGGAGACAAGATTGCCGGGCAAAAATTGGGAACTTGGAGGTGGGGTGGGATGGGGGGATGGGGAGATGGGGAGAGAAAAGTGAGAATGGGATGATGGAGAGAGCTTGGGGGAATGCTATGGTTGGGATAAAGGAAGGGTGGATATGGGAGCAGGGAAGTATATATCTTAATTCCTCATATTTTCACTCTTACCACTCTTACCTGGACTTTGGGAGCTCAGCCCAGGGCTTTGCTGTGGGTCTCTGCCTCTGTTGCCATCAGTTGCTGGATGAAGAGAGCTTTTCTCTTTCATCTGAACCTCAGTTGTACTTGTTTCATAGGTCCATTGCTGAAATTTACAAAGAACTAGTCATTTGATTTTTTTTTAAGAAAGAAAGAATGTAACCTCTTACAGTCTTACATTTTAGAACTCTGGGATCAGTTTCTGTCAGTCAGCATCAGGAAGGATGGAACTGAGGATCCCTCTAGAGTCAATAGGAGACTCTAACCTTTATCTTAGCTCCCAATTTCTGTGTTTGGAGGGTGTATATCGATTGATTTTTAATATGATTTGTATCTACAAGGTAAGCTCCCAATGCAGTCACAAAATTACATTTTCATAACTGTTATAAAATAGTAGCAAGAAGGCCACCAATTATCATATGTGTTATATGATAAAAAGCATTGATTGCTACATTTTCAAAGACTGCAGTATTGTTTTAAACTCACTGTTCAAGACATTGTCTACCTCCATTTGGTTATAAGGCAGAAACGCAGTAGAGAGAATGTTATGAAAAGAGGAAAAGCATAAAATCAAGCAAAGAGTCTACTGTAGTCCTACATATTTAGCAACAGAAATAATTATATTGTATTATTTTCTATTACTTGATATAACTCTTATTTTTTATTTGAATGTTACATTTTTCTTGTGTTCATTCCTTTGACTTTTATTGAGAAAATAAAAATAAGCCAAAAGCTCACATCCCCTTTACATCTATAAAAGTTAGCACATTTATTTTAATATTGATATTTCTAACAGTTATTTATTCCTAACTAGCCTTAATTCCTATAATATGAAATATAAACTTGGTGGAAAACACTAATTTAAAGTTTTGTATTTTCGGGTAAATATTTATTTACAAACACATATGCATAGTTCTCAATTTTTCATGAGACTAGTTAAAATGATTCAACTGAACTTTTCTTTATAATTATCTGAAAGCCTGCATGTTCAATTTAAACCTTATTTTAAATTGTAAAGGCCCATACTTTTTGCTGAGCAGTGGCGGCTATCCCCAGGACAAAAACATAGTTCATTGCAGGGTACCATATATACAAAAATACATGAAATATTCAACAGTCTTTTATTAAGTGGCTTTTTAGTAGATAATCTTTTATTACTAGACACCAATGTAAGCTTCTGAACACATTTAAGCATCAATTCTATGGTAGGATGTATGATCAAATGAACTTTTGATTTACATTATTTCTGATCTACAAAAATGTTGGTATATCTCCATTGTAAGGTGTATTTATCTGTGATTAGGGACAGAATGTATTTGTAGGAATTCATATATTTTTCACACTTTTGAATCTATGTTTAATGCCTTCCTATCAAAGATCCCATGTTTCTTGATAGCAAGAATTGGTGTATGTGTGTTTATGTGTTTATGCTTGTGTATGTGACAATTGTGTATTGGCAATGAGTCCTCTTTTTGGATAAGGCATAGTAAAGAAAATTTAAGGCTTTGACTTTCCATGAGTTTGTTTGTTTGTTTGTTTTATATTGTTGGTATTCTTTCCCCAAGAACAACCCAGTGGGATTTGCAAATAATCTTACTTGTAATTTTTCATCAAGGCTTCAACTTAGTTTAATACTCATCTCTCACAAAGAAGGCATTGTTTTTTCTAGTCAAGGACAGTAGTCTTAGTTCCTCTTAAAATTAGCATGAGGAAGAATGTTTGATTCATGATATCTTCTATCAATCAATATTTATGTTTCTTTCTTTTTATAAATGAGTTCTTTCATGATAAAAAATCTATGGAAATATCCATGACAATTTATGGGTTTCAGATTACAAACTTGTAACTCATTTTTTTTTCTAAGGATTGTGGCCTCAGGGCCATTTGATTATACTGGAATTAATGAACAACCAAGTACTGTCTTCCTCATTGATGTTTAATTTAAATGGTACATCTTTCTTTCTTTTTTCTTTTCTTCTTCTTTCCTTCATACCTTTCTTATTTCCCTCCTCCCTTTCTCTTTTCTTTCCTTCCTTCTTTCTTTCCTTCACTCCTGTCTTCCTCCTTTCCAATTTCTTTAATTCCTTTCCCCATTTTTCCCCTCTACTTTTTTAGCATCATATTTTATTATTTGGATAGTATGTAGCATAAAAATATACTGGAAACTTTCTGTCTCCTAACTTCTATATATTTTCATATTTTCCTCCTTAGTATTAAATGGAGAAATAGTTCTCAACCAGTCTCCAACAAAACTTTCTGTTTCTCAAGGCAAGAGGGTCACTAGCACCTATAGGACCAGCTCTAGAGGTAACCCTGCTATCTTACACTGATACTAGAAGAAGCTGATAGCCACTACTATTCTACTGATTTATGCCATATCCAACCTAAGTTTCTGGTTTGTAGTTTTCTTCAGAATCATGAATGGTGAAGATACTGCTACTTGCTAATGTTACTAGAAGAACATTATTCGAATCATACAGTTCTACAAACCAGAACCATAACTCTTTTCATCTGTGCAGGACACTGCTACTTCCCCCTCAGAACATGCAATGTAGACAAGAGTTTGAGTGATGAGTAATAGATTCTCCCAATATTTCTGTAACAAAAGCAGGACTTAGTTTTGCTCATGGTCCTTAAGAAGCCCTTCACTGCAAAGAAAATGAAATACACAGATAGAGATAATGGCATAAGACAGCCAGAGGCCCCATCTTTGTGACATCCTTTGCAGATGAATGTTAGGGCAGTGTTTCAGATTTCCTGAACTGGGCACCTAACTTGGTGAGTATATCACTGGATTTTGATAATATATTCAGCACTTTAGGAATTCATCTTTCTCATAGCTGTTTCTAATTTAGTGTGGATGAACAATTATATCCCAGAGTAAGCCTTCTTCAGTCATGGTCTCTGTCTTCATGGAGAAAAATTAAAAAAATAAAACAGAGTTCTATATTACCTCTTCTTTGACTGTATATATTCAATAACATTTTCAGATACCTATGAACAGTATCTATCTACTGTTTGGAACTGTGTCAAATGTCATAGTCCCTGCCATTGAGTGAATTGGAACAGGAAATCCCATATTAAATGACAGAAAGGAAAATAAGGTACAACATCTAGACTAGTACTATTCTTTGTAATACAAAGAGAATAACAGGTCCTTCAAATAAACCTGCACTGCCTCTCTGATCTTAAATGTAAGGTCACCATGGGTCTTTAATGAGGACTGGGCTGACCAGTGCTGGGGCTGTGCCCAGTATTTGCTGATTTCCATAAGCCTAGTGCACAGTACACTGACTTGACTTCTTCATAGTCAAGTCACACATTGTATAGAGTCAATCTCACACAGGATACAGCACAGATATGATAATCCACATTCACCTCCTGGGGTTGATGCTGCTCTGGATTTCAGGTAAGAAAGACAGCACTGGAATTTTTCAATCCACATGTGGTCAGTGCTACACGGTCTCTGTCAGTACTACATGGTCTCTGTGAAAGTCCTCTTCTAGCACGATTAATTGTGTGGGTATTTGTTCTTAATTTCCTAATGTCAGGTTCCAGATGTGATATACTGATAACACAATCTCCAGTCTACCTGTCTACATCTTTGAAAGAAAGTGTGACCATCATGTGTAAGACAAGTCAGGACATTTATAGCATGGCATCAGCAGAAAACAGAGAAACCTCCTATACACCTGATTATGTTACAACCAGCTTGGCTGATGGGGTCCTATCAAGGTGCATAGACTCTGATTTGATTACCAGCACTGATCTGATAGGTATCAACTGTCTGTAACTTCAATTTCATGGTATCTGATTCCCTCTTCTGGACTCTGAGAGCATTGTATGGTATGTAAACATATGTGGTGGCAAAACAACAGTAAACATAAAATAAAAGTAAGTAATATTTGAAGACATTAATGTACTGGTATCCAGACAAAATGATGCTTAAAAGAGATTATTTTTATCTCAACTGCCCCATTCCCCCAAGCTCTTCCCATCCTCTCCTCACTTTTTTCTCCCCATCTCCACTTACCACCACCCCACCCCCACCCCCAAGTTTCCAATTTTTGCCTGTCAATCTTGTCTCCTTCCAATATCCAGGAGGATAACTATATGTTTTTCTTTGGGTTCACCTTCTTATTTATCTTCTCTAGGATCATGAAATATAGGCTCAATGTCCTTTATTTATGGCTAGAATCCACTTATGAGTGAGTATATATCATATTCATCATTTTTGGGTCTGTGTTACCTCACTCAAGATAGTGTTTTCTATTTTCACCCATTTGCATGCAAAATTCAAGATAACGTTTTTTTACAGCTGAGTAGTATTCTAATGTGTACATATTCCATACTTTCTTTATCCATTCTTTAATTGAGGGGCATCTAGGTTGTTTCCAGGTTCTGGCTATTACAAATAATGCTGCTATGAACATAGTTTAACAAATGCTTTTGTAGTATGATAGGGCATCTCTTGGGTATATTCCCAAGAGTGGTATTGCTGGGTCCTGTGGTAGGTTGATCCTGAATTTCCTGAGAAACTGCCACACTGATTTCCAAAGTGGTTGCACAAGTTTGCATTCCCACCAGCAATGGATGAGTGTACTCCTTACTCCACATCCTCTCCAGCAAAGGAGCAGAGAAGTATATATCTTAATTAAGGGATACATTTTAGGGTTGGCAAGAGTCTTGACTCTAGAGGTGTTCCCAGGTGTCTATGGAGATGTTCCTTGCTAGATCCTTGGGTAGCTGAGGAGAGGGAGCCTGAAATGGCCCTATCCTATAGCCATACTGATGAATATCTTGCATATCACCATAGAACCTTCATCTGGCGATGGATAAAGCTAGAGATAGAGACCCACATTGGAGCATGGACTGAGCTCCCAATGTCCAAATGAGGAGCAGAAGGAGGGGGAACATGAGCAAGGAAGTCAGGACCACAAGGGGTACGCCTACCCACTGAGAAAGTGGGGCTTATCTAATGGGAGCTCACCAAGGCCAGCTGGACTGGGACTGATATAGCATGTGATCAAACCGGACTCTCTGAACGTGGCTGACAAGGAGGGCTGACTGAGAAGCCAAGGAAAATGGCACTGGGTTTTGATCCTACTGCATGTACTGGCTTTGTGGGAGCCTGGTCTGTTTGGATGCTCACCTTCCTAGACCTGGATGGATGGGGGAGGACCTTGGACTTCCCACTGGGCAGGGAATCTTGACTGCTCTTAGGACTGTAGAGGGAGGGGAAAGGGGGGTGGGAGTGAAATGGGAGGAGGGAGGAGGTGGAAATTTTTAATTAAAATTAAATTTTAAAAATAGATTATTTTTAGAGTCTTGATACCATTATTATTGAAAGTAAGTCTTCCTGAATACAGGGTCCTTAGCTGGAGTGTCAATTCGCATAACATGTGCATGGATGGGAGTAGGCTTTTTCAATTAACTGTGGATTTCTCTTCTTACTAGGAAATCAAATGTCTTAGTTACTCTACTACTGCTGTAACAAATCATTATAATCAAGGCAATTATATTTTTAAAAGCATTTAATTGTAGGTCTGATGGTTAAAGTATAGTCCGTGACCAACATGCTGGGAAAATATGGCAGGAGGTAGGTAAGCATGATCCTGGAGCTGTAGCTAAGATGCAGGTAAGCATGATCCTTGAGGTGTATCTAAAAATCTGCTGTTTAGGATTTTGAAATCTCAGAGCACACCAGCCTTGCCACTCCTCCTCCTACAAGGTCACACCTTATAATCTTTCCCAAACCAACTTAATTGAGAACCAGGAATATACATGTGTGTATCTATGGGAACATTTTTTTTTTTGGTTTTTTGAGACAGGGTTTCTCTGTAGTTTTTTTTAGAGCCTGTCCTGTAACTAGCTCTTGTAGACCAGGCTGGCCTTGAACTCACAGAGATCCGCCTGCCTCTGCCTCCCGAGTGCTGGGATTAAAGGCGTGCGCCACCACTGCCCGGCTCTATGGGAACATTTTAACTAAAACTATTATTTAAAGCAAGATTTCAAAGATAGAACCTCTGGTAAGAATTGCTTTACCAAAGGCCATGACAGTATACAGCAGGTGATAACTAGTGTTTAACAGGTCAAGCCACCAGAAGAATGACTGGTAATTAAAAGCAAATACAAAATAAATAATATTCACACATGATTTTCCTCAAAGATGAAGCAGAAGTGATCAGTATGAGGGAGAAATCCCCAGAATACAGCCTTCTATCATGCACAACCCAGAGCATCTGTAGCCCTAGCAATTTATTGCAAACCCCATGCCCATGCTTTATCTTGATTGCAACTGACATATAGATAGATTTTGACCATATTATTTAAGAAGTTGTGCTCTGAGCACATGAAATTCAGCACTGATTGGGAAAAGCCTTGCTTATCAGACATCAGTATGTATTTCACAGCCATCATGTGCTTCAATATACACTAAGAAGTTTCATGTGTATTTTTTCTGAGGTATAAACATCTTCAACCTATTCATGTGAAATTAAAAAAATCAAAGAAGCTTACCATGTTTTATTCTTTGAGGTAAATTTGTACTAGTTCCAGGGACTCTTAAAACAAATTATCAAAATTTGTACTTTAAATGAAGAGAGTATGAGCTCTTACAGTTTTAAAGACAAGAATTATAGAATCATATTCAATCAGTCAGGAACAGGATTTGTATGATGGGAATCTAGAGAGGTCTTGGAGTACACCGAAAATAAAGTAAGGATGTCTACAGCATTAGACTGTAGTCCACCCCATTCTTTCAGGTGATCAATTTCCAAGTAGCAGACAAGATCTGTACAGATTGGCTAAAAAGTCAAGAGATTTAAGTGTTCATTCCTTTGAAAATATTTTGAAGCATTCATATGAGAATGGTTTCTCCAGACATTTCCTAGCTCAATGATAGGAGACATTCCTAAGTGATTACGGAAACCATTTATAATGAAGTATACAACCCATTCAACAGAACATGGCAATCAGATTTAGATACCATGATAAATGTAGATCATCCTTAGTGTTTATAAATTATAAACTGGCATTTCATATTTCTATCAAGCTGCTACAGAAGTAGATAAGTGACCTTTTTGCTAATTTGAGCATTTAACTTCCAGCTATTATTGAAAATGAGTATTTATATATTTGGTTATCTTTAGTTATTCTGTTAAATTGAATTCTAAAAATATTCCATGACAATTTTAATTTTATGTTTATTATAGCACTTATAAAACACATTAATAGCAACTGTACTATACTTTCTATTGTCAGCAACTAGTGAAAGCCCTAGATTTCTCAGCAGGTATAAGCACAGCATGTTTAGAAAATCAAGAATTTTTTTCATCATAATATTCTGTCATTCTCTTCTGCCTGATATGTATAAAAATAATGACTTTGATACTGACTATATTCAGTATAGTGCTTACTATATCTACAAAACATAATGATCTTTGTTTTCCCAAATCTGATCCCTTAGTCTCTTCCCCAGTACTGTCACAGAATACCTGGTACAGCCCCCCTCTGTGCCCTCATCTCCTGTGGGTCACACAGACCATTGACTCCAAATCTCCTTTCCACTATGTCTCTGCATCCAAGTGCTCAAATCCAGCATCCACAAACCACATCTTCCAAAAAAGCAAGTAGGCTGTCTATGGACTCTCCCCTCCCTTTTCCATCACACAATATCCCCGGAATCATCCACAGCTCTACAACAAAGCACCAATCGCAGCTTTCTCTTCCACACTTTTCATCTACTCTAGAGTGCACATATCTTCTCCTACAAACTTTCTTTCCACAGCTCATTGCTTTGTCCCATAATCTATCTCCAGAATACACTTCCTGCTAATATAAGGGATGCTTCTCTCAGTGCAAAAATTAGACTAAAATCAGAACCATATCTTTCCTACTCTTCCTCAAAACTAAACCTCAAGTCTCTTTCACACTCTGTAACAGGAGACTTACTGTGATGTGTCTTTCATATCTGAACCCATGCCTAGGGGATCACAAATATCTTTTCCTGAAACCATTCTTTCCCCAACTCATCCTGGTGTCCCAGCCTCCAACAGCAGAAGGTATTTCCTGTAAACATATCAGATGAGCTTGCCAGGAAAAAAAAAAGCAATACACAGCCACCATTTTCCAAAAAATCCAGAAAAGAAACAAACCAAGAACAAAATGTCTACCCAACAAAGACAAATCCAAAAGCACACACCTAGACCAATAATCATCCTAAACCCAGTTGCAAAGAATCTAATGTAAAAACATAAACAATAAGTCAGGATATTATGTCTATATTAGAATCAAGGTATCTTATTAAAGCAGATACTGAAAATTCCCACATAGCTGATACAAAACAGAAAGACCTTAAAAACAGCTACATGAAAAATGTAGAAGTTCTTAAAGGGGAAAAGAATAAATCCCTTAAAGAAATTCAAAAAAGCACAAACCAAAAAGTTGGAAGAAACTAAATCCATGCAAATGTAAACAGTTGAAAGAAATGAATAAAACATCTCAAAACATGCAATTGGAAATAGAGTCAATAAAGAAACCACAAATTGAGGAAATTCTGAAACTGGAAAATTTAGTTTTCAAAACAGGAACTTGGAAGGTAAGATTCATCAACAGACTAGAAATGATGGAAGAGAGAATCTCATGGGTTGAAGATGCTATTGAAATAAATTGTTGCATCAGTTAAATAAATTGTTAAGTCCAAAATCTTTTGACATATAAAGTTAAGAAACTATGGGACGCTGTAAAGAAAAAAAAAACTAAGAAATACAAATATAGAGGAGTGAGAAGCAGCAATTGAAATGCCCAAAATATATCTTTAATAAAAGCACAGAAGAAAATTTTCCTAATATAAAGAAAGAGATGTGTTTTAAGTTACAAGAAGCATAAAGGACAAAAAAATCAGATTTGAACAGAAGGCAAAGTCTTTTTTTAAGATTTATTTATTTATTATGTATACAGTATTCTCAGTACTCTGCCTGGAGGCCAGAAGGGGGACCAGATCTCATTACAGATGGTTTTGAGCCACCATGTGGTTGCTGGAAATTGAACTCAGGACCTTTGAAAGAGCAGGCAGTGCTCTTAACCACTGAGCTATTTCTCCAGCCCTGGCAAAGTCTTTTTATTATTATTTTTTTATTAAAAATTTCCGCCTCCTCCCCACCTCCCATTTCCCTCTCCTTCCCCCAACTTCCCTCCCCCTCCTTCTCCAGTCTGAGCAGTAAGGGTTCCCTACCCTGTGGGAAGTCCAAGGTCCTTGCCCCTCCATCCAGGTCTAGGAAGGTGAGCATCCAAACAGGCTAGCGCCCCCCACCCCCGCAAAAGCCAGTACATGCAGTAGGATCAAAACCCAGTGCCATTGTCCTTGGCTTCTCAGCAGCCCACATTGTCTGCCATGTTCAGGGAGTCTGGTTTCATCCCATGCTTTTTCAGTCCCAGTCCAGCTGGCCTTGGTGAGCTCCCATTAGATCAGCCGCACCATCTCAGTGGGTGCACTCCTCGTGGTCCTGACTTCCAAAGTCTTCTCATTATATAATAATTAAAACACAAATTGTACAAAGTCAAGAAAGAATATTGAAAGCTGAAAGAGAAAGATATTAAGTATAATATATAATATATAATAATAAGTATAATATAAAACCTGACCTGATAGAATTATACCTCAATTAACAGTTGACACTCTCAAAACCTGAACAGATCTGTTGCAGACTCTGATAGACCAGATGTGACAGCACAGACTATTATACAGAGCAAAACTTTCAATCATCATAGATGGAGATATTCCATGATGAATTCAAATTAAAATATCATTGTTGTACAAGCACAGACCTGCAGAAGTTACCATAAAGAAAATTCCAATCTAGAGAGGTTAACTAAACCCATCTACACTCATGCAATCACAAGAAATAATCTTACACCAGTAAAACCAAAAGTGAAACACACACACACACATGCACAGACATGTACTAATATTTGTTAATAATATCTTTCAAAATCAAATGTCTCTCTCCCAAAGAAAAAGCCAAACCCTAATAAAATGGATGCAAAAACCAGATCTAGCCTTCTGCTACATCAAAGGAATATATCTCGATGTTAAGGATATACATTTACCTCAAGATAAAATGATGGAAATATATATCCCTAAGCTAATGGGCCTAAAGAGCAAACTGGTTTAGCCATTTTAATATATAACAGAAGAAAGTCCAAAACAAAATAAATCAAAAGAAATTTGAAGGAACAGTATATACTCATAAAAGGAAAAGTCTACCATTTGACATTTGAATTCATCTATGCCTGAAACACAAGACACTAAATTTGTAAAAGAAACAATACTACATCATAAATCACATGTTGGCTCTCACACACTGATAGTGGCAGACATCAAAAGCTCATTTACCTTATTCTCTCTCACCAATTAATATATCATTCAGATATAAACTAAATAGAAAAATAATAGAGCTAACAGACATAATAAACCAAATGGACCAAATGTATTTATAGAACATTTCACCCAAACACAAAAGAATATACCTTCCCAGTTACTCATGCAACTTTCTCCAAAACTTAGCAGAAACTTCTCCACAAAGAAAACTTCAACAGTTAAAAGAACTGAAATAACTCTCTGAATCTTATCTGACAACCATGAATAAAGCCTAGATATCAAGAACAGAAACAACACAAATCTTGCAAATTCATAGAAACTAAAAAACTGTCGTTCTTCCATCTCAACCATCCCATTCCCTCAAATTCTCCATAACCCCCTTCTCTCTACCTCTCCCCCCAACCCCCCTTTTTCCCAAATTTTTGTCTGATTCCAATTTCCAGGTGGGTTTATATATGTTTTCTTTGGGTTCACCTTACTACTTAGTTTCTCTAGGATCCTGCACTATAGGCTTGCTGCCCTTTGTTTATAACTGGTATCCACTTATGAGTGAGTAAATATCATATTCGTGTTTTGGGGTCTGGGTTACCTTACTCATGATGATGTTTTCTAATTCTGTCCATTTGCATGCAAAATTCAAGACATCATTTTTTTTTTACCACTGAATAGTACTCTAATGTGTAGATGTGCCATACTTTCTTTATCCATTCTTCCATTGAGGGACATCTAGGTTGTTTCCAGGTTCTGGCTATTACAAATAATGCTGCTATGAACATAGTTGAACAAATGCTCTTGTATTATGATTGAGCATCATTTGGTTATATTCCCAAGAGTGGAATTGCTGGATCCTAAGGTATGTTGATTCCCAGTTTTCTGAGAAACCAGCACACTGATTTCTAAAGTGGTTGCACAAGAGCAAAGAAAGAGATATCTTGATTGATGGAGCCATTATGGAGTTATCAAGAAACCTGGCTCTAGAAAAATGCCCAAGAACCCACAGGGATAAACCCAGCTGAGACCCTAAGCACTAGGATGCAGGTAGACAGTTTTGTAATTAAAAAAATTAGCTGCTATTTTAGAGGACCTAGATTTGATTCCCAGCATATGTATGACTGCTAGCAAATCTTTATCACACCATTACAGGGTATTTTAGATGTTTCCTTCTTCTAGCCTCTTAGATATTGTACTCATATGGTATACCAACAAATATGCAGCCGAAACACCAGTACAGATGAAATAAAAATAAGTATGCATTAAATATTTGAAAAATCCTAGGTGACTAGTATCCTGACAAACTGATACTTGGGGAGAGATTATTCTCACAATGTAATTAAGTCTTACTAACCTCATGGTCATCAGATAGGTTGTCAACAATTGTATTATATGCATGGAGGGGAAGAAGTTTCCTCCATTAACTGTTCACTTCTCTCTTTGGTAGAAGGGATTTTCTTAGTTAGTTTTCTTTTCTCTATCTCGTTCTCTATCACTCTCTTACTCTTTCTTTCTTTGTTTTGGCAGAGGAGTCTTTATCTGACTCATACTTCCCCATCATAGTCCAAAACTTAACAAAATCAGATGGGGAACTCAAGCAGGACTGGAACCTGAAGGCAGGAGCTAATTTAGTGACCATGGAGTGTTGACTTATTCAGTATGACTTGTTCAGTTTGCTTTACTTTTTGTGTCTATATTTTTATATGAATAGAGTTTTCCTTCCCTTTATTCCTCTCAGTTTCCTTCCATCTCCTGTTTCTTCCAGATTACTTAATTTCAATATCTCATTGTAAAAGAACACACTTCTAGAAGATAACAACTAAATAAAATATAATAAAACTAATATATTGGAGATGGACAGGACATTCCAACAGAAAGACAAGAGTTCCCAGAGGACCACAAAAATCAGAGCTCCACTTGTTTACACATTTAGGAGTCACATAAAAGAATTAAACTGAAAACTATAGCACATATATAGAGGACCTTATGCAGACACAGGTAAGCCCTATGCCTGCTGCTTTAGTCTCTGTCAATTTGTATCAACTATGCTCCCTTGTTGTAGAGGATTTGTTCTCCTGATGTTTTCCTTCCATTCTATCTCTCCCCACACCTTCTGCCTTCTCTTCTATAGTGTTCCCTGATCTCAGGGTGAGAGATTTCATGGAGACATTCCATGTATAGCTGTATGTTCCCAGGTCTCTAATCATCTCTGAAAAAATGTCTAGCTATTGGACTCACTATTTGTTTTCACCTACTGCAGAAGCAAGCCTCTCTGAAGATGGCTGAACAACGCAGCAATCTATGAGTAGAGCAGACTGTCATTACAAGTCATATTAAGTTTTCTACAAATACAGAGATGTATTTCAGAAAGATAGATAATCTGTCTTCAACACTTCAAAGACATACAAAATATGACAGTCCAAATGTTTTGAGAACTTAAACTTTTCTCCAAAATGAGACATGTCTGTTTCTGACAGGATCAGTTACTTCAGGGAAGATTATGGGCATTGAAGAAACTTATAATGGAATTTGTCTTCTATGTGACAAACCTAGCCATTTAGGCAAAAATCTGCTCTTGCCTGGATGGCTTGATGGTTTGCTGTATAAACTTGTCTTACAGGACCCACAGAAAAGTGTCTGCCAAACTTGCCAAGATAAGACCGGACTGTCCTTCAGGATTCCTGCTTCATAGAGGGAACTGCCAGACATTCTGCACTACACAGAAGAAAGAAACTGACAAAATTTACCAAACAAGGTAGAATAGATTTTCAAATTTCCTGCTTCATTAAAATGTCTGCCAGACACTATGTCCCTATAGACTGAGGATGGATTTCCCAAAGTTGCCAAAGAATGTTGGGTGACTCTCCAGGCAGTGATATGTCTCTTGTCAATTCTAGAGATTTGGAAGTTGCTTACAATGCATTTCCTGCTTATTTGGGTAATATTATATCCTTCTGGGGTCTTCAATGAATTTGAAGAATAGAAGGATAGTTAAAGTTATAGTTTTCTTTAGTTACAATAAAAGATAAATTAGATGCAAAACCTTAGAGTTACAAAGATAAGATAGGTGATAGAGTGTTTTCTTTGATATTACCTAATATACATAGACTAAATTTTGTAACTATAATTCTTACTTGATAAATGTTTTTTATATGTAATTTTATTATGTTAAAGTTAAAACTTTCCTTTCTAATTACACAGAAAGGGGGAGATGATGTGTGATGCTCTTCTGTATGCTGTAAATATGTGTTGCTTTTATTGGTTTTTGAATAAAACTGTTTTGGCCAGTGGCTTAGCAGAGAAAAGTTAGGCAGAAAGTCCAAATAGAGATAGAGGTAGAGAATATGTGGAGTCAAGGAGATGTTCTGTAGCTACCACAGAAGCAAGACATGATGTAACCAGCCAGGAGACACATGGTAAAATATAAACTGATAGGAATAGGTTAACTTATAGTTAGAACTAGCCACAAAGAGGCCTGAACTACTGACTGAAAAATATAACTGATTTTAATCCTCTGAGTAATTATTTGGGAAAAGGTGGACACTGAGAAATTGCTCCAATGGGACTGGGGGATAGATAATAGCATTTCACTAACACTTTCCTCTCCAAAGAAAACAATCAAACCATTCCAACTTATGGTTTATTTAAATACTCCAACATAGACAAACAATACCCAAGAAGATAAAATAGAGTGGGAATATTCAACCTATCCTGTCTACAACTAACATTGTGTAGGAAAAACAAAGTATTCTTAAAATAACATTTTATGTAAAATATCCTATTTACTATCTTATACATGTGCAAGGTCTAGCATTCATATTATTGTGATATGTATCATTGGTAAAGAATATGTGCATTGAAAATATAAATTTATATAAATTAGATCTTTCAGACCATCTTCTTTGTGGATGACAAACAAAAGCTGCTAGAATTATCTCTTGAGTAAATTTTATGCTGGGAATGATGCTCTATTGCAGTGTATCTGTTCTTTACATCACATTGATCATGAATAAAATCCTTTTCTGATTCACTATGTTTGTTTCTTTAATACCTTAAATATTACCCCAAAACCTAGGAAAGCAGAAGAATAGACAGGAAGCTGGAAAATGAATGAAAGTAGAGGAAATAAATGAACAAGGATCAGGGAAAAAATTATTTAGTGCTGCCTTAAATATGAAACAAACTAACAAACAAAAAATCTGTTTGAACCTGGGGAGGAGACAAAAAGGTAATTTTGAAATTATGAATTTGAAATTATGGAAATAGATTGATCCAGAAGGGTACAGGGAAGCAAAACCTGGGACGTTTAAGTTTCTTCTTTTCAATCTATATGTGTATTTTCACCATTTTTATGAGCTGTTGGGATTTTATTTGGAATAAGTGTTTATTTGGATAAAATCCTGTTTTACATCATTTCTACTCCTGCCTCTTCCAACTTTAATTATCTCCATGATCTTTCTATCATATCCTCTTGTTTTTGATGTCTTCTTCAATTATTATTGTTACATACTCATAATTTCTCCACCCACACAGAAGAGAGAAATGAATGAGTAAGAGAGAGATACAGAAAGAAAGATGATAGAGACGTTCATATACAGCTGCTGCTGAGTCCATTTTACATTGCTCATATTCACATGTGTTTGGAGGTGACCACTTGGGATTGGATACTCTATAAATGATTAATTTCTGGAAACAACTGATTTTCCTTTTATCAGCAGCCATCCTTATCTACACTGACCTGTCAACTGGTTTTGTCACTTTGCTGTTTTGTTGGTTTTTTGGGGGGTGGGGAAGGGAAAGATAGAAAAATAGTTTGAGGAAGATGAATTTGATGGGTATTAGTGTTGAAAATGAGCAAGTACAAAACTAACAAAGTAATGATGAATAACACTAAACATGTTAGGAAAAACTGTAGGGAAATATGCCATTTTAAGCTTACTGTGTGTGTGTGTGTGTGTGTTATGTATATCCATGTGTTTCTCTCTCTGTGTGTTATTTGTTTCAGTATATTTATATGATGTTTAGATGAAGTTCTGAAACTTACAGATCACAGTGCTTACCACAAAGTGTCATAGTTTATCTAAAAAAAAAAAAAAAACTTTAGAGCAGGACATTGGAGACCTTTTTTGAAGCTGCTAATTAAGAGAAAGAAAGAGATTCCCAGAAAGTTATAACATACTATCCTATGGTTCCATCAGAGGTAGGGAAAACAAAAATGGAAAATAGTCACAAGGTCTAAGTATTGTATGTGAATAAGCATAAACCTCATTATATCTTTCCCACAACCCACCTGAGTAATATGCCTTCCCAGAAACCTGAGGAAATGAGACCCAGACATGTGGCTTAACCCTTTTCAAAACACTTATATGAGATCTTGCTACATCTTCTGAGTGCTCTCTTCTCCACAACCAGGTCATATTTAGAATCCTACATTATGGTTTTGATAGAAGCAGTAACATTTTAAGTTACCATATATGACTGACAAAAAAGTAAAATCAAATAAAATGCCCTGTTTCATCATAATAATTACTTCTCTTTTATTATTAATTACCAGATAGTCTTCAAACAAGAAAGCTAAGAGAATTAAAAGCTCTTTTCTGATGAAGCCTCAATATCTTGTATCTTTGTTGGAATTGACATAGTTGTCTACAAACACAAGAATGGTTCATGTATATATGTATGTATGTATGTATATATATATATATATATATATATATGAATACTATCTAGTTCAAAACAAAATTGAAATCAAAAAATTTCAGAAAAAATGGTTACAGTATTTAATATTAATTTAGGTCACATTATCTCAGAAGGAAAAAATCTCACATTTTCCTTCTTAGGAAAATATGTATGTATGTTAAAAGTGTTCATGTGTGTATAGTGTTATATATAAAAAAGAGAAAATAAATAATAAATTAGGTTATGAATTTGGTCTGAATCCAGGTGATGGGCCTGAACTATGAAATAACATTTAAAGCTGTCTAGTTCTAATTCCATTACAAATTTTTCATTTTTGGTGGTAGAATTATTCTTACAAATATATTTAATAGTGAATGTGTAATATCTTAACGTAAGGCTCCACAGCTTCCATTCCTAATGGATACTCTAAATGTAGCTGTTATTTACACAGGTAGATTTTGTGATTGGCTTATCATTGGTGTTTAACTTCTTTGAAATTTTAATTATGATGAATTTTACTAAAAATATTCTTAATAAAATTGGTTTTTTAAACTTATTTTAGGTAAATAATAACAGAATTGTCTAAATTGTGATTGCTATAATAACTGTAGATAATATAAATTACTTTTGTAACAGAACTTCCTAATCAACTGTGGATTATCTTTTGTTACAATATGGATAAGACATTATTCCATTAAGTGAAGAGAGCAACATCATTTTTCTATAGCCAATCTACTCATTAAATTCCCCAAACTCCGACATACTGAATGCAATTGCTTATTTTCTATTCGTTTTTAAATATTTCTCTTTTGTTGATCTGAATCTTGCAGAAGATACTTCAAATGTCACACATACATATTATAAATATGCCACCAATAATCAAAATTCTGACAATTCCGTGACAGTAATCACAGTTGGCTTTTTATTGCCAAAACTCAGGAATAATACCAGAGTTCCAGGGGAGGTCTAAGCACAGCATGGTTAGGTAGGTTATACCTACATGGTAGAAAGCTTTGAGTTCATAACAGCACAAGGGAATCCAATGTTTCAAATAAAAATGTTAAAAATATTAATTACTAACTTGTAAGTCAATTCATACATGTTACTCAGGCTCCTATCACATGTATTGAAACAATCATAACATTTTAAAGCTTTTCGTTTACTGGATAATCACATCTGATACTTACCTAGAACTTCAGATGCACAAACTTCTCTTCTTAGAGAAACATTAGAAACAGTGCTATGTATTTGTAGTTGGGGCTGAGCTGTTGCAGATTTATGTCAACTTCCATGTTTTGGTTCTTTTCTACCAAAACTGCAAGTGATTTTCAAAACATGGCTCCATATGAGAGAAGCTGTCAGCAGGTGGGGATATCAAGAATAACAGTTAAAGCAGTCCACTCTGACTCTTCTATCCTGAGGGTCTTATGTTATGACTTGAATCACTGTGGAAGAAACATCATAGATTTCCTGATACTAACACATTGCAAAGTGTTTAGGAATCAGACTGCTGATAGTGAAGGTAAATTTTGTCACAGAATTACTGCCACTGAATACTTATTGGAGCCAAGGTTACAAATGGAACACATCATGAATCAGGAACTTAGGAACTTTTTTCTGGTTTCCTCTGGTGACAACCTAAATAAATGTTAATACCTGACATTTCTAGCATGCATGATGATTCTCTCCTAGAGATGACAAGAAAAAGAATGGAGACTAGAACATCAGGATGTCTCATCTAGCTCCTTAGATTGGAAAAGAAAATATAGACAAAGTAAATGTTATTCTTCAGGATTTTCCTTAAAGTCCAAGCAGCATTAACTTCTGTGATTGGAGAAATCCCCAGAGTTAACCCTTCTACCTTAGAAGCCAGAGCTTCAGCAGAACCCAGGAATTAAGAGGAAACCCCAATACCTATGTTGTGTCTTAATTGTTACCAACACTTGTACAGGATGCAAGAAGTGCTCGTGCATTGTACTCATGAGTGCAATGGTATGGACATATACTGTTTGTTTGAAGATTCCCCCAAAAGATTACTTTTTAAATTAACACAGAATAAAGAACAAAAGAAAGATCTAGAGCATATAGAAACCATAAGGGCTAAATGTGTATAAATATTTTCTTCCCAGAGTTGCTTATTCTCATGTTTTTTTTTACTACATCAGTAAAAAAATACTTAAGAAATTGCATCATTTTAAAGTATATCTATGGAATAAACAAGAGCAAATATGAGGCAATTAAGTAAATCCAAATTAAGACAATGTGTCTTCTTTGCACTTTATTATTTCTGATATTTTTAGTTTTATTGCTTTATAAATAATACCACTAAAAATTTCCAATTCCTCCCCTACTCCCATTCCTCTCCCCCTCCTACACATCCCCTCCTCCTCCCCCTCCAGTCCTAAGAGAGGCCAGAGTACCCTGCCCTGTGGGACGTCCAAGGCCCTCCCCCCTACATCCAGGCCTAGGATGGTGTGTATCCAAACAGACTAGGATCCCAAAAGGCCAGTACATTCACTAGAGACAAATCCCAGTGCCATTATCATTGGCCTCACAGTAAGACACATTGTCAGCCACATTCAGAGAGTCTAGTTTGATCACATGCTTGTTTGGTCCCAGTCCAGCTGGCTTTGGTGAGCTCGCATTAGATCAGGCACAGTGTCTGAGTGGGTGGACCAACTCATCCCTTCTTCTGCTCTTCAACTGGACCTTGGGAGCTCAGTCCAGTGCTCTGATGTGGGTCTCTGTCTCTATCACCATCCATCTCCAGACGAAAACTCTATGGTGATAATCAAAATATTCATCAGCGTGACTATGGGATAAAGCCAGTTCAGGCTCCCTCTCCTCTACTGCCCAAGGTCCTAGCTGGGGACATCCCCGTGGGAACCTGGGAACCCAACTAGAGCCAAATCTGTTGCCAACCCTAAAATGACTCCTTTAATTAAGATATAATCACCCCTGCTCCCATATCCACCCTTACTCCATCTCAACCATTTCACTACCCCAAGCTCTCCCCAATCTTCCCCTTCTCCCTTCTCTCTCCCCCTCTGTCCTTTCCCCAACCTCACCCTCACTACCTTGATCCCAACTTTTTTTTTTGATTTTTTTTTATTCAAGATTTCCATCTCCTCCCCCTTCCTTCCCCTCCCTTCCATCCATACCCCCACTCTACCCCTCTCCAAAGACAAAGAGCCATCAGGGTTCCCTTCACTATGTTAAGTCCAAGGTCCTCCCAGCTCCCCCTAAGTCCAGGAAGGTGAGCAACCAAACTGACAAGGCTCACAGTGAGCCCGTCCATGCTGTAGAGTTCATGTTCATTGCCATTGTCCTTGGTTTCTCAGTCCTCCTCCACAGTCAGTCACATTCAGAGAGTCCGGTTTGGTCCCCTGTTCCATCAGTCCCATTCCGACTGGACTTGGTGGTCTCCCGTTAGATCTGTCCCACCGTCTCAATGGGTAAAAGCACTCCTCGCGGTCCTGGCTTCCTTGCTCATGATCTCCCTCCTTTTGCTCCTCATCAGGACCTTGAGAGCTCAGTCTGGTGCTCCACCAAAGAACTCCTACAGCTGATAAACTCCTTTAGTAGTGTGGCAGGATACAAGATCAACTCCAAAAAAATCAGTCGCCCTCCTATATACAAAGGATAAGGAAGCAGAGAAAGAAATCAGAGAAGCGTCACCATTCACAATAGCCACAAATAGCATAACATATCTTGGGGTAACTCTAACCAAGGAAGTGAAAGACCTATTTGACAAGAACTTTAAGTCTTTGAAGAAAGAAATTGAAGAGGACACCAGAAAATGGAAGGATCTCCCTTGCTCTTGGATTGGGAGGATCAACATAGTAAAAATGGCAATACTACCAAAGGCAATCTATAGATTTAATGCAATCCCCTGAAAGATCCCATCAAAATTCTTCACAGATCTTGAGAAGACAATAATCAACTTTATATGGAAGAACAAGAAACCCAGGATAGCCAAAACAATCTTATACAATAAAGGAACTTCTGGAGGCATTACCATCCCTGACTTCAAACTCTATTACAGAGCTACAGTATTGAAAACAGCTTGGTATTGGCATAAAAATAGAGAAGTCGATCAATGGAATCGAATAGAAGACCCAGATCTTAACCCACAAATCTATGAACACCTGATTTTTGATAAAGGATCTAAAAGCACACAATGGAAGAAAGAAGGCATCTTCAACAAATGGTGCTGGCATAACTGGATGTCAACCTGTTGATCCCAACTTTTGTGTGGCGATCTTGTCTGCTTCCAAATTCCAGGAGGATCTATATATGTTTTTTCTTTGGGTTCACCTTATTATTTAGCTTCTCTAGGATCATGAACTATAACCTCAATGTCCTTTGTTTATGGCTAGAGTCCACTAATAAGTGAGTACATACAATATTCATATTTTTGGGTCTGGATTATCTCACTCAGGATAGTGTTTTCTATTTCCATACATTTGCATACAAAAATCAAGATGTCATTATTTTTTACTGCTGAGTAATATTCTAATGTGTATATGTTCCATACTTTATCCATTTTTCCATTGAGGGGCCTCTAGGTTTTTTCCAGGTTCTGGCTATTACAAATAATGCTGCTATGAACATAGTTGAACAAATGCTTTTGTAGTATGATTGGGTATCTCTTGGGTATATTCCCAAGAGTCGTATTGCTGGATTTTGAGGTAGTTTCATGCCCAAATTTCTGAGAAACCACCACCCTGATTTCCAAAGTGGTTGCACAAGTTTGCATTCCCACCAGCAGTGCATGAGTGTTCCCTTTACTCTGCATCCTTTCTGGCATAGGTTATCATTGATGATTTTTATTTTAGCCATTCTGACAGGTGTAAGATGGTATCTCAAAATTGTTTTTATTTGCATTTACCTGATCGCTAAGGAAGTTAAACATGAGATTCAGTATCTTTTGGCCATTTGACTTCTTCTGTTGAGAATTCTCTGTTCAGTTCAGTACCCCATTTTTTAATTGGGTTATTTAAAATTGTAATGTCTAGTTGTGTGAGTTCTTTATATATTTTGGAGATCAGACCTTTGTCTGATGCGGGGTTGGTGAAGATCTTCTCTCATTCACTAGGTTGCCTTTTTTTTCTTAATGACTGTGTCCTTTGCTTTATAGAAGCTTCTCACTTTCAAGAGGTCCCATTTATTCATTGTTGCTCTTGTTGTCTGTGCTACTGGGGTTATATGTAGGAAATGGTCTCCTGTGCCCATCTGTTGCAAACCACTTCCCATTTTCTCTTCTATCAGGTTCAATGTGGTCAGATTTATATTGAGGTCTTTAATCCATTTGGATTTGAGTTTTGTGCATGGTGATAGATATGGATCTATATTCATTCTTCTACAGGTTGACATCCAGTTATGCAAGCACCATTTGTTAAAGATGCTTTCTTTCTTCCATTGTATACTTTTAGCTTCTTTGTCAAAAATCAGGTGTTCATAAGTTTCTGGATTAATACCCAGGTTTTGTTTCGAATCCATTCGTCAACGTCTCTGTTTTTATGCCAATACCAAGCTGTTTTAATTAATGTAGCTCTGTAATAGTGTCAGGGATAGTAATGCTTCCGGAGTACTTTTATTGTATATGATTGTTTTGGCTATCCTGGGTTTTTTGTTTTTCCATATAAAGTTGATTATTATTCTCTGAAGATCTGTGAAGAATTTTGATGGGACCTTGATGGGGATTGCAGTGAATCTTTAGATTGCCTTTGGTAGAATTGCCATTTTGACTATGTTGATCCTCCCAATCCAAGATCAAGGGAGATCCTACCATTTTCTGGTATCCTCTTCAATTTCTTTCTACAAAGACTTAAATTTCGTGTCAAATAGATCTTTCACTTCCTTTGTTAGCATTACCCCAAAATATTTTATGCTATTTGTGGCTATCATGAAAGGTGATGGTTCTCTGATTTCCCTCTCTGCTTCTTTATTCTTTGGGTATAGAAGGGCAAATGATTTTTTGGAGTTGATCTTGTATCCTGCCACATTACTAAAGGTTTTTATTAGCTGTAGGAGTTCTTTGGTAGAGTTTTTCGGGTTGCTTATGTACACTATCATATCATCTGCAAATAATGAAAGTTTGACTTCTTTTTTTTTCCAATTCAAATCCCCTGATGTCCTTATGTTGTCTTATTGCTTTGCTAGAACTTTAAGTACTATATTGATGAGGTATGGAGAGAGTGGACAGCCTTGTCCTGTTCCTGATTTTAGTGGAATGGTTTAAGTTTCTCTCCATTTAATTTGATGTTATCTGTCAGCTTCCTGTATATAGCTTTTATTATATTTAGGTATGAACCTTGTAACCCTAATCTCACCAAAATTTTTATCATAAAGGGGTGTTGAACTTTGTCAAATGCTTTTTCGTAATCTAATGAAATGATCATACGTTTTTTTTTCTTTCAATTTATTTATATGATGGATTACATTGATAGATTTTCATATGTTAAACCAGCCATGCATTTCTGGGATAATAAATGCCATAATGGATAATTTTTCAAATGTGTTCTTCAATTTGGTTTGCCAGTATTTTATTGGGAATTTTTGTTTCCATGTTCATGAGTGAGATTGGCCTGTAATTCTCTTTCTTGGTTGAGTCTTTGTGTGGTTTTGGTATCAGGGTAACTGTAGATTCATAAAATGAGTTTGGCTATGACTCCTCTAATTTTATTTTGTGAAACACATTAAGGACTGTAGGTATTAGTTCTTCTTGGAAGTTCTGGTAAAATTCTGCATTGAAACCATCTTGTCCTGGGCTTTTTTTGGTAGGGAGGTTTCTGATAACAGATTCTAGTTCATCATGACTTTTTAAATTGTTCACCTGGTCTTGATTTAACTTTGGTATATGGTACTTACCTAAAAAATGTCCATTTCTTTTACAGAATTTTCCAATTTTGTGGCATATAGACTTTTGTAGTAAGATCTAATGATTCTCTTAATTTCTTGTGTCTGTGGTCATGTCCCCCTTTTATCTCTGATTTTATTAATTTGTGTGTTCTTTTTTAAATTTATTTATTATTTTTTATTAAAAATTTCTGGCTCCTCCCCGCCTCCCATTCCCCTCCCTCTCTCTCTACTCCTCTCCCCCTCCCTCTCCAGTCAGAAGAGCAGTAAGGGTTCCCTGCCCTGAGGGAAGTCCACGGTCCTCCCCCCTCCATCCAGGTCTAGGAAGGTGAGCATCCAAACAGGCTAGCCCCCTCCAAAGCTAGTACATGCAATAGCACCAAAACCCAGTGCCATTGTCCTTGGCTTCTCAGCAGCCCTCATTGTCTGCCATGTTCTGGGAGTCTGGTTTTATCCCATGCTTTTCAATCCCAGTCCAGTTGGCCTTGGTAAGCTCCCAATAGATCAGCCCCAACATCTCAGTGGGTGGGTGCACTCCTCGCAGTCCTGACTTCCTTGCTCATGTTCTCCCTCCTTTTGATCCTCCTTTGGACCATGGGAGCTCAGTCTGGTGCTCCAATGTGGGGATCTGTCTCTATCTCCATCCATCGTTAATTTGTGTGTTCTCTATCAGCCATTTGATTAGTTTGGATAGGGGTTTGTCAATCTTGTTGATTTTCTCCAAGAACCAGATTTTTGTTTTATTGATTCTTTGGATTGTTTTCTGTGTTTCTATTTTGTTGATTTCAGCCCTCAGTTTGATTATTTCACATCTTCTACTCCTCCTGGGTGAGTCTGCTTCTTTTTTTTCTAGAGCTTTCAGGTGTGCTGTTAAGCCTCTAATGTGTGCTTTCTCCATTTACGTTATGTGGGCACTTAGTGCTATGAACTTTCCTCTTAGCACTGCTTTCATAGTGTCCCATAGGTTTGAGTATGTTGTATCTTTATTTTCATTAAATTCAAGGAAGATTTTAATTTCTTTCTTGATTTCTTCCTTGACCCAGTGGTGGTTCAGTAGTTGACAGTTCGGTTTCCATGAGTTTGTAGGCTTTCTGGGGTTAGAATTGTTGTTGAATTCTAATTTTATTTCATTGTAATCTGATAGTACACAGGTGGTTACAACAATTTCTTTGTATCTATGGCTGTTTGCTTTGTTACCAATTATGTGATCAATTTTTGAGAAGGTTCCATGCGATGCTGAGAAGAAGGTATATTCTTTTCTGTTTGGGTGGAATGTTCTATATATGTCTGTTAAGTCCATCTGGTTCATTACATGTTAGTTCTCTTATTTCTCTATTAAGTTTCTGTCTTGGTGACCTGTCCATTTGTAAGAGCAGAGTGTTGAAATGTCCTACTATTAGAGTGTGGGGTTTGATGTATGCTTTGAGTTCTAATAATGGTTCTTGTACATATGTGGGTGCTTTTATATTAGTGGTGGAGATATTCAGGATTGGGACTTCCTCCTGATGAATTGTTCCTATTATGAGAATAAAGTGTCCTCCATCTCTTCTGATTGACTTTAGTTTGAAGTCAATTTTGTTAGATATTAATATAGCCATACCTGCTTGTTTCTTTGGACCATTTGATTGGAAAGCCTTTTCCCAACCCTTTACTCTAAGGTACTGTCTGTCTCTGAGTTTGAGGTATGTTTCTTGTAAACAGCAGAATGTTGGATCCTGTTTTCGTATCCAGCCTCTTAGCCTGTGCCTTTTTATAGGTGAATTGAGTCCATTAATATTTTTTTTTTTTTTTTGGTTTTTCGAGACAGGGTTTCCCTGTAGTTTCTAGAGCCTGTCCTGGAGCTAGCTCTTGTAGACCAGGCTGGCCTCGAACTCAGAGATCCGCCTGCATCTGCCTCCCGAGTGCTGGGATTAAAGGCGTGTGCCACCACCGCCCGGCCGAGTCCATTAATATTAAGTGATATTAATGGCCAGTGGTTTCTAACTCCAATTATTTTTCCTGGTGGTAGTGTTTGTGTGTTTTCTTCTTTAAATTGTGCTGGTGGAGGGTTGTTAGATGCTTGTGTTATGGGTGTTGTTGGCTACCTTGGTTTGTAATTTTCCTTCTGGTATTTTCTGTAAGGCTGGGTTTGTGGCAGTGTATTTTTTAAATCGGTTTTTGTCTTGGAATGTCTTGTTTTCTCCATCGATGGTGAATGCAAGCTTTGCTGGGTATAGTAGTCTGGGTTTGTATCCATGTTCTCTTAGTGTCTGCAGCACATCTATCCAAGACCTTCTTGCTTTCATGGTTTCCAGTGAGAAGTCAGGTGTAATTCTGATAGATTTCCCTTTATATGTTACTTAACCTTTTTCCTTTGCAGCTTTTAATATTTGTTCTTTATTCCGTATGTTTTGTGTTTTGATTATTATATGGTGTGGGGATGCTTCTTTTTTGATCCAGTCTATTTGGTGTTCTGTATGCTTCTTGTAACTTTATAGGAATATCTGTCTTTAGGTTGGGAAAGTTTTCTTCTATAATTTTGTTGAATATATTTTCTGGGCCTTTGAGCTGTAATTCTTCTCTTATTAGGTTTGGTCTTTTCATGGTGTCCATGACTTCCTGGATGTTTTTTGTTAAGAATTTGTTGGATTTGTTTTGTTCTTTAATCAGTGAGTTTATTTCCTCTATAGTATCTTCAGTGTCTGAGATTCATTCTTCTATCTCTTTTATTCTGTTGGTAATACTTGTCTCTGTAGTTCTTGTTCATTTACCCAGATTTTCCATTTCCAGCCTTCTCTCAGTTCATGTTCATTACCTCTGTTTCATTTTTCAAGTCTTCATTTGTTTCCCTTACCTGTTTGATTGCTTTTTCTTGGTTTTCTTGGGTATCTTTAAGAGATTTATCCATTTCTTCTATCTTTTTGTTTGTTATCTCCATTTCTTTATGGCAGTTTTTCACCTCCTTTTTAAGGTCTTCTATTATTTTCATAAAGTTCCATTTAAAGGTGATTTCTTCTATTTCTTCTGGAGTACGGTGTTCAATTCTACTTCTTTCGAGATCCCTGGATTCTGGTGATGTCATGTTGCCTTTCAGGTTGTTGGAGGTGCCTGCCCATCTCTTCCTTCAAATGTAGCTAGGAGAGTCTTGGTGTCTTGGTCCAGTCTTTGCTGTGACTGACTCTCTGGGTGGATCTCCTCAGTGCAGTAGCAGGAACTGTTTCCCTTTGGGTGGATAGCCCCACTGCAGGAGGAGGAACTCTTCCTTTGCCAAGGACCTCACAGACAATAGGGCAGGCTTGGGGTGGGGCAGGGATGTGTGGAACAAAGAAGCCCTTGCATCAGGAGCTGAAGGAGCCCAGTCCTCTTTTCCCAGATGTTCTACCCCACCCAGGGATGGCACACACTAACCAGTCTGAAAGTTTGTCTTCAGCACAGAGACAGGATTCTTGGAGGTTGACTGACCCCACAGACAAAAATTAAACTTGGGGGCACTCCAATTATTATTTTTTTGGTGATAGTTTTTTGTGTGTTTCCCTTCTTTGAGTTGTGATGGTGGAGGTTAGTCAGATGTTTGTTTTATTGTGGGTGTTGTTGGCTTTCTTGGGTTGAGATTTACCTTGTAGTATTTTCTGTAAAACTGGGTTTTTGGCTAAGTATTGTTTAAATTTGTTTTTGTCATGGAATATCTTGTATTTTCCATCATGGTGAAAGAAAGCTTTGCTGGGTATAGTAGTCTGGGCTTGCACCCATGGTCTCTTAGTGTCCTAAGCACATCTCTCCAAGACCTTCTGGCTTTCGTGGTTTCCATAGAGAAGTCAGGTGTAATTGTGATAGGTTTACCATTATATGTTACTTGGCCTTTTTTCTTTGCAGCTCTTAATATTCTTTCTTTATTCTGTATGTTTTGTGTTTTAATTATTATATGGTGAGGGGTTTTTTTGAAGCCAGTGTATTTGGTGTTCTGTATGCTTCTTGTACCTTCATAGCAATATCCTCCTTTAGGTTGGGAAAGTTTTCTTCTATAATTTTGTTAAATATATTTTCTTGGCCTTTGAGCTGTTATTCTTCTCCTCCTTCTACCCCTATTATTCTTAGGTTACGTCTTTTCATGATGTCCCAGAGTTCCTGGATGGTGTGTTTTAAGATTTTGGTGTATTTACTGTTTTCTTTGATAAATGAGTCTATTTCCTTTATAGTATCTTCAGCACCTGAGATTCTTTCTTTTATCTCTTGTATTCTGTTGTTTATGCTTGTCTCTGTAGTTCCTGTTCATTTACCCAGATTTTCAATATCCAGCCAGCTTTCGGTTCGTGCTTTCTTTATTACCTCCATTTCGGTCTCCAAGTCTTTGTTTCCTTTACCTGTTTGATTGCTTTTTGTTGGTTTTCTTTGATATCTTTGAGAGATTTATTAATTTCTTTTTACTTTTTGCTTGTATTCTCTTCCATTTCTTTAAAGTAGTTTTTCACTTCCTATTTAAGGGTTTCTATTATTTTCATAATGCTACATTTAAAGTTGATTTCTTCTGGGTTAAGGTATGCTTTTGAAACTTGTTGATCGTTTTCTTACTTAAAGATTTACATTCTTGCCCTGTGGGAAGTCCAAGTTCCTCCCCCCTCCAGCCAGGTCTAGGAAGGTGAGCATCCAATCAGGTTAGTTCCCCCCAAAGCCAGAATGTGTAGTAGGAGCCAAATCAGGTGCCATTGTCCTTGGCTTCTCAGCAGCCCTCGTTGTCCGCCATGTCCAGGGAGTCCAGTTTTATTCCTTGCTTTTTCAGACCCTGTCCAACTGGCCTTGGTGAGCTCCGATTAGATCAGCCCCACCATCTCGGTGGGTGGGAGGACCCCTCGCAGTCCTGACTTCCTTGCTCATGTTCTTCTTCCTTCTGCTCCTTTTTTGGACCTTGGGTGCTCCGTCCAGTGCAGCAATGTGTGGCTCTGTCTCTATTTCCATCCATCGCCAGATGAAGGTTCTATGGTGATATGCAAGATATTCATCAGTATGACTATAGGATCTGGCCTTTTCCGGCTCCCTCTTCTCAACTGCCCAAGGAACTAGCTGGGGGCTTCTCCCTGGATACCTGGAATCCTTACTGCTCTTTGGACAGGAGAGGGAGGGGGAGTGGAGGGGAAGGGGGAAGTAAATGGGAGGCTTGGAGGAGGTGGGAATTTTTAATAAAATAAAAATATATAAATAAAGAAATATATAGGTACTTCAACATATAAAAGTCAATCATGTAATAAAACAAATTAATATAATGTAGAGAAAAGAAAAAAAGATTTACATTCTTATAAATTAAGTAACACAAAGCTGCTATATCAACTGGAATCATCTGAGAATAAGGTAAGGATGTGCTGGCCACACCTTTCAAATTTTTTAAGTTTCCTACCAATGACATTTTGCCACATCTCTAAACAACCAATCAAAAACAACTTGTGAATAAGCATTATTTTTTTCTATTAATCTTCACATCCATTTTGAATTGGGTCAACTGACTACATACTGATTTTCATACTAAAATATTATAGACTCCACATTTTGATCTATAATAGTTACCACATCTCTTTCTAATCAGAATTACAAATCTCAGCATTTTTAGATCCTTACCATCTGCTATCCAGAATATCCTTCCATGTAGTTGTTTTGTTCTCCTCACTGAATTCTGGATTTCTCAATTCCAAGTGCTCTAAGAGAGCAGGCACTGCAACTTCTGCCTTGGAGAAGATGTACTCTGAAGAAGCATCAGGGAATCCCCTATGTCTAGCATCAACTTCTTTGAAATAATAAACTTCTTACATTAGTTATTTCTGCAAAGCTGTGGCAAATACCTAATAGATGGAATGTGGGAAATGGCATGATCCCTATGTTCCCAATTTACTCAAGTGATGTCTTTTTTAATTTCCCATGTAGATTAGATTCATATATTTCTCTCTTAGGGTTCTCTTTGTTGTTGAGGTTCTCTGGGATTGTCAAACATAGCTGATTTTTTTGTTTCATGTATAAAAGTCACTTATGAATGAGTACATATTATATTTGTCTTTCTGGTTCTGAGTAAAAACCTATAATTCTAATACTGTATATGAAAACAGTTCTGAGGGATCTCTGTAGAGTTTTTTATTTAGTTTTATAACTCTGAACATATTGATCTTAAACACATGAGAATTTCTTTTGAAAATGTACAGCTAGGACTAAAGAGGAAGAAAGATATTTGGGGAACAGAAACTCTATAGGCAGCTGTACCTTAATGTCACTGTGACTTTCTCAGTCTGATTGTCTTTGCAAAAATACATTAGCAGATGGAAACAATAAGAGCCAGCTGGTGACTCTGCTACTTCATTCAGGGGTTTATGTCATGGCTTGTATCACAGTGGGAGGGGTACTATCATGCTGTTGACAGTAATAAGTAGCAACATCTTCAGGCTGCAGGCTGCTAATGGTGAGAGTAAAATCTGTCCCAGATCCACTGCCACTGAACCTTGAAGGAACCCCAGATTCCAAATTGGTTGCACGGTATATGAGGAGTTTAAGAGACTTGCCTGGTTTTTGCTGATACCAGGCTAACCAATTACTAATGCTTTCACTTGCCCTGCAAGTAATACTGACTCTGTCTCCTAGAGATGCAGACAAGAATGGAGACTGGGTCATCTGGATGTCACATATCATGCCTGTGAGTGGAAACATACAACCAATACTCTTGGTTAGTCATGATAGAAATGACTTCTGTGATGTTCCAGCTACACTGATTATAAAGAGACAAACAATTTATCATAGTTGTCATTCCTTACCTGGAATCCAGAACAGCAGGAACACCAAAAGCTGAGAAGGAGGATTCATGTCTATGCTGTGATGTGTTATTGAGGGAATATTAGATGGGGTATGATCAGGCTATTAAGAATATGTGAGTGAACACATGCAAATCACCAGGGCCTGGGCAGAGCTGGGCACAGATGCTTTATCTTAGTAACTCAGCTGGTTGATGTGCAGGTGTCCCAATCTAGACCAGAATGTTTCAGATTTTACTAAACACTGTTTGTACTAGTGTTGTAGTTTATTACAAAAAGTATTTTGGTAAATTTCTCAGTAGCCCAAAAGATATGAACACAAGTATAAAGTTCTTTATTCACATCACTTCTATACAGAATTGTTCCATTTGAAATAATGTGCTTCCTCCTACTTGCTACTGCCATATTCCTATTATATTTGGCTTGGTTGGGGTTTCTATGTTAAATGATACCACTGTATCTAATACAGTGTGATTATTTCATGAAAAATCTCCTCTCCTCCTTGTGCAATTTTCTTGCAGATCATAACAAAGATGATTTTTATAAGAGCAATGATGCTTGTTTAAATCTATGTTTTGATTAAACTTTCTAGGTTATCCTAAGAGATAGAGTTATTAGGCCAGTTAGTGAAGATGATTAAGGAAATGTTTTAGGTTTTACTGCCAATTGCTTCAATAAGTGAACTGACAATGCCAGGTTCTCTAGAAATATACCCAACAATCTAACCACTCAATGATTTCAACAGTTTATCTTTTCTTGTTTTTAAAGGCTTTCCAATTCTGGAATTTCAAGTGAATGTTCTAGTTAAAGGGAGGAGATGTGGTAGGGAACAGAGCTGTCTCCCAAGGTCTTTTCCTTACAAGTCCCTAAAAGAGTTTCTAATAAGATGTTCTGACTACTGGGTTTACATTTGTTCATTAGAGTTTCTGTGTCAGCTCATCCCAGGGCAACTCCATCCAGGACAATCTTCATGACTATATAACTCTAGGATGACATGCATGGTACAAAGAATAAAACCATGAAATCTGGTTAGTAATGTCATGCTTAGGATCTTCATTCTTAGACAAAAAAAATGCCTTTTATATATTATAAGACAAGCACACTCAGTGGATGACTGTCACCAATCTTGCAGGATCTGAAGTATGAGGACCTTAAGCCTAAGTCTTTCAGAACACCCAAGTGTTCTTGTCAGAACAGGTGGTCATGGGCTTCTCCAATTGCTTGGGGATAGTTCAAGAAAGACACAAAGGCAGCCTACTGACTGGGAAAAGATCTTCACCAACCCTGCAACTGACAAAGGTCTGATCTCTAAAATATATAAGGAACTCAAGAGACTAGACGGTAAAATGCCAATTAACCCAATTAAAAATTGGGGCGCGGAACTGAACAGAGAATTCTCAACAGAAGAAGTTCGAATGGCCAAAAGACACTTAAGGTCATGCTCAACCTCCCTAGCTATCAGGGAAATGCAAATCAAAACAACTTTGAGATATCATCTTACACCTGTCAGATTGGCTAAAATCCAAAACACCAATAATAACCTTTGCTGGAGAGGTTGTGGGGTAAGGGGTACACTCATCCATTGCTGGTGGGAATGCACCCTTGTGCAACCACTTTGGAAAGCAGTGTGGCGGTTTCTCAGGAAATTCGGGATCAACCTACCCCAGAACCCAGCAATTCCACTATTGGGAATCTACCCAAGAGATGCCCAATCATACAACAAAAGCATATGCTCATCTATGTTCATAGCAGCATTATTTGTAATAGCCAGATCCTGGAAACAACCTAGATGCCCTTCAGTGGAAGAATGGATGAAGAAACTGGAATATATACATGCTAGAATACTACTCAGCGGTAAAAAACAATGACATCTTGAATTTTGCAGGCAAATGGATGGAAATAGAAAACACTATTCTGAGTGAGGTAACCCAGACCCAAAAAGATGAACATGGGATGTACTCACTCATAATCGGTTTCTAGCCATAATTAAAGGACATCGAGCCTATAAATTTGGGATCCTTGAGAAGATAATAAGAAGGTGAACTCCCAAAAAAAGATATAGTAATCCTCCTGGATATTGGAAGTAGACACGATCGCCAGGCAAAATTGGGAACTTGAGGGTTGGGCGAGACTGGGCCAAGGGAAGATGGGGAGAGAAAAGTGTGAAGGGGAGAATGGGGGGAGCTCGGAGGAATGTGCCTATGACTTTAGCTTCCACAAAAGCACATGCACTTCCTCTCTGTGAGGTGAAATTCTTTTAAAGCTTATTGTTCCTAAAATTACAGCAACAACACAGCTATCAAAGGAACTTAGCTCTATACTATTTTTTTATCTATTTACATTCTTCAATTAATTGGGAAAAGCAAGTTAAATGTAAAATGAATCAACTGTAAATTATGAGTTCTTAGATCAAATTTCTTAAAGGATTTAGATTCCTTTCATCAGAGCTCTGCGACTACATGAAACACAGTCAATTTATGGAACACAAAATGAAAATCATGATGCCTTGTGTTATCTTTCATATATTTTCCTCTAACGCCTCTAAGAACATCAGTAAAGAATAAGTTCAATTTATGAGTTACAATATAGGTCTCGAAAAACCAAAAAAAAAAAAAAAAGAAGAACATGTTCTATTAATACAAAGAAAATAAAGTGATTTTTTTAAATAAATTTAATTCTGAAATGATAACTCATATATGAAAAATTTTCTAAGGATTACTGCATTCTGAAATTCAAAATTTATCTTTTATATTTCCCTTTTTTCAGTCTGTGTCCTAGATTACTGATTATGTGTTGTTTGGTATGTCTATGTGTTAAGGGATTGTGACACAGAGAGGCAGAACCAAAGAAACACACACATACACACACACACACCATTTCTGATTCTTTTGTATTTGTATTGTTGAGTTTTTGCTGATGTCAGATTTCCCCATTTACAACCAGGTGCAGATTGAGAACCTGAGAGCAGGAGTTATGGATGGGTTGTCACTCCCTGAAATGCTGATGGTGGTGCTATGGTTGTACAATCAGAAAATCACTACAACAAGGAGTAATTAACTGTCTAAATGTACACTTCTAATGCCACAGAGAATCAAATGTAACTTGATGTTTTGGAGAAAGCAAAATACTCTATTCATACAATGTTTTTTCTCTATGATTGAATAAGAATTTGGACTTAACATAGTGAAGGGAACCCTGATGGCTCTTTGTCTTGGAGAGGGGTGGAGTGGGGGTATTGGTGGAGGGGAGGGGAGGGAAGGGGAAGGAGGAGGGAAGGAGATGGAAATCTTTAATAAAAAAAACATAAAAAAAAGAATAGATCATTAAGGCCCAGTCAGAAATTACCTGGAAGGGCTTAATAATTATAACAACCCAATGCTTATTCAAGAAATAATTGAAGAAAAAATTCTTATGTACACTGAGCAAGTTTTTATTGTTTACACTTAGAAATTTCTACTGATATCTCCATGTGAATTGAGATGCTCATTGTATTTGCTAGGTTCCAGTGCTGAAACTGTTACTTTCATCTTAAAGGTAACAACTGTTCAGCCCAATCAAACTATCAAATTTGGAAAGTCTAAATATAGCCAGTTTTTGCAGTGCTAGTACATACTTAAGTAAAGTCCAAAAACATGTATAACAAGATTCTGATATTTTAAGCTACTATTTTGTCACAGTGAAGAGCTATTTATTGGTTTATGGTTTATTATTAGGTCTTAGTCTCGACCTAAATTCATATCAGTTGTTATTGTGACTTTCAATTCACAAGTCTCAAACAATGAAGACCTGACCAAGACCTTATCCTTACTTAACAAATATGTTCTTTCTTGGTTAATGGGATAAGTGAAATGTCACTTATTCAAAACTTAAGCCAGCTGAATTGTCATCTCCTGATTTAGGAGCTGAGAAATAGATCTTACTGGTATATGGTAGGTGTGGAGGAGTTCCTACTCAGAACTCTAATTCCCAGTGGTCAGTGGTGATATATGAAAGATACATAATTTGGTTTGTTTTATTTATTTTTAGTTTTTGGTAATTTGTAAGAAGATAAAGACATTTAGGCCTCCAGACCCCTGAAATTTTTCTCCAATAGTTCAGGTTCATGGATATCCCATTTATGTAACACCCTCTAGAAGATGTAAGTATAAAGTATGTGAACACTAGTAGTTTTTTTAATTCTTTAAATTTAAGTTGCATAGTAACACAGTGGGATGAATTATCTTATATTTTGAGAAACAGTAAGAAGTTCCTCATAACCTTGCTGTAGGAAAGAGAAAGTGGAGTGCTGTGTTTTCAGGCAATTGCCACTTTATCAAAGAATTTCATTAGATTATTCACCCTGCTCTACCTGAAGAAGCATAAAGATATCTATCACCACCAATGCTGTATCAGGTGACCAACAGAGGGAGAGATTCAGTAAACTCAGAGAGAGGACCTGGCACATGGTCTACCCTTCTGACACCATATTTAACACCAAATAATTTAGGATCATTTACATAGGTTACTACATCAAAGATAGACTTCTAGATGCACTATTTAAGTCCCGTCGTCAGACATTTATCCTGTCCCAATTTCTACTCCAAATGTTTTGTTTATTTATGGTTGTAAGTGACCCATTTATTAAAGATGTCGGGGCAATTGGACATATATGTGCCATTTTTTTCTATATCTCTCCGAAAGGAGAGTAATATGTTGATAGTGATTGTGTACAGTTGTGTCCTCAGCAGTGTTGTTATTGAGAGTAAACACCGTTCGTTATGTTTGCAAACTAAAGCCTTCTGTCCTTCATTTACTGCTTTCAGATAAATTTATTTCTTTATTGTGTGTTACCATGCTTAAGTGAACATTCCTGCCCTGGTACAAAGGTTACACAGGACAAATTGATTTAACTGATGTTGTGAGTTTTGGGACTCAGACTTAGTTTTTGAGCCATGTGACTTTACCACCTAAGACATGCTGATGGCCTTATCATTGGAAATTATCAATTATTTTGACTAACTTGGCATACATGTACAATGAGCATGGGCAATAATATATTTATTATTAATACATTGTGTAAATTGTTACAGGGAATTTTTATATTTATTTTCTTAGGGAGATGTTTTTTCCCTTTCATCCTTCCTTAGATTGGGCCATTAGGTTTACTTGTAAGGTACAAGGATTTGTTATATTTACATTTATTTGTCTTGCTTGCCCTCACAGAATTTAATTTTCCTAAATATCATATAAAGGTTCTTCTTCAACTATCTTACATCCCCAACATTATTAAGTAACACCTTTGAGCATTAGTACTACTGGGTGAGATAGTAGTAAGTCCTTCTCCAAAAGAGCCTGAAGGAAGACAAGGAAACTGCCCATTCTTTTCTCAAGGGCTCTACAGTCACACACTAGCCTGAGTTTAAGGTTTGTGGTACTATCTAGGCATGCCTGGGCTTTGTAGATCATGAATGTTTCTGTTTACAGGCATGCAGTCTTCACAGTGGAGTCTAACTGCCCACTGCTATAGGTAGAATGAACTCTATGCATTTTATTACAAACATAGGAGACACTTTATGTCACTTCCGTCTTCAGAGTAGAATTTTCCATCCCCTTGATACTTTTAACACAGCTGTGCCAACCATGTGATTTGCATATTGCTCCCTAGGGTGAATCACTCCTTGCAAGTCTAAGACAAAAGCAAATCTGTTTTTTTTGCCTTGACTACTCAGGACACTTTATATCAAGTTCTAAGAATGAGGTGCACTGCTCAGCTCCTAGAGCTAATTGTGCTATGAATCCCTGTTAAAAGTAAAACAATGAAGAACAACAGTGTGCAGGGTTGGGTATTTTGAGGGCCAGGCTGATGCATATGTTCTGTTCATATGAGATTGCCAGACGTTTTCTCTATGAATGTGCCTGTGAGGCTTTGAGGGTATAGGGAGAACTTGTTCTTTCATGGCAGATCTAACAATTACCAAAGGGGATGTTACAGGTGATTTCTAGAGAACATCCATCTTCTCTTTATATAGATATTTTTATGATGAAAGTTTTTAGAATATGAATGAAAGTCATGAACAAAATATATAGGAAATAAATAAACAAAGTTTAAATCTTTGGAATATAGCATTATGTTTGTGTATTAACTTTCATTTTTATTATTTCAGGAGCCAGTGGTGATATTGTGATGATCTAGGCTTCATTTTCTGTACCTGGCACTCCTAGAGAATGATAATCTAGTTTCTGCATGTCTAATAAAATGTTCCTACATTGTGATGACAACAGTTACTTGAATTATCTCCTACAGAAACCAGGGCAGTCTCCTCATCTTCTGGTCTACATGGTTTTCAAATGATTTCCTGAAGTCCCAGACAGGTTCATTGGCAGTAGTTCAGTGACAGACTTTATAGTCAAGGTCACTAGATCAAAGGTTGAGGATGTGGGTTTTTATTTATGTTGGCCCAATGATACAGTCCTGAAGAAAATACTCCCATCTTGGGAAGTCCCAGCTACCACACGTGTTTCCTATCTGGAGAAATTCTCTAACTTTGTATGAAAACTAAGAAATAAACAAAAAGCAGATGTAAAACTTAGAATAGTCTAAAGCTGAGACCTTAGAATATGGTGAGAGTGGGGTATTATTCTCTACCTTAAGTTCCACCCATCTACTTTGACATTTTGGTATAAGTAACATGAAAAGAAAAATAGTTGAAATGTGGAGTGGGAGATGTTGAGCCTCATAAGACTCAGGCATGAGGCACAGGTTAGCTTCCTAAGCTTAACTTGAGTTTGGTGAGGGAAGCCTAGTGTAACATCCTGAGCCTATCTAGAGTCCGAAGACTTGCCTTTGGCCATGACTTCCACCTGTGAGTGACTCTGCACATCCCAACCTAGACCCATTTCTGCTCAGCCATGAATAGTGTAGCACAATATTTTTGGCCCTTGTTCCTTACTCTGCCTCAACCCATCCCTAGCTTCTCCACCCCCATTACAACCCTATATATGTTCCTGCCTGATACCATTAAATGAGATCCTGCTTTGACAGACTGCCAACTCAGTGTGTGTGTGTGTTTCTCCCTGGTAGCCAGGAAAGAGGGCTCAGTTGTTCAACATTCACCATCACACTCAACCCCAGGGAGAGTCCAGTGGGACTGGCTCTGGTCTCCCCCACCCCACCTTCTGCCAGGGAACTCAGCAGGGAAAAGCAGCACTGAATGAAAAGAAGCTTTTCATCATTGATGGACAATTTTTATCATCAACTGTAGTCACATAATAGAGTATGAAGCTAAACTGTGTTCCCCAAACTTATTTTTTAAAGTTTTTATTTCTTTACTGAAATCATTTTTGCTGTGTGACTGGTACATTGCCAGTATGTCTGCAACAGAAAACATTTTATACTGTTAAGATAGTTTCTGTCTCCTTCTCCTCAACCCTTCTTTTAATATATATATATATATATATATATATATATATATACACACATACATACATATATGTCAGGAAAGGAACAATCAGGGAGACTTCCACCCTTAAAGAAGTGACCTAGGGGCACTACTCACTTTTGTTCTTCTGCTCCAGTGAGGTAAATGCACATCAAAATTCAAAACCATGTGTTAGATTTTCTCACAGTGTCAGTGACACCATGGGATGAAGATAGGAAATCTCAAGAATCCTAAAGATGGAGATTTAATACAAAACAAAAGCCTGAAATAGTGAGAATACATGGGAAAATATATCTTGTGTGATTGTCTTTGCAGAGAGTGGGGAGGAGAGTGGGAGAGAGAGACTAAACATCCTGGTTTCCTACCTTTTGCAAGTGAACAACTTTGATTTTCACCGTGATGGCATCACATTCTTGAAATAGATTAAAATATATAATAGATAGATAGATAGATAGATAGATAGATAGATAGATAGATAGATAGAAGATAGATAGATAGATAGATAGATAGATAGATAGATAGATAGATAGATGATAGATAGATAGAAACAGAAACAACTGGAGCTGACCAGGTGACCCTTCTGAAGTTTGCTCTGTAGTTCATAAGGGATGTTCTCTAAAACCAACAGCAGTATAGGTTTGAGAACTCTTGGGCTTTCACAATTCAAATTAACATGTGTATTGTTGTTTTCCAATTTATGACCCCTAATGTGGCAGTCATATTGATGAGCATATGTGGTGTAACTTCTAACACTCAGGGGAGAAGGAACCTCACAATAAACTTCTTACCCTTTGGTTTTACAATCATTCTACTCTATCTACTGCAATGACCTCTGAGACTTTGGTTGTTGGAGAGAAACACTTGAGTCTGTGTTTTACAACTTTGAATTTTAATTGGTTGTGGTTTTCTCCTATGGTCTTCCTCTGTTTCAAAGAGAATTGTCCTTGATGCATGGTGAGGACCACAAACAGCTAAGGAATGTTCCCTGTGGGAAATGCTCTTCCTAAGGAAGAATACTGCAATTAGTTATGCAATATCATATATTCATTCCAAAAACATCCACCAAGGTTGTGCTTATGTAATTAGGAATATATGTTAATATATGCACACATACATTTATATTATAACAGAAGGATAAAGGTGAGGGGTTTAATAAAGAACAAGGTGTTATACAGGAGAGTTGAGAGGGAAGGAAGGGAAGGGAGAAATATTGTAATTATATTATAATTTGGCAATGATAGTGAAAGACCTGCAGATGGCAGACAAACACTACTAAAAGAGGAATATCCATGTTAGGTACCTGTGAAAACTAAGTGGTGCTAGAGGAGGAGGCTTGTTGGTTCCCTGCTGCTCAGCGTCAAAATGACCACAAAGAAGCTATATTATTGAAAATATTGCTTGGACAATTTGCTCTAGCTTCTTTTTTTAATTGTTTTTATTGAGTTCTACATTTTTCTCTGCTCCCCTCTTTTCCTCTCTCCTCCCCTTCAACCTTCTCTTAAAATCACCATGCTCCCAATTTACTCAAGAGATCTTGTCTTTTACTATTTCCCACGTAGATTAGATCTACATATATCACTCTTAGTGTCCTCATTACTCTAGAATTTCTGGGATTGGGATTTGTGAACTGGTTTTCTTTGCTTTATGTTGAAGATCACTTATGAGTGAGTACATGTAATAATTATCTTTCTGAGTCTGGGATACTTCACACAAAATGATGTACTCTAGCTCTGTCCAGTTGCCTGCAATATTCAATATGTCATTTTTTTCTGCTGTGTAGTACTTCAAAAATAAGAGAGTTCTAGCTTTTTATTGGTTAACTCTTACATATTAATTTAACCGACCTCCATTAATCTGTGTATCACCACGTGGCTGGGGCTGTGGGCTGATTCCTGCAGGGCTGCATGGCTTCTCTCTGACTTCACCACCTTTCTTCCACCATTCAGTTAAGTTTTTCCAGCCTAGTTCTGTTCCCCTATAGCTCTGCTATAGGCTCAAAGCAGTTTCTTTACTCATTAATGGTAATCATGGCACACAGGGAAATCCTACATGAAAGTGGCATTGACAATGCTCTCCAATTAGTTTCATTAGACTGAATAGGGTCTACAGTTTGAGCAGAGCCACATAGAGGAACGTTTAAGTGACTAAGATTTTATAAAACCTCATTTTTTATTTTTGTGCTTTACTGTTTGAAGCATTAGCTTGATTTCTCTCCTCTGGCTTCTCAAATGTGTGTGTGTGTGTGTGTGTGTGTGTGTGTGTGTGTGTGTGTGTGTGTGTGTGTGTGTGTTTATGACTAAATTATGCCTCCTCATTTATATGCAGAATTCTTACCTTCAATGTGAGTGTATTTGGAAAAACTATTTGAGAAGGAATGATGTTCATTAT
Organism: Arvicola amphibius; assembly: GCF_903992535.2. Classification (NCBI taxonomy): domain Eukaryota; kingdom Metazoa; phylum Chordata; class Mammalia; order Rodentia; family Cricetidae; genus Arvicola; species Arvicola amphibius. Next base: position 78,816,987 of record NC_052048.2, on the reverse strand, counting down.
GGATGCTACAGGTGTCAACTAACGCCACATTATTAGTGATGTGTGCAAAAGAATCAATAGTAAGTTCTGTTTCACTGATGTCAGGTATTAGGAAAGATTCTGTGTGAATCAGGCAAGAAATAGCTAACTACTATGAGGGTCTGATACACACATATATCATGAAAATCTGCTAGTACTTCATTCTTGATTGTCAAGGTTCCTATATACTAAGAAAATGAATTTCTGTTATTTAAGCCTCTGGGTTCCGGTGCTCTGTTCAGACTAGTGGACCATCTTAACTCTCCTTGTCTAGATCAGCACCAGAAGGCCCTATTATTCATAATAATCTTTGCTATTTTTTTTCTTTTTCTCTGACTCTGGTAAGGAAGGAGAGTAGGGCTTTATTTTCACTGTGTTTACATTAGTCACAAGTGTTTCCTTCCAAGAGAGGGTGTTTTCTTGTTTAGCTTCTGATCATAATCACATGAACTGAATGCAATTATTGCATTGTTGATCACACAAATATTTGTGTGATCATCACCTAGACTGCAGTTGGTGCTCTTGCATGCCCACACTCTCCAGTGGCTTTTTTAGGTCTCATAATGCAGGGTCACTGTTCTTTGTAGGGCCAAATGAATATTACGAGTGCTTCATCCTAGCACAAGAAAATTCAAGCTTTAGATGAAGAACATCATTTCACTCATTTTAACTGAAAAACAGAATGCCTTCCTAGCCAGGATGGTGCATCCTAGAAGCATCTCTGACACTAGCTTGCCAGGCAACCCACACTATCACTCCTCTTCTGTTCTCTTGTGCTTTAATATTACCTCTACTGATTGCTTTATTAATTAACTACAGAGAGTCTCAAGAAGTAAGCTTTCAATACTTCTCAGTCTCTTATGATTATCTTCTCAAAATAAAGTTGTATATTCAGTTCCTGAAGCTGTTAATGCTCTGGATCTCTGGTAAGGACAGAAAGGAAATAGGGAAGGAGAATGCAGAGAGAGGGTGAACGATAGGTTGTAGTGGTCTAACACACTTCTACCCATATATGAAATGGCAGGTCTTGACTACAAGAATGAACTTGTGAGATTCAAATCTGTGAAAGTAAGATGTCTGATAGGACAGAATATCTGATACTGGGAAGATTTTGACCCAGACATAATTGGATGGGCTGGTCTATATTACCTTAAGAATCCCTTCAGAATCATATTCTCACATTTTGTTCAAAGAGTTTTTGAGGTATATAGACAAACATTTCATTCAAAATATGAAAGGATTTCAGTTGAAATAAATAACATAAAGGTAGTCTTAAATTTTTTCTCATGAATTTGCCACAAGATTTCATACTCTCTTATTATTTCAGCTTCAATTAGTGATGTTTGTGATGACCCAGACTTCCTTTCCTTGATGATCCCTCATGAGGAGACAACCATTATCTCATGCAGGTCTAATTAGAAACTCTAGTTAGACAGTTATGGCAACACCATTTTTAATTGATACATACAGAATCCAGGCAAGTCACTATAACTCCTTGTCTATGAGGCTTTGAATCAGGAATCTAGGGCTCCTGTCACGATCAGTGAGAGACAGAGACATGCTTCACAATGAATGTCAGCAGAGAGAAAGCAGAGGCTTATTACTCCACCTAAGTTACTTTCTGAAAGACAGAAAAAATTTCCTTGCTTATGGTAGTCCAATTGTCAAATGTGTTGCTTCTCCCAAAAGAAGACAGCACATTGTATCTCTGTAGCATATTATTTTTATCTCAGTTTCCATTATTTTTGTTGAAGATCCACTGAAGTATTGAAAAAGAGTAATTTTAAGACTATGAATTATGATTTTCTTTCAGGAAAATATATTTTACCTTGTACTTTTATTATTATTGTTTCTATGGTTTGATATCTATTAATATGATAGAAACATCACCTATGTTAATTGTGTTGGTTAGTTTCCATAATGAAAATCTTTCTTGTGGAAATTTTTTCAGGTGTACTCTGGATACACTAAATGGGATTGGGATCATTTTGTGCACAGTGGGGTAGTATATGTTTAATATTTTTAATAATGATGAACATCAGCAATATCTATGCCATAGAACCACAGAACATTGCTTCCCTTGACTTTATAATATGCAGTGTCTTATTACCAGAAGGCAATTTCCAAATAAACAAATGAAATTAAACAAAACTGACATAAGGACAATCTACTGAACATTCCACCTTAACAAAAATGAATATATATGCTCAGACGTCGTAAAACTTTTCTATAAATTGGACACATTAGGACACAGAGAAAATCTTAACAATATAGGAAAATTTAAATAACATCTTACTTTCTATTTTTCCTCTGAACTAAACAATGAGGAGTCCTATTAAACAGGCCCACTGTTACAGTAGTGGCTACAAAATGATGAGGATAACCAAATATTGGACTTAAGTACCCTTTCATAAAATAAAATCCATACCTGAAACATTTATTGGAAACAAGAACTTGTGACTAAAATAATTACAGATTCTATGAAAGAAACTAAAACTGTCCTTATGTTTATAAAATACACGCTATATTTGTCATTTGATATTTTTCAGCAAATTTAATTCATTGCAATCAAAAGAAATAAAATCAATAATGTAAATAAGAAAGTATGTGACACAAATTGTAAGTGAAACCATTTGGATAATCAATTTGAACTATCACTTGATAATCAATAAAGTGGATAATAAGCAAACAAGAAATAAATCTTGTGTACTTAGTAAGAGTCTTTTTATAAAATAGTGTAAACATGAATCAGTTAATTGGAAAAAAATATTTGTAAGTTGATCAGGAAGTGAAAGAATAAATGTGTACCCTTTTCATACCTTAATCAATGGAAAATAATTTATTAGAAAGAGTTAATATTTTTCTACTCCTGAACACCCTTTTTTTTTTTGGTTTTTTGAGACAGGGTTTCTCTGTAGCTTTGGAGCCTGTCCTGGAACTAGCTCTTGTAGACCAGGCTGGTCTCAAACTCACAGAGATCCGCCTGCCTCTGCCTCCCGAGTGCTGGGATTAAAGGTGTGCGCCACCACCGCCTGGCTCCTGAACACCCTCTTATAATTGATGTTTATTTAGTACCAGGAAGAGTGATAATCATATATTTCCCCATTCATGTATTTATCATTATGTTATGACCCACAGACTCTCTATGTACTGGGAATATAGACCTCTGTTAAAATCATTCCATAACAAAGTATACCTTTATCATATTTTCTTGCAAAAGAGTTCTGATAATATATTCATTTAGAGAAGAATGCATGTCATATGAGGGTTCTAGAAATAAAAAAGGACCATTAATCCAGAGTGGAACAAACTGTTCAAAGTTTGTTTGATGCTAACAATAAAAAACATTATCAAGGAGAATTTTTCAAACTTGTGCATATATGGTAAATCTTCATTATGACAGATATAGCATGAATGCTATTTTCTACCTTGTAATTTTTTTATTCACTTAATTCATTATTTGAAAATTTACACTAAACATTCATTGAACTTTAAACAAAATGTTATAAACTGTACATTGAATATAAACCTCTGCATTCACCTAAATGTCTTCCTGTATATTCATTTGTGAAAAACCTGGGACCTTTAAATTAGTATGTTTTTAAACTTGAATGAAGATCTGAACTGGTGAGTGAATGCGGACCCTGGGGCAACCTGCCCTGGAAGAGAGCACAGACCCCCTTCCCCCAGCTCCCTCTGCAGGATTGTCTCTGTTTCTCAAGACCCTGTCTCTCCCAAGCCTTCCCTAGTGTTCTCAGGTGTCCTGCTCCTGTCCTAAGGCCATCCACCCAAAGGGGTCAGACTCTGGCCTCCAGGCAGGCTTGAGGATTCCTGCGGAGGGGTACGGGCTCCTTAGATTGTGCTGCCAGGTTCGCTGTGTGATATTCCATCCCGCCCTGCCCCCACCTTGGCCCTTTTGTCCGGGTGGCTTCCCTGGGCTGACTGGAATCCCTGATCCTGAGCAATGACATTCGATCTGAACTGGTGAGTGAATGCAGACCCTGGGGCAACCTGTCCTGGAAGAGAGCACAGACCCCCTCCCCCCAGCTCCCTCTGCAGGCTTGTCTCTGTTTCTCCCATACCTGCCTCTCCCAAGCCTTCCCTAGTGTTTTCAGGTGTCCTGCTCCTGTTCTAAGGCCATCCACCCAAAGGGGTCAGACTCTGGCCTCCAGGCAGGTCTGAGGATTCCTGCAAGGGAGTGCGGGCTTCTTCAGATTGTGACACAAGGAATAGGTCCTCCTCTGGCACTGAGGAGATCCAACCAGTTTCAGTCACAGCAAAGATTGGTCTAGGACACCAAGCGCATCCCGGCTCCTTTTGAAGGAAGAGATGGGCAGGCGCCAATGCAGAAGCTCCTCCAACAACATGAAAGGCAACATGACATCACCACAATCCAGATATCCCGAAACAACAAGAATTGAACACCCTACCCCAGAAGATATAGAAGAAACCAACCTTAAATAGTACTTTATAAAAATAATAGAGGACCTTAAACAGGAGGTAAAAAACTGCCATAAAGAAATGGAGATGACAAACAAAAAGGTAGACGAAATAAATAAATCTCTCAAAGATACCCAAGAAAAACAAGAAAAAGCAATCAAACAGGTAAGGGAAACAGTACAAGACCTGATAAATGAAATGGAGGTATTGAAGAAAACACAATCTGAGGGAAGACTGGAAATGGAAACTCTGAGTAAATGAACAGAAACTTCAGAGACAAGTATTTCCAACCGAATACAAGAGATGGAAGAAAGAATCTCAGACTCTGAAGATACTATAGAGGAAATAAATTCACAGATTAAAGAACTAAACAAATCTAACAAATTCTTAACACAAAACATTCAGGAAATCTGGGACACCATGAAAAGACCAAACCTTAGAATAATTGGGGTAGAAGAAGGAGAAGAATTACAACACAAAGGCCCAGAAAACATATTCAACAAAATTATAGAAGCAAACTTTCCCAACCTAAAGAAGGATGTTCCTATGAAGGTACAAGAAGCCTACAGACACCAAATAGACTGGATCAAATGAAAGCATCCCCACGCCATATAATAATCAAAACACAAAACATACAGAATAAAGAACAGATATTAAGAGCTGCAAAGGAAAAAGGTCAAGTAACATATAAAGGGAAACCTATCAGAATTACACCTGATTTCTCAATGGAAACAATGAAAGCCAGAAGAGCTTGGATAGATGTGCTACAGACACTAAGGGAACATGGATGCAAGCCTAGACTACTATACCCAGCAAAGCTTGCATTCACCATTGATGGAGAAAACAAGATATTCCAGGACAAAAACAGATTTAAACAATACATAGCCACAAATCCAGCCTTGCAGAAAGTAATAGAAGGAAAATCACAAACCAAGGAGTCCAACAACGCCCACAATAACTCAGACATCTAGCGACCCTTCACCAGCACAACTTGAAGAAGGGAAACACACAAACTCTACTACAAAAAATGACCGAAGTTAACAACCACTGGTCATTAATATCACTTAATATCAATGGACTCAATTCACCTATAAAAAGGCACAGGCTAAGAGACTGGATACGAAAACAGGATCCAACATTTTGCTGTTTACAAGAAACACACCTCAACCACAAAGACAGACACCTACTCAGAGTAAAGGGTTGGGAAAAGGTTTATCAAGCAAATGGCCCTAAGAAACAAGTGGGTGTGGCCATACTAATTTCCAACAAAGTTGACTTCAAACTAAAATCAATCAGAAGAGATAGAAAAAGACACTTCATACTCATAACAGGAAAAATCCATCAGAATGAAGTCTCAATCCTGAATATCTATGCCCCTAATATAAAAGCTCCTACTTATGTAAAAGAAACACTTCTAGAACTCAAGGCAGCCATCAAACCACACACACTAATAGTTGGAGACTTCAACACTCCTCTCTCGCCAATGGACAGGTCAATCAGACAGAAACCTAACAGAGAATTGAAAGACTTAATGCAGGTAATGAACCAAAAGGACTTAGCAGACATCTATTGAACATTCCACCCAAATAGGAAAGAATATGCCTTCTTCTCTGCGGCTCATGGAAACTTTTCAAAAATCGACCATATACTTGGTAACAAAGCAAACTTCCACAGTTACAAAAAAATATTAGTAACCACCTGTGTCTTATCGGATCACCATGGATTAAAATTAGAAATCAACAACAATGCTACCCCCAGAAAGCCCACAATCTCATGGAAACTGAACAGTCAACTACTGAACCACACCTGGGTCAAGGAAGAAATAAAGAAAGAAATTAAAGTCTTTCTTGAATTTAATGAAAACAAAGACACAACAATCTCAAACCTATGGGACACAATGAAAGCAGTGATAAGAGGAAAGTTCATAGCACTAAATGCCCACTTAAAGAAAACGGAGAAAGCACTCATTGGTGACTTAACAGCACACCTGAAAGCTCTGGAAAAAAAAGAAACAGACTCACCTAGGAGAAGTAGAAGACTGGAAATAATCAAACTGAGTGCAGAAATCAACAAAATAGAAACACAGAAAACAATCCAAAGAATCAATGAAACAAGAAGCTGGTTCTTGGAGAAAATCAACAAGATTGACAAACCCTTAGCCAAACTAATCAAACGGCAGAGGGAGAACACACAAATTAATAAGATCAGAAATGAAAAGGGGGACATAACCACAGACACAGAGGAAATTCAGAGAATCATTAGATCTTACTACAAAAGCCTGTATGCCACAAAATTGGAAAATATAAAAGAAATGTACAGTTTTTTAGATAAATACCATATACCAAAGTTAAACAAGGACCAGGTAAATGCTCTAAATCATCCTGTTGGTCGCGAAGAATTATAAACTGTTATCAGAAACCTTCCTACCAAAAAGAGCCCAGGACCAGATGGTTTCAATGTGGGATTCTACCAGAACTTCCAAGAAGACCTAATACCTATACTCCTTAAGGTATTTCATAATATGGAAACACAAGAGTCACTGCCAAATTCCTTCTATGAAGCTACAGTTACCCTGATACCTAAACCACACAAAGACTCAACCAAGAAAGAGAATTACAGGCCAATCTCACTCATGAACATTGACGCAAAAATTCTCAATAAAATACTGGCAAACCGAATCCAAGAACACATTAAAAAAATTATCCATTACGATCAAGTAGGCTTCATCCCGGAGATGCAGGGCTGGTTCAACATACGAAAATCTATCAATGTAATCCATCATATAAATAAACTGAAGGTCATATCATTAGATGCTGAAAAAGCATTTGACAAAATTCAGCACCCTTTTATGATAAAGGTCTTGGAGAGATTAGGGATACAAGGGTCATTCCTAAATATACTAAAAGCTATTTACAGCAAGCCGACAGCTAACATCAAATTAAACGGAGAGAAACTCAAGGCTATCCCACTAAATTCAGGAACACGACAAGGCTGTCCACTCTCTCCTTATCTCTTCAATATAGTGCTTGAAGTTCTAGCAATAGCAATAAGACAACATAAGGGAATCAAGGGGATTCAATTTGGAAAGGAAGAAGTTAAACTTTCATTATTTGCAGATGATAAGATAGTGTACATAAGCGACGCCAAAAACTCCACCAAAGAACTCCTACAGCTGATAAACTCCTTCAGTAACATGGCAGGCTACAAGATCAACTCCAAAAAATCAGTTGCCCTCCTATACACAAAGGATAAGGAAGCAGAGAGGGAAATCAGAGAAGTATCACCTTTCACAATAGCCACAAATAGCATAAGATATCTGGGAGTATCTATAACCAAGGAAGTGAAGGATTTATTTGACAAGAACTTTAAGTCTTTGAAGAAAGAAATTGAAGAGGATACCAGAAAATGGAAGGATCTCCCCTGCTCTTGGATTGGGAGGATCAACATAGTAAAATTGGCAATTCTACCAAAAGCAATCTATAGATTCAATGCAATCCCAATCAAGGTCCCATTAAAATTCTTCACAGAGATTGAGAGGACAATAATCAACTTCATATGGAAAAACAAGAAACCCTGGATAGCCAAAAAAATCTTATACAATAAAGGTACTTCTGGAGGCATTACCATCTCTGACTTCAAACTCTATTACAGAGCTACAGTATTGAAAACAGCTTGGTATTGGCATAAAAACTGAGAAGTTGACCAATGGAATCATATAGAAGACCCAGATCTTAAACTACAAACCTACGAACACCTGATTTTTGATAAAGGAGCCAAAAGTACATGATGGAAGAAAGAGGGCATCTTTAACAAATGGTGCTGGCATAACTGGATGTCAACCTGTAGAAGAATGAAAGTAGATCCATATCTATCACCATGCACAAAACTCAAGTCCAAATGGATTAAAGACCTCAATATTAATCTGAACACACTGAGCTTGATAGAGGAGAAAGTGGGAAGTACTCTACAACAAATGGGTACAGGGAACCGTTTCCTACGCATAACCCCAGCTGCACAGACATTAAGGGCAACATTGAATAAATGGGACCTCCTGAAGCTGAGCAGCTTCTGTAAAGCGAAGGACATTGTCGCTAAGACACAAAGGAAGCCTACTGACTGGGAAAAGATCTTCACCAACCCTACAACTGACAAAGGTCTGATCTCTAAAATATATAAGGAACTCAAGAGACTAGACGGTAAAATGCCAATTAACCCAATTAAAAAATGGGGCACTGAACTGAACAGAGAATTCTCAACAGAAGAAGTTCGAATGGCCAAAAGACACTTAAGGACATGCTCAACCTCCTTAGCAATCAGGGAAATGCAAATCAAAACAACGTTAAGATACCATCTTACACCTGTCAGAATGGCTAAAATCAAAAACACCAATGATAGCCTTTGCTGGAGAGGATGTGGAGTAAGGGGTACACTCATCCATTGCTGGTGGGAATGCAAACTTGTGAAACCACTTTGGAAAGCAGTGTGGAGGTTTCTCAGGAAATTTGGGATCCACCTACCCCAGGACCCAGCAATCCCACTCTTGGGAATTTACCCAAGAGATGCCCAATCATATTACAAAAGCATCTGTTCAACTATGTTTATAGCAGCATTATTTGTAATAGCCAGAACCTGGAAACAACCTAGATGCCCTTCAGTGGAAGAATGGTTGAAGAAAGTGTGGAATATATACATGCTAGAATACTACTCAGCGGTAAAAAACAATGACATCTTGAATTTTGCATGCAAATGGAGGGAAATAGAAAACACCATCCTGAGTGAGGTAACCCAGACCCAAAAAGATGAACATGGGATGTACTCACTCATAATTGGGTTCTAGCCATAAATAAAGGACATCGAGCCTATAATTCCTAAAAATCCTAGAGAAGCTATATAAGAAGGTGAACCCAAAGAAAAACATATAGTTATCCTCCTGGATACTGGAAGTAGACAAGATTGCCGGACAAAAAATGGGAACATAGGGGTGGGGTGGGATGGGGGGGGGGGGGGGTGGGGGCGAGAAAAGTGTGAAGTGGAGGATGGGAAGAGCTTGGGGGAATAGGATGGTTGGGATATAGGAAGGGTGGATATGGGAACAAGGAATTATATATCTTACTTAAGGGAGCCATTCTAGGGTTGGCAGAGACTTGATTCTAGAGGGGTTCCCAGGTGTCCAGGAAGACGCCCCCAGCTAGGTCCTTGGGCAGCTGAGGAGAGGGTGCCAGAAATGTCTAGATCCTATTGCCATACTCATGAATATCTTGCATATCACCATAGAACCTTCACCTGGCATTGGATGGAGAAAATGACAGAGCCCCACACAGGAGCACCGGACTGAGCGCCCAAGGTCCCAATGAGGAGCAAAAGGAGGGAGATCATGAGCAAGGAAGTCAGGGACGGTGGGACAGATCTAACAGGAGACCACCAAGTCCAGTTGGAATGGAACTGATGGAACAGGGGACCAAACCGGGCTCTCTGAATGTGGCTGATGGTGGAGGAGGACTGAGAAACCAAGGACAACGGCAATGAATGTGAACTCTACAGCATGGATGGGCTTACTGTGAGCCTTAACCTTCACCTGGCGATGGATGGAGATAGAGACAGAGCCCCACATTGGAGCACCGGACTGAGCTCCCAAAGTTCTGATGAGGAGCGGATGGAGAGAGATCATGAGAAAGAAAGTCAGAACCATGAGGGACGCATTCACCCACTGAGACGGCAGGACAGAACTAATGGGAGACCACCAAGTCCACTTGGAATGGGACTGATGGAACATGCGACCAAATCGGACTCTCTGAGGGTGGCTGATGGTGGAGGCTGACCGAGAAGCCAAGGACAGTGGTGCTGTGGTTTGATTCTACTGCATGGACGGGCTTTGTGAGGACCTAGTCTGTTTGGATGGTCACCTTCCTGGACCTGGAAGGAGCGGGGAGGACCTTGAACTTCCCATAAAGTAGAGGACCCTGACTGCTCCTTGGACTGGAGAGGGAGAGAGAGATGGATTGGGGAGGAGGGGAGGGAACTGGGAGCAGCTGAGAAGGTGGACGTTTTCAATAAAAAATTAAAGAAAAGAAAAAGAAAAAATGATTTGGTGCTCACATTATTTCCAAGTTTAGGAACCATTGTACATTCAAGGACAATAAATGACAATTCTGAGAGAAACTCATATTTTTAAAGATAGTAACTCTTGTTAAGTGCAGTCTGTTAAAAAATGGAATGCTCCGAGGAACATTCAATATCAATATAATCCTAGATACAATTCCTGAATCTAGGAAGGAACTTTTTTTTTTTTTTTTGTTTTTCGAGACAGGGTTTCCCTGTAGTTTCTAGAGCCTGTCCTGGATGTAGCTCTTGTAGACCAGGCTGGTCTCGAACTCAGAGATCCGCCTGCCTCTGCCTCCCGAGTGCTGGGATTAAAGGCGTGCGCCACCATCGCCCGGTTTAGGAAGGAACTTTTTATGCACAGTTGGAAAGGAAGAAACTCCATGACCTTGGATACTCTTGATATAAGTAATTTATGTATAGTTGAGTGGTCATAAATAAGTAAAATTATATTGATTACCCAAAAGGATGTTTTAAATATAAGAGATTCCGCATTTCCTGAAAAATAACATCTTCAAGATGTTTTCCTTAACTTTTGTGAGAATCATTATGAGCAAGAAACTGCATGGTGAGCTGTGGAGGTCAATGGATACATCAACACAACACTCCAATGCCCAAGGCTCAGGAAACATTTCTGGAAATGCTGGTGAAAAGATTGTGGGAACCATAAGAACATAGAGTCTGCTGTGAGATTTTGCTTCTTGGTAACTTAAGGAGAAAAACATGTAAGTATCACCAACATTATTAACCAAATATGAACTGAACAGGGAAGACACCAAAAACATGACTAACTGAAAAAGTCCATGGGAAACTAGTTCTACCCAAAGAATTAAAGATATAGGGTAATGCTGGCAGAAATAGAGGTACTACTCCCCAGAAAAGAGCACACCAATTGATTTCCCATGGCCAAATGATCAGTCCCAAAAACATACATACAAGTAAAATTAAATGGATTTATCAGTTTTTATTTATGGCTGTTTACGTATCCACAACACCTACATACATAAAATTATAATGTAGCTGGGCAATGGTGGTGTACCCCTTTACTCCCACCACTTGGGAAAAAGAGGCAGGCGGATCTCTGTGAATTCACAGCCAGCCTGGTCTACAAGAGCTAGTGGAGGACAGTCTCCAAAGCTACAGAGAAACCCTGTCTCAAAAAAACACAAAAAAGTAATGAAAAATAAACCATGGATTTCAAAAAGAATAAAGGGGGTTGTAGGGGGGATTCAAAGAATGAAAATGGAAAGATAAATGAATTAATTAAAATACAATCCCATATATAAATAGAAAAAAATAAGTAGCTACATTGGCTCATTAATACCTACAATTACCTATAAAATGATCTTATAATGATTTGTGTTCTTTCTAGAATTGTACTATATTTGACAGCCCCTGCCATAAAGGGTAACATAACAAGCAAATTCTACATTATATAAAACAGGAATCAAAATAAAGTTCAAGTAATAGACTAGTGCTGTTCTTTGTTGTCAAAAGATGAGTTCTTTCCCTATAAAGACACATATACTCTGATCTGAGACCTAAGACAACAACATGCCTATAATGAATCTTTTGGGCAGTCCTGTGGCTAAGTACCACTATTGCTGATTTGCATGTGACAAGACCACAGCCCTCTGTACCAATAACTTCTTCAAAGACAGGTCATACCCTGAGCTGGACTCAGCCTCAGACTCATCACACACAGACATGATGATCTCCACTCCTCTCCTGGGGTTGCTGTTGCTCTGGCTTTCAGGTAAGGAAGACAACACTGGAAATTTATTCATTTGAGTGTAGTCAGTCCTTCATTGTCTCTGTGAAAGTTTTCTTAGCATAATTCATTGTGTGGGAAATTTGTTTTCAATTTCCAACCTCAGGTGGCAGATGTGACATCCAGATGACCCAGTCTCCAGCATCCCTTCCTGCGTCTCTGGGAGAGAGTGTCACCATCACATGCCAGGCCAGTCAAAACATTTACAGTAATTTAGCATGGTATCAGCAGAAACCAGGGAATCCTCCTAAGCTCCTGATCTATGATGCAAACAGCTTGGCCGATGGAGTCCCAACAAGGTTCAGTGGCAGTGGATCTGGCACACAGTATTCTCTCAAGATCAGTGGCCTGAAGTCTGAAGATGTTGCAACTTATTACTGTCAACAGTATTACAATTGGCCTCCCACAGTGATTCAAGTCATGACAAAAATCACCCAGGAAAACAGAAGTGAGAGCCCAGGCTGACCAAATTGTTCCTTCTTGTTTCTGCAGCTGCTGATTCTGTTTATTAAGTTATTAATGTCAATATGATGTTTTGTGCAGGGGTCAGAGGAATTTTTCTATGACATAAATCTCTGTCCTCTTTCCAAACACGAGTACTAAAATCACAGGTCTTCTTTTCATTACCTCCATAAAAAATAGAAAAATTTTTCCTGATGAACAGAAAAGTATGAACAGCTAAAAAGCATCCAATAGAGATGTTACCACACACATGCACACACACACACACACACACACACACACACACACACGCACACACACAGAGAGAGAGACAATCATAAACATACAATTATATGCAGCTGGGATAATCTTTGCAAGGATATTATTATATAACTGTGTTACAATCAAGCTATGATAAAATCCCAACTCTCAGATGCTGACTTATTGGTTAAGAGCACTGGGTACTTTCATTTAGGAGCTGGGTTTGATTACCAACAGCCACATTAATGCCAGAAACTGAATATAACAGTAGTTCAGAGGTATTGGACACCCTTCTCTGGCCTCCAGTGGTATTGTAGTAATATGGTACATAAACATATATAATAGTAAAAAAAACAATAGACATAAAATAAAAATAAATACATCTTCAATATTTGAAAAACTCCAAAGGACTAGCATTTGGTTAAAATGATACTGGAAACAGACTATTCTCAGAATCTATACTCCATTTTTTCTGAGGACAAGTCTTTCTGAGTACATGGTTCTCGGCTATGGTGTCAAATGTCATATCATATGAACAGAAGGAAGGAGCTTTCCTTCTTTACCTGTTTGTTTCTTTTCTCTCCTTGCAAGGAGGGCAGGTGTCTTAGTTACTTTTCTGTTGTTGTGACATGACACCAAGACCAAGTCTATTTATAAAAGAAATAATTCATTTTTGGGAATTTCATTTCTAGAATGTTAACCCAGGAACAGAATTTAATAATCATGGCATCAGGCAGAAAGGCAGGGCTCTGGAGCAGTAGGTAACTGTATACCTCTTTATCTGTAAGTAAGAGTCGGAGCAAGACAGAGTGATAACTGGGGATGGTTTGAGCTTTGGAAATATCAAAGAACATACCAAGAGACATAACTCCTGCAACAAGGACACAAACTGCATTTCAAAACAGGGAATAAGTAGTAAAATGTGTGTACCTATGGGCAATATTTTCATTTAAAGCACCATAACAAATTTCAAGCCCCAAATTATAAAGAAAATTAAAGTTTAGATAAGAAAAACTTTAAGAAAACACAGAGTCAAAGTGGGCAGGTATGTGTAGGGGTAGCTTAGCACACAAGGACCTCACAGGGAAAGATGTGTATATATATATATATATATATATATATATATATATATATATATATATGCTTCTGAAGATGCCCATGGTCTTATCAGTGAAGCAGCAGATGGCAGTTGACTTCTGGGTGTCAGTCGACCAGAAAACAAATCCATCATGGGTGAATATTGGATAGGAAGAAATTTGAGACCATAGAGTTCAGAATGGATTTTGGTTCTGCTGTGCATTCACATATTTGCTGCTGCTATCTTTCTCTGGTTACTGGCATGGTGTGAATGGGAGTAAGGAGATCCACACTGCCTGTAATGTAGTATGTATATCTCTTGGAAACTTCTTATTCTTCTGGGAATTTTTACTGTCCCTTAATATGAAGATGATTCCTTGCTAAGCTGAAATTGTCTAATTGATAATTATGTTAGTTTATACAGAGTTTTGATGAGTAAAAATAAATACAAGTATATGTTACACAGTTAATGCCTATGAATTTCACCTATGGAGCTGCATAGATCACAGCTGAAGTTAATGATAAAGAAAAACAATTTAGTCCCTGGAACAAAGCTTGCATGATTTTCTTTAATGTTAACGCTGAAAGATGCAATCACAGATTTTGTTGTGCACCACCAACTAAATCCAGGCCTTAAAATAACTTCAGGTTACATCAGATGTTTTGATGATAGCTTAGAATTGAAAAGCCCCAGAAAATACTTTAAAATTTACAAGGATACATAGCTAATGTCACAAATTCAAAGAAGTCTGATTGTCACTAGCTCATAATTAGGGTTGGTTAATGAACAAGGGTGATAATCATATAACATTTTTGCTCTTAATCTTATGAAATTAAAAAAAAACTATTGGTGAGTTGGTAAGCACCCTGAAGATTTAAAGTTGACCTGTCTATTTCCTTTTTATGCATAAAAGTTTAGATTGGTGATTATTTTAAGATTGCTTGTAACATTATCCTTCAAGATAACTAACAGAATGATTGGTCCTTTCTTTGTAACCATAACAAGCAGCCTGTCAATAAAAAAGTACCTAGCTTACATAATGTTAGTCTATTAAAAGATTGATTGTGAATGAAGGTATATAGGTACTTGGGATAATTTGTTTTCAACTGTAAAAAGTAATATGTTTAATCATGTTAATGGAAATAAAAAACATGCTGTTTTCTTTCTTTTTTTTTTTGCTTACATTCATGAATATACCCAAGAGATGCCCAGTCATACAACAAAAGCATTTGTTCAACTATATTCATTGCAGCATTATTTGCAAAAGCAAGAACCTGGAAACAAACTAGATGCTCCTTAGTGGAAGAATGGATAAGAATGTGTGTCACATATACACATTCGAGTACTACTCAGCAGTAAAAAACAATGACATTTTAAATTTTGCATGCAAATGGATGGAAATAGAAAACACTGTCCTGTGTGAGATTACCCAGACCTAAAAATATGAATATGGTATGTACTCACTAATTAGTGGATTCTAGCCATAAACAAGGGACATTGAGCCTATATTTCATTATCCCAGAGAACCTAAGTAATAAGGTGAACCTAAAGAAAAGCATATATAGATCCTCCTGGATATTGGAAGCAGACAAAAATGCCAGGCATTAATTGGGAGCATGGGGGTGGGGTGGGAGATTACAAGAAATTCAGGATCTGGGGTCTCACTGCTCCCAACAGAAGCAGAGCTGGGAAGAGAGAAGGGAGCAGGTGAGGGTTGGGGAGATTGGGGGAGTTGAATGGTTGACATGGAGGAAGTACAGATGTGGGAGCAGGGAAGGAGATATCTTAATTAAGGGAGGCATTGTGGGCTTGGCAAGAGGCTTGACTCTAGAGTGGTTCCCATATGTCCACAGGGATGCCCCCAGATAGGAACCTGGGCATTGGAGGAGAGACTGCCTTAACTGGTCTTGTACTGAAGTCAGACTGATGGCTATCTTGAAAATCAATATAGAACCTTCGTCCCGTGACAGATGGAGATAGAGACAGAATCCCACATGAGAGCACTGGAATGAGCTCCCAAGGTCCAGTTGAAGAGCAGAAGGAGAGAGAATATGAGCAAGGAAGTCTCAACCACAAGGGGTTGGTCCACCCACTGAGACAGTGTGCCTTAACTAATGGGAGCTCACCAAATCCAGCTGGACAAATCCAGCTGGACTAAATGAGCATGGTATCAAACTGGACCTTCTAAATGTGGCTCAAAATTGAGGCAGACTGAGAAACCATCAATAATGTCACTGGGATTTGTCTCTACTGCATGTACTGTCTTTTTGAGATCCTATTCTATTTGGATGCATACCTTCCTAAGCCTGGATCAAGGGGGAGGGCCTTGGATTTCCCACATGGCAGGTTATCCTGCCCTCTCTTAGGACTGGAGAGTAAGGGGATAGTGAGTGGAGGGGGGAGTGGGAAGAAGGGAGGAAGTGGAAATTTTTATTGTTATTATTTATAAATAATAAAAAAATATCAGGTATAAAAAAGGGAAAAAAAGAAGTACCACCTCCCCAGGATTTTCCAAGAAGTTGAGTGGGTTTTTTTCTTCAGCATATTGATCTTCTTCCCAGTGTTTCTTTCATTTTGAACCATCACCAAGTAGTTGGAGAAGCATATGACCACCTGTTCTGACAATATGTAGAGGAGTACCCACCACTTTGGTGTTCTGGAATTTAGGCTTATGGTCCTCATACCTCAGTTGCTGCAAGATTGGTGACAGGCACCCACTGAGTGTGCTTGTCTTATAACTCATAAAAAGGCATTTTTGTCTAAGAATGAGAATCCTAAACATGACATTACCAACCAGATTTCATTTCTTTCCATTAAATTTGCATTATTTTACTTTGTATGTTCATATAATGTGCATATGGTAGCATGTGTTATGGGTTACCCAAGAGGTAAAGAATGTATATTTGTGTGGTATCTGGTCATCAAACATATTATCTGACTTGAGTAGTAGGTAGATTTCACATATGCTTTAGATGTGATGTGATTTTTATTAGAAAGTTATTTGGATTTACTCTGAATTTTTCTTTATCATACTATATACAATATGCATGTATATGTTTTTATTCTACTATACAAATTTTCAAGAATGTATTTCTGTGTGGCATTTGGAAGTTGAATGTTGAGAATAAATATACCCATAGTATGGTTTTCATCACGAGATTCCTTTTAATAAATTGTGTTAGTTAACAGAGCCGTAGCAATATTTTTTTAAAAAAATAGGATTTAAAACAATAGCAGCAGGTGGGATCTCTCATTGGATGATAGAATGCTATTATCACTTTCCATGAACTGACCTCTATACAAAGTTTTTAGGAAGGTTTCTTCCCTTTGCCATTTCCTGGTTATAGAGGCTGCAGTTTCTATGATTGAAAGTAGGAAAATAGATAATACACATCAACCTACCTGATTTTTCTACCATAACCTTACTCAGATATTCTGAGTCAAGTTCACCTGTAATGGCTGTCATCAGAATCACTAACCAATATCAACAGATGGCCCAACTCACCCACAAATTTTGGCTTTAAAGGGTTTATATAAATTATGACTTATTACTGTGGGAACAGTAATCACACAATTTCTAAGAGAAAGATACATCTGTAGACTGCAGGATACCAATAGTGGGGGTGAAATTTGAGCCAGACCAACTTCTACTGAACATCAAGGAGGCCTCAGTTTACAGACTTGTGTCTTATAGACTGGAGTTTAGAAGCATTCTCTGATCTGCTGTTTAGGGTTCCAGGTTCAAAACTTACTAATTCCATGACTGATCTGGGAAATGAATCTGATTGTTTCTTACAAAGATATTTACAAAACAATGGGAAAACGGAATGCCATATCTCACACCTCAGCAACAAATGTGCATTGTGTAATCTTTTTACAAAACATCTTCCCTGAAAATCCATTCATCTTTGATCAGGATGGGCTAGACCTAAGCAGTGCCATCATCTTTTGTGAAAAGCAAAGTGACAGGAACCCCAGAGTATAAGGAGGAGTATGATCTCCATAATGCATATTGGTTTTAGTTCAGTCTGTGAAAAAGGCTTTTGGTCAATAAGCGGTGCTCTGACAATATACAAATTATCAAGAAGGCTGTATACTCTTTGGCAAGACTCTAGAATTGTCTGAGTTTTGACTTGGTGGTTCAGTGCAGGCTTACATGTTTTTATGTCTTCAAGATAGACAACTGTTTCACATATTTACTTTTTTGATCTGGTAACAATGAATTCACTTCTTCCTGTGTATAGAGAACAAATGCACCCCATATAATCACTATCCATATGAATCTTCTATGTCTCTGTAAAGTATCAGAGAATGTGGAAGTCAGTATGTCATGGCTGTGAATAATAGGGACAGGTAATTGAAAGTGGAGACATTATAAATCAAATTGTATGGGTGAACATGAACCACCAAGACATAAAATATTTAAGAGTTGAATTTTAGGTTGCTCACCAGTTCAGTTCATTTTTTAAAGCATGCAACATTAATACCAGCTTCCACACAGTGGCTTGAAACCACACCAGTTCCAGGGATGAAACTGTCAAACACATCTGTGGGTTCAACCGCACATGTGTTGCACATGCAGACATACCAGTAACATACAGTAAAAATAAAATCTTAATTATACTTTTAAATAATATAAAGGATAGTAACCAAATGAAAAACATTTGTATAAGAAGTGAATTTTACCAAAGCAGTTGTTATCAACTGTGATATAAAATAACATTTTTATAAACTCTTTATGCTTGTGAGCATTACTTTTTCACTAATAAAAGAGCATATATATATATATGATGTCAGTACCTGAAATACATCAATATTAATGTACAGAATTAGGGAGCACAGCCCCCCACCCCAGAACCTGCTGCAGGATTTCTGTATTCAACTCGACCTTGCCCTGCCCCAACGTCCGCCCTTGTGTCTGAGGTGCCCTTGGAATTCGAGATATCCCTGTTTCAGTGCTGAGGAGTTTCATCCAGACAGGTGAGTTTGTGCTATCCCGGGGCAGGGCAGACTGTCCCGGAAGAGAGCACAGCCCCCCACCCCAGCCCCTCCTGCAGGGTTTCTGTGTTCCACTCGACCTTGCCGGGCCCCACCTCCGCCCTTGTGTCTGAGGAGGCCTTGGAATACTAGGTATCCAGGTTTCAGTGCTGAGGAGTTTCATTCAGATGGACAGGAACTGTTCCTGCACTGAGGAGATCCACATCCAGATGACCCAGTCTCCAGCATCTTTTCCTGCGTCTCTGGGAGAGAGTGTCACCATCACATGCCAGGCCAGTCAAAACATTTACAGTAATTTAGCATGGTATCAGCAGAAACCAGGGAATCCACCTAAGCTCCTGATCTATGGTGCAAACAGCTTGGCCGATGGGGTCCCAACGAGGTTCAGTGGCAGTGGATCTGGCACACAGTATTCTCTCAAGATCAGTGGCTTAAAGTCTGAAGATGTTGCAACTTATTACTGTCAACAGTATTACAGTAGGCCTCCCACAGTGATTCAAGTCATGACAAAAATCACCCAGGAAAACAGAAGTGAGAGCCCAGGCTGATCAAATTGTTCCTTCTTGTTTCTGAAGCTGCTGATTCTGTTTATTAAGTTACTAAGGTCAATATGATGTTTTGTGCAAGGGTCAGAAGAATTTTTCTATGACATAAATCTCTGTCCTCTTTCCAAACATGAACACTAAAATCACATGTCTTATTCTCATTACCTCCATAAAAAATAGAAAAAAAATGTATTCCTGAGTAACAGAAAAATATGACCAACTAAAAATCATCCAATAGAGATGTTAACACAGACAGTCATAAACATACAATCACATGCAGCCGGGATAATCTTTACAGGGATATTATTATCTAACTATGTTATAATCAAACTATGTTAAAATCCCAAGGAAGAAGGCTCAGATGCTGACTTATTGGTTAAGAGCACTGGGTACTTTAGGAGCCGGGTTTGATTTCCAAAAGCCACATTAATGCCAGAAACTGAATGTAACAGTAGTTCAGAAGTATTGGAGACCCTCTTCTGGCCTCCAACAGCATTGTAATAATATGGTACACAAACATATATAATGATAAAAAACAATAGACATAAAAATAAATAAATCATAAATATTTGAAAAACTCCAAAGGACTAGCATTTGGTTAAAATGATCCTGGAAACAGACTATTCTCAGAATCTATACTCCATTTTTTTCTGAAAACAAGTCTTTCTGAGTACATGGTTCTCAGTTATGGTGTCAAATCTCATATCATATGAATGGAAGGGAGGAGCTTTCCTTCTTTATCTGTTTGTTTCTTTTCTCTCCTTGCGAGGAGAGCAGGTGTTTTAGTTACTTTTCTGTTATAGTGACATGACACCACGACCAAGTCTATTTATAAAAGAAATAATTTATTTTTGGGTCTTTCATTTCTAGAATGTTAGCTCAGGACCAACATCTAATAAGCATGGTATCAGGCAGAAAGGCAGGGCTCTGGAGCAGTAGGTAACTGTATACTTCTTTATCTGTAAGTAAGAGTTAGAGCAAGACAGAGAGATAATTGGGGATGGTTTGAGCTTTGGAAATCTCAAAGCACATACCAAGTGACATAACTCCTCCAACAAAGACACAAACAGGGTTTCAAAACAGGGACTAAGCTGTAAAATGTGTGTAACTATGGACAATATTTTCATTTAAAGCACCATAACAAATTTCAAGCCCCAAATTATAAAGAAAATCAAAGATTAGATAAGAAAAACTTTAAGAAAAGACTGAGTCAAAATGGGCAGGTATGTATAAGGGTATCTTAGCACACATGGACCCCACTGGGAAAGATTTGCAAGCACATTCCTTTCCAAACAAAGCAGTTATCAACTAGAGCTATAATTTCATAAAGTTTCATTCATACCACTCTCTAAACAAAGAAAAGAATTCATTTCAATCTTGCCTTCATAATAGCCTCAAGTATGGCCAAGTACATCAAGAAAGAGAGAACAAAATAGGGTTGTTAACCAATCTAGCCTACAACTGACTCTGTGTAGTAAAAATAAATTTGAAAAAAAGATACCCTTGCAATGCTGGGGCATACATGGGAAACCTGTATATCACAGTTTTGTTGAACTTGTTTATATTGGGTTTCAAGGTCTAAATTGATGAGGATGACAAACCAGGTCTCTTTCTCAAGAGTGCACCAGATCTCATTACAGATGGTTGTTTGTCACAGTGTGGTTTCTGGGAATTGAACTCAGAACTTTAAGGACATCAGGCAATGTCCTTAACTGCTGAGCTATCTCTCCATTTTATGAAAAACATCTTATATATTGTCTTATTCATATGCATGGTTTATTATGCATATTATTACAATAAATGGATCAGGGAAGTAGGACATTAATACTGAACAAAGCAATTTATTAAAAACAGACAACCATATACATCAGACTTTTCAGCAACCAATACCACATCCTTCTGGATAAATTATCTATTGAGCAAATTTTATACAGACTTTGCTGCCTGTGTCAGTGTTTTTCTCCTGTTCTTCATTTTGATTATGAATAGAACTCATTCTTGCTTTACTATATGTGTGCTTCATCCTGTCTTTGAATAAGACACCAAGAACCTAAGAGCCACAGGTACAAACAAATCACAGGGAACATGAGTGAGGCCAGTGGAAACAAGCAAACAAGAATCAAAGCAAAAGAGTATTTGCTGCTTACAGAATTTTTTTCTTTTTTTATTAAATTATAATATTTTTACAAATTTTCACCTCTCCCCTTCTCCCATTTCCCTTCCTCTCCCAACATTCCCCATCACCCACCCTCTCCAGTCAGGGTTCTCTGCCCTTTGGGAAGTCTACGGTCCTCCCCACTCCATCCAGGTCTAGAAAGGTGAGGATCCAAACAGACTAGGTTCCCGCAAAGCTAGTACATGCAGTAGAATCAAAACCCAGTACCATATTCCTTGGCTTCTCAGTCAGCCCTCCTTGTCAGCCACTTTCAGAGAGTCCGGTTTGATCACATACTCCATCAGTTCCAGTCCAGTTGGCCTTGGTGAGCTTTCATTAGATTAGTCCCATTGTCTCGATGAGTAGACGCACTACTCACAGTCCTGACTTCCTTGTTCATGTTCTCTCTTCTTCTGCTCCTTATTTGGAACTTGGGAGCTCAGTCCAGTGCTCCAGTGTGGGTCTCTGTCTCTATCTCCATCCAACACCAGATAAAGGTTCTATCGTGATATGCAAGATATTCTGCAGTGTGGCTATAGTAAAGGGCCAGTTCAGGCCCCGTCTCCGCAGCTGCTCAAGGAGCAAGCTGGGGACATCTCGTTGGATATCTGGGAACCCTTCTAGAGTCTAATCTCTTGGCAACCCTTAAATGGCTCCCTTAATTAAGATATATACTTCCCTGATTCCATATCCACTCTTCCTCCATCCCAACTGTCCCATTCCCCCAAGCTCTCCCCATCCTCCGCTTCTTACTTCTCTCTCCCAATCTCCCTTTACTCCCAACCTACTCCCACCCCAAGCTCTCAATTTTTACCTGGAAATCTTGTCTACTTCAAATATCCAGAAGGATAACTACATGTTTTTCTTTGGGTTCACCTTTTTATCTTGTTTCTCTAGGATCATGAAATATAGGCTCAATTCTATGGCTAAAATCTACTAATGAGTGAGTACATACCATATTTATCTTTCTGGGTCTGGGTTACCTCACTCAGGATGGTGTTTTCTATTTCAATCCATTTGCATGCAAAATTCAAGATGTCATTTTTTTTTACCCCTGAATAGTACTCTAATGCGTATATATTCCACACTTTCTTTATTCATTCTTCCATTGAGAGGCATCTAGGTTGTTTCTAGGTTCTGGCTATTATAAATAATGCTGCTATGAACATAGTTGAACAAATGTTTTGTAGTACGATAAGGCATCTCTTGGGTATATTCTCAGGAGTGGTATTGCTGGATCCAGGGGTAGGTTGATACCGAATGTCCAGAGAAAATGCCACACTGATTTCCAAGGTGTTTGCACAAGTTTTCATTCTCAACAGCAATGGATTAGTGTTCCACTTACTCCACATCCTCTCCAGCAAAGGCTATTATTGGTGTTTGTGATTTTTGCCATTCTGACAGGTGTAAGATGGTATCTCAAAAATGTTTTGATTTGCATTTCCCAGATAGCCAAGGCGGTTGAGAATAACCTTAAGTGGCTTGACCATTTGAAATTCTTCTGTTGAGAATTATCTGTTCATTTCAGAGCCCCATTTTTAATTGGGTTAATTAGCATTTTAAAGTCTGGTTTCTTGAGTTCTTAATATATTTTGGAGATCAGATCTTTGTCTGTTGCGGGGTTGGTGAAGATCTTCTCCCAATCAGTAGGTTGCCTTTTTGTTTTATTGACAGTGCCCTTTGCTTTAAAGAAGCTTCTCTGTTTTAGGAGGTCCCATTTACTCAATGTTGCCTTTATTGTCTGTGCTACTGGGGTTATACATAGGAAATGGTCTCCTGTGCCCATCTGTTGTAGACTGTTTTCCACTTACTCTTCCTTCAGGTTCAATGTGTTCAGATTGATATTGAGATCTTTAATCCATCTGGACTTGAGTTTTGTGCATGGTGATAGATATGGATCTATTTTCATTCTTCTACAGGTTGACATCCAGTTATTCCAGCACCATTTGTTGAAGATGCTTTCTTTCTTCCATTGTATACTTTTAGCTCCTTTGTCAAAAATCAGGCATTCATAGGTTTGTGAGTTAATATCTGCATCTTCTATTTGATTCCATTGGTTGACTTCTCTGTTATTATGCCAATACCAAGCTGTTTTCATAACTGTAAATTTGTAATAGAGTTTGAAGTCAGGAATGGTAATGCCTCCAGATGTTCCTTTACTGTATAAGATTGTTTTGATTATTCTGTTTTTTTTTCCATAAAAGTTGATTATTGTTCTCTCAAGGTCTGTGAAGAATTTTGTTGGGATTTTAATGGGGATTGCATTGAACATATAGATTGCCTTTTGTAGAATTGCCTTTTTTACTATGTTGATCCTCCCAATGCATGAGCAAGGGAGATCCTTCCATTTTCTGGTATCCTCTTTAATTTCTTTCTTCAAAGACTTAAAGTTCTTGTCAAATAGATCTTTTACTTCCTTGGTTAGAGTTACCCAAAGATATTTTATGCTATTTGTGGGTATCATGAAATGTGATGCTTCTCTTATTTCCCTCTTTGCTTCTTTATCCTTTGTGTATAGGAGAGCTTCTGATTTTTTTTTTTTTTGAGTTGATCTTGTAACCTGCCACTTCACTGAATTCATTTATCAGCAGTAGGAGTTCTTCGGTAGAGGACTGGGGGTCACTAATGTACACTATCATATCATCTACAAATAATAAAAGTTTGACTGCTTCCTTTCGAATTCAAATCCCCTTGATCTCTGATGTTGCCTTATTGCTATTGCTAGAACTTCAAGAACTATGATAAAGAAATATGGTGAAACTGGACAGCCTTGTCTTGTTCCTGAATTTAGTGGAATGGCTTTGAGTTTCTCTCCATTTAATTTGATATTAGCTGTTCGCTTCCTGTATATTGCTTTTATTATATTTAGGTATGATCCTTGTATCCCTAACCTCTCCAAAACCTTTATCATAAAGGGGTGCTGAATTTTGTCAAATGCATTTTCCCCATCTAATGAAATGATCATATTTTTTTCTTTCAGTTTATTTATATGATGAATTATATTGATAGATTTTTCTATGTTGAGCCAGCCCTGCATCTCAGGGATGAAACCTACTTGATCGTAATGAATAATGTTTTAATGTTTTCTTGGATTCTGTTTGCCAGAATTTTATTGAGAATTTTTGCATCGATGTTCTTGAGTTATATTGGTCTGTAATTCTCTTTCTTGGTTGGGTCTTTTTGTGGTTTTGGAATCAGAGTGACTGTAGCTTTATAAAAAGAGTTTGGCAATGACTTTTCTGATTCTATTATGTGAAACACATTAAGGAGTATAGGTATCAGCTTTTCTTGGAAGTTCTGATAAAATTCTGCATTAAAACCATCAGGTCTTGGGCTTTTGGTTGGGAGGATTTTTTATGATATCTTCTATTTCCTCATGACTTATAGGTCTATTTAACTTGTTCACCTGGTCTTGACTTAATTTTGGTAAATGGTACTTATCTAAAAACACATCCATTTCTTTTACATTTTCCAACTTTGTGACATATAAGCTTTTGTAGTAAGACCTAATGATTCTCTGAATTTCCTCAGTGTTTGTAGTTATGTCCCCCTTTTCATTTCTGATCTTGTTAATTTGCGTGTTCTCTCTCTGCCTTAGATAAAGGTTTGTCAATCTTGTTGACTTTCTCAAAGAACCAGCTCTTTGTTTCATTGATTCTTTGTATTGTTTTCTGTGTTTCTATTTTGTTGATTTCTGCCCTCAGTTTGATTATTTCCAGTCTTCTATTCCTCCTGGTTGTGTCTGCTTCTTTTTTTTTCTAGAACTTTCAGCTGTGCTGTCAAGTCTCCAAAAAAAAAAAAAAAAAAAAACCCAGCTTTCTCTCTTTTTTTTTTTTTTTTTTTTTTTTTTTTTTTTTTTTAATGTGGGCACTTAGCGCTATGAACTTTCCTCTTAGCACTGCTTTCAGAGTGTCCCACAGGTTTGGGTATGTTGTGTCTTTATTCTCGTTGAATTCAAGGAGACTTTAATTTCTTTCTTTATTTCTTTGCTGACCCAGTGGTGGTTCAGTAGTTGACTGTTCAGCTTCTAATAGTTTGTAGGCTTTCTGGGGTTGAATTATTGTTAAATTCTTACTTTATTCCATGGTGATCCGATAAGACACAGGTGGTTACTAATTTTTTTTTTTTGTATTTGTGGAAGTTTGCTTTGTTACCGAATATGGGGTCAATTTTCAAGAAGGTTCCATGAGCTCCAGAGAAGAAGGTATATTCTTTCCTATTTGGGTGGAATGTTCTATAGATGTCTGTTAAGACCATTTGATTCATTACATCCTATTAATTCTCTTATTTCTCTGTTAGGTTTCTGTCTGATTGACCTGTCCATTGGTGAGAGGGGAGTTTTAAAGTCTCCTACTATTAGTGTGTGTGGTTTGATGGCTGCGTTGAGTTCTAATAATGTTTCTTTTACATAAGTGTGTGCTTTTATATTAGGGGCATAAATATTGAGGATTGAGACTTAATCCTGATGAATTGTTCCTGTTAGGACTATAAAATGTCCCTCTCCATCTCTTCTGATTGATTTCAGTTTGAAGTCAATTTTGTTAGAAATTAGTATGGCCACACCTGCTTGTTTCTTAGGTCCATTTGCTTGATACACCTTTTCCCAGCCCTTTACTCTAAGTAGGCATCTGTCATTGTGGTTGAGGTGTGTTTTTTGTAAAGAGCAGAATGATGGATCCTGTTTTCATATCCAATCTCTTAGCCTGTGCCTTTTTATAGGTGAATTGAGTCCATTGATATTAAGTGATATTAATGAGAAGTGGTTATTAACTACTGTTAGTTTTTATTTTATTTTTTTGCTATTAGAGTGTGTGTGTTTCCCTTCTTTGAGTTTTGCTGGTGAAGGATTGCTAGATGTCTGAGTTATTGTGGGCATTGTTGGACTCCTTGGTTTGTGATTTTCTTTCTATTCCTTTCTACAAGGCTCAATTTGTGGCTACGTATTGTTTAAATTTGCTTTTATCATGGAATATTTTGTTTTCTTCATTGATAGTGAATGAAAGCTTGGCTGGGCATAGCAGTCTGGGCTTGCATTCATGGTCTTTTAGTTTCTGCGGTACTTCTATCCAGGACTTTCTAGCTTTCATGGTTTCCATAGAGAAGTCAGGCATAAGTCTGATAGGTTTACCTTTATAAGTTACTTGACCCTTTTCCTTTGCAGCTCTTAATATTCTTTCTTTACTCTGTATGTTTTGTGTTTTGATTATTATATGGTGAGGGGATTTTTTTTGCATTCTATTCGGTGTTCTGTATGCTTCTTGTACCTTCATAGGAATATCTTTCTTTAGGTTTGGAAAGTTTTCTTCTATAATTTTATTGAATATATTTTCTGGGCTTTTGAGTTGTAATTCTTCTCCTTTATCTACCCCTATTATTTTTAGGTTTAGTCTTCTTATTGTGTCCCAGATTTCCTGAATGTTTTTGTGATGAGCATTTGTTGGATTTACCATTTTCTTTGATCAGTGCATTTATTTTCTCTATGGTGTCTTCAGAATCTGAGATTCTTTCTTCTATCTCTTGTGTTCTGTTGGTTATACTTGTTTCTGTAGTCTCTGTTTGTTTACCTAGATTTTTTTAATATCCAGCCAGCCCTTGCTTTGTGTTTTCTTCTTTACCTCCATTTCAGTTTTCAAGTCTTGAACTGTTTCTATTATGTTTGATTGTTTTTTCTTGGTTTCCTAGGGTATTATTTATGGATTTACTCATTTCTTCAAACTTTTTAGTATTCTCATCCATTTCTTTAAGGGAGTTTTTCAACTTCTGTTTAAGGGACTCTTATCAGTTTCATAAAGTCAGTTTTTTCTACTACTTCTGGATTAGTGAGTTCAAGTCCTACAGTAATAAGTTCGCTGTGTTCTGGTCTTTTTATGTTGTTTTGCAGATTATTGGAAGAATTCTTGCATTGGCGCCTGCCCATATCTTCCTCCAAATGTTCCCCGATGGATCTTCTGGTACAGGATCAGGTCCCCTTGCTGGCCAGGGACCTCACAGACAAAAGGTCACCTTGCTGCAGGTGCACTACTGAAACAGAGGAACTCGGGCCTGGTTACACTCACCACCCTGTCCCAGCTCCCAAACAGGCAGAGCTCGTGGATCTTATAGCCCAAAAGAAGGAAGGAAGAAGAGAGGATTTGCCTGGGTGCAAGCTGGAATGGGATAGGAAGAGAGAGGCAGTAGCCGGTGAGAGCAGCCCCTACACAGAATGACCAGGAAGTAAAGGGGGCTGAGGAATGTCAAAAGGCCTATGTTGCTGCAGGCAGGCTGTTGAAACAAAGGAATTCCAGCCCAGTTGCATTCACCACCCTGTCCCCTGTCCTAAGATTATGGAACTGAACGATGATCATTCTAGGTTTGAAATAGCAGTATCAAGCTGTTTTCTTTTCTATTGTCATTTAGTGCAGAGCTGATGCAGACACTTGATTGCATATCCTTACAACCTTAATGAAGAGATCTAGCTAGCATTCTAAAGAGTTTCCAAATTTAAAAACACAAATGTTATAGGAAGAAATAACAACAGTACGTCTGAGAGAAAACATTTTGCCTAATGAATATGAAATCAATTTGTCCAGACTCATCTCAGAGTTGTTTAGTAAGTGAAAGACTGGCAATAAATAAAGATTGACTAAAGATCTGAGAGTAAAACAGTCCCACTGCTCACCCTAATAGGCCAGGCTATCGTAACACACAACTTTATTTCCAGTAGCCACAATGAAATGCACCTTTAATCCCAGTAACCACACTCATTGCCATAGAAATTGGGTGGTTCATGCCTTAATCCCAGTGGTGTATGCTTTTAATCACAGTCTTAGAGAGAAATATAAAATGGATACAAGACAACTCACAGACACAGTTTCATTCTGAGATTTCTGAGTCAGGATCGCCATTTCAGACTGAGGTCAAGGAAAAAGCCAGTGGCTGGCTGCTTTTATTTTTGGATCTTCCAGTGGAACTCAAATTTCTCTTTCTGAATTTTATTAATTGTGCTTCATTCTGCTGAGTCCCGCAGATGTGAGGCAGATGCCGAATACACAGAGACTGTCTTCAACCAGGACCTTTTTTGATATGGTATCTGGGCAACAATCAATTTACTTCTGTCAGTGTATAGAAAACAATCAAACTCCATATAATCATTGTCCATGTGAATCTTCTTATGTCTTTATAAAGTATCAGAGAATGTGGAAATCGGTATGCTGTTGATGTGAGTGAAAGGAACAGTTAATTGAAGGTAAAGAAATTATAAAGGAAATTGAATGGGGGATATAAACCACCAAGAATTAAAATATTTAGGGGTTGGATTTTAGGTGACTCACCAGTCCAGAACATTTCTTGTAGAGCATGCAGCTTCAATACCAGCTTCCACATGGTGGCTTGAAACAGCAACAGTTCCAGGGGTGAAACTGACAAACTCATCTTGGGTTCAGCCACATATGTATTGCTCATTGACTCACGCCAGTATCATACAATAAAACAATTAATTATAATTGTTTATATTATATACAGGATAATACCCAAATGAAAAACATTTGGATATGAAGTGTATTTTTTTAAAGACACATGAATTATATTATAATAGAGTTTTCTTTGAAGGGTTCATCAAAGAGACTGCAATAGATATAAAAATTATGCAGCACGCCCTTATTCTGTACATTAATATTTATTTATATCATGTATTGATACTATATATGTATGTTTTTATTTGTGAACAATGTCATGCTCACAAGGATAAAAAGTTCATTTACATGATGTGTTGTGGAGGTCAGGTCCAATGTATATACATCTATACAACACTCCAACACCTAAGATTCATGAAACAATTGAAAAATAGGGTGAAAATATTGTAAGAGCCATAGGAAAAAAGATTTTGCTGTGTGATTTTTTGTCTCCTAGTAATATCAGCAGATACTAATGTAAGGTCTTACTAGCATTATTAACCAAATATAAGCTGAACAGGGAAGACACTACAGAACACACCAAACTGGATGGGGGAAACCCCATGAGACTTCAACTCTCTGCAAAAAATTATAGAGAAACAGTCACTGTGGGAGCAGGAGAGGTACTCCTACCCAAGGAAGAGTACATCAATTGATTACACATGACCAAAGAATTATCCCAGAAAACAAAAGTACATGTAACATTATATGATTTTCACAATTTGTTTTTAGGGTTATTTATGTATACTCAAACACATGTATGCATAAAATAATAAAGTAATAAAAATAGACCATGGATTTGAAGTAGAGTGTAATGGAGTATATGGGAGGATTTACAGTACAGAAAGGAAAAAAGAATTGCCTTATTTAAAATAGAATCTTTCAAATAAATAAAAAAAAAAAAGAAAAAGTAGCTGCCTGACCACAATGGCATCTACAGCTACTTTTAAAAGGACCCTCTAAAGATTTATATAATTTCTATAATTGTACCATATCTGACAGTTCCTGTCATTGAAGGAAACATAAAAAGGAAATTCTATATTACACATAACAGGAATCAAAAGAAAGTACATTTTATAAACTAGTGCTGTTCCTTGTTTTCTATAGGGAAGCACATTCTTTACAAATAAACATAGACTGCATCTCTGACCTGAGACAAAAGAGGGCCACAGGCCTATAATTAACTACTTGTCCAGTCCAGTGACTGTATCCAGCCATTGCTGATTTGCATATTCACAGAGAACAGCCTACTGTCCTGAGGACTTCTTCATAGACTGGCCAAATAATGCTCTTTTGGAGTCAGTCTCACATAGGTCACAGCACAGACATGAGGTCAGTCTCTAATCTCCTGGGGCTGGTGCTGCTTTGGCTTACAGGTAAGGAAGACATCAATGGAATTGTATACAGCTTAGTATAGTTGGTCATGCATGGTCTCAAGAAAAGTTCTCTTAATGTAATTGATTGTGTGGAAATTTGTTTTTAATTTTCTATCCTCAGGTGCCAGATGTGAAATCCAGATGACCCAGTCTCCAGCCTCCCTGCTTTTGTCTCTGGGAGATAGTGTCACCATCACATGCCAGGCAAGTCAGAACATATACAATGCTTTAGCTGAGTATCAGCAGAAACCAGGGAAATCTTCCAAGGTCCTGATTGATATAGGTGTGTCTTCTATCTATCTGATGATTTCATTGGTTAATTAATAAAGAAACTGCTTGGCCTAATAGGCAAGCCCTTAGGTGGGTGGAGTAGACAGAACACAATGCTGGGAAAAAGGGAAGTGAGGCAGATTCCTGGGGCAGTCGTGATGCCTCTCCTCTCTGGGCAATTGCCATGCCTCTCCTCTCTGGGTGAGATGCGATGAAGCTCCGGCCCAAGATGGACATAAGCTAGAATCTTCCCGGTCAGGCACCACTTCCTGGTGCTACACAGATTATTAGATATGGGTTAATCAAGATGTGAGAGTAACCCAGTAAGAGGCTAGAGCTAATGAGCCAAGCAGTGTTTAAAAGAATACAATTTGTGTGTTGTCATTTCAGGACATAAGCTAGCCAGGCAGCCGGGATGAAAAGCAGGCCTGCCTGCAGCTCCTTCTACACCTGATCTATGCTGCAAACAGCTTGTCAGATGAGGTACCATCGAGGTTCAGTGGTAGTTGATCGGGCACACAGTATTCCCTCAAGATTGGTGGCCTGCAGTCAGAAGATGTTGCAACTTATTACTGTCTACAATATAAATATACTCCTCTCACAATGATACAAGCCACGACATAAACTACCCAGGAAAGTCGAAGTGAGAGTCCAAGGCTGCTCAGGTGGCACCTTCTGTGATATTCAGCAGCCAGGACTCTTTTTTTTTTTGCTGAGATATAAAAGTCAATATTATGTTTTGAACAGATATCAGAGAAAATTTTATGCTGTATATCTGTCTTCTTTTCAAACACAAACATTAAAAACACAGGCATTCTGTAATATCAGAGGAACTCTGAAACACAGCTTGCTCCAACACTGAATGGATCTAGAGGTCAGTGAACTGCCACAAGGCAGGAAGCCCCATTCTCTAGACTTTCCCAGAAGGACAAAACCCTGGACCACTTCTCCAACTACCTTGGCCTTTCTAGCCAGTCAACAGGGAGTTTTCTGCTGCTAGGCTTCCCTCCCAACCCATCCAACCCTGATCCAAGCTACTAGCTATACACCGACCCAAACCCACCTATTCACCTGAAATATCAGTGGAACTCTGAAACACAGATTATTCCAATACTGAAAGGACATAAAAGGTGTGTAAACAGCCTCATAGCCTGATGCCCCAATCTCTATGACCACCCAGTTGGACAAAACCCAGGAGCCATTCCCCAACTCCCTCAGCTTTTCTAGCCAGCCAGCAGGAAGTTTCCTGCAGTTAGACTCCCCCAAAATCCAAACCCATTCACTGGATGCATCAAGATACTAACCACAACCCACCTAAGAGCTGAGAACTGAGAGGTCAGGAGCATGCTATGACACTGAGGGGATTAAGAGAGAACACCAAGAGCAAACCAGGAAAGAAGACTAAGAGAGCAGGTGTGTAGAAACCTCAGAGGCTTTCTGAGACAGACATTGACAGTACAGAGTAGACCAAGAAAAATTCTCAAATACTCAGTCAGCCACAGGAAGGATTGGACCATGATGTAAAGACACTCCTGGCCCCATTTGAAGGAATAGATGGGTAGGCACCAATTCTAGAATTTTGCCAACAACCTAAAAAACAACATAGTAATACCCAGAGGTCACACATCAAGAAGACTTGATCATTCTAAACCAGAAAAAGTAAAAGAAAACTACTTTAAATGTAACTTTATGAAAATAATGGAGATGTTTAACGAGGAAGTGAAAAACTCCCTTAAAGAAATAGAAGACACATAACATCTCCAGCTCAGCCGATCAGGGCACTGGGACTGCATAAGGAGTGCAATGAGTGGGCGGGAGTTCCTTTGTTTCAATACCTTCCTGCAGGAAGGTAGGCCCTCTCTGAACTATCTGGCCAGCAAAGACACCTGATATTAGGACCAGAAGACACATCTGGGAGCAAAGACTCCAGATATTAGGACCAGAAGACACATGTGGGAGAAAAGACACCAGATATTAATACCAGAAGACATCTGGAAGGCGTCCCTCGGCTACCAGGAATCCCTGACTCAGTGCTGTGGAGTCTCATCTAGACAGCCTTCCCTAGCTTATTCAAGTGTCCTGACCCTGTACCAAGGCCACCTACACAGAGGGGTGTGAGGCTGCCCTCCAGGCAGGTCTGAGAATCCCGGCAAGGGAGTGCAAGCTCCTTCAGATTGTGCTGCAAGGAATAGATCCTACTCCAGCACTGAGGAGATCCACCCAGATTAAGTCAAAGCAAAGATTGGACCAAGACACCAAGTCTCGCCTAGCTCCATTTGAAGGAAGAGATGGGCAGGCATCAATGAAAGAACTCCTCTAACAACAAAAAAGGCAACATGACATCACCAGAATCCAGGCATCCTGAAACAACAAGAATTAACACCCTACTCCAGAAGAAATAGAAGAATTTGACCTTAAACAGTACTTTGTGAAAATAATAGAGGACCTTAAACAGGAGGTAAAAAACTGCCATAAAGAAATGGAGATGACAAACAAAAAGGTAGACGAAATAAAAAAATCTCTCAAAGATACCCAAGAAAAACAAGAAAAAGCAATCAAACAGGTAAGGGAAATAGTAAAAGACCTGAAAAATGAAATGGAGGTAATGAAGAAAATACAATCTGAGGGAAGACTGGAAACGGAAATTCTGAGTAAACAAACAGAAACTACAGAGACAAGTAATACCAACAGAATACAAGAGATGGAAGAAAGAATCTCGGATTCTGAAGATACTATAGAAGAAATAAGCTCACAGATTAAAGAACAAGACAAATCCAAAAATTCTTAACACAAAACATCCAGGAAATCTGGGACACCATGAAAAGACCAAACCTTAGAATAATTGGGGTACAAGAAGGAGGAGAATTATAATTCAAAGGCCCAGAAAATATATTCAACAAAATTATAGAAGAAAATTTCCCCAACCTAAAGAAGGATATTCCTATGAAGGTACAAGAAGCCTACAGAACACCAAATAGACTGGATCAAAAGAAAGCATCCCCTTGCCATATAATAATCAAAACATAAGAGATACAGAATGAAGAACAGATTTTAAGAGCTGCAAAGGAAAAAGGTCAAGTAACATATGAAGAGAAACCTATCAGAATTAGACCTGACTTCTCACTGGAAACCATGACAGCCAGAAGGTCTTGGATAGATGTGCTACAGACACTAAGGAAACATGGATGCAAGCCCAGACTACTATATCCAGCAAAGCTTGCATTCACCATCGATGGAGAAAACAAGATATCACAGGACAAAAACAGATTTAAACAATACGTAACCACAAATTCAGCCTTGCAGAAAATAATAGAAGGAAAATCACAAACCAAGGAGTCCAACAATGCCTACAATGATTCAGACATCTAGCGACCCTTCACCAGCACAACTAGAAGAAGGGAAACACACAAACTCTACAACAAAAAAAAAATGACCGGAGTTAACAACCACTGCTCATTAATATCACTTAATATCAATGGACTCAATTCACCTATAAAAAGGCACAGGCTAAGAGATTGGATACGAAAACAGGACACAACATTCTGCTGTTTACAAGAAACACACCTCAACCACAAAGACAGACATCTACTCAGAGTAAAGGATTGGGAAAAATTTTATCAAGCAAACAGTCCTAAGAAATAGGCAGGTGTGGCCATACTAATTTCTAACAATGTTGACTTTAAACTAACATCAATCAGAAGAGATGGGAAGGGACACTTTATTCTCATAACAGGAAAAATCCTTCAGAATGAAGTCTCAATCCTGAATATTTATGCCCCTAATATAAAAGCACCCACTTATGTAAAAGAAACATTACTAGAACTCAAGGCAGCCATCAAACCACACACAATAATAGTAGGAGACTTCAACACTCCTTGCTCAGCAATGAACAGGTCTATCAGACAGAAACCTAACAGAGAATTGAAAGACTTAATGGAGGTAATGAACCAAATGGACTTAACAGACATCTATAGAACCTTCCACACAAATAGGAAAGAATAAAACTTCTCTGCAGCTCATGGAACCTTTTCGAAAATTGACCATATACTCGGTAACAAAGCAAACTTACACAGTTACAAAAAAAAATTAGTATCCACCTGTGTCTTGTTGGATCACCATGGATTAAAGCTAGAATTCAACTACAATTCTAACCCCAGAAAGCCGACAAACTCATGGAAACTGAACAGTCAACTACTGAATCACTCCTGGGTCAAGGAAGAAATAAAGAAAGAAATTAAAGTCTTTCTTGAATTTAATGAAAACAAAGACACAACATACTCAAACCTATGGGACACAATGAAAGCAGTGCTAAGAGGAAAGTTCATAGCACCAAGTGCCCACTTAAGGAAAACGGAGAAAGAACTCATTGGAGACTTAACAGCTCACCTGAAAGCCCTAGAAAAAAAGAAGCAGACTCACCTAGGAAGTGTAGAAGACTGGAAATAATCAAACTGAGGGCAGAAATCAACAAAATAGAAACACAGAAAACAATCCAAAGAATCAATGAAACAAAAAACTGGTTCTTAGAGAAAATCAACAAGATTAAAAATACCCTAGCCAAACTAATCAAGTGGCAGAGAAAAAACCCGCAAATTAATAAGATTAGAATTGAAAAGGGGGACAAAACCACAGACACAGAGGAAATTCAGAGAATCATTAGATCTTACTACAAAAAGCTGTATGCAACAAAACTGTAAAATGTAAAAGAAATGGAATTTTTAGATAAGTGTCATATACCAAAGTTAAACCAGGACCAGGTAAACAATCTAAAAAGTCCTGTTAGTCGCGAAGAATTAGAAACTGTTATCAAAAATCTCCCTACCTTCTTATTTAGATTTCCTCTTGGATATTGGAAGTAGACAAGATTACCGGACAAAAAAATGGGAACTTGGGGATTGGGTAGGATGGGAGACGGGGGGAAGGGAAGAGAAAAGTGTGAAGTGGAGGATGGAGAGAGCTTGAGGGAATAGGATGGTTGGGATATAGGAAGGGTGGATATGGGAACAAGGAATTATATATCTTAATTAAGGGAGCCATTCTAGGATTGGCAGAGACTTGACTCTAGAGGCATTCCCAGGTATCCAGGAAGATGCCCCCAGCTAGTTCCTTGGGCAGCTGAGGAGAGGGAGCCATAAATGTCCAAATCCTATTGCCATACTCATGAATATCTTACATATCACCATAGAACTTTCACCTGGAGTTGGATGGAGAAAATGACAGAGCCCCACATTGGAGCACCGGACTGAGCTCCCAAGGACCTGATGAGGAGCAAAAGGAGGGAGATCATGAGCAAAGAAGTTAGGACCATGAGGAGTGCCTTTACCCATTGAGACGGTGGGACAGATCTAACGGGAGACCACCAAATCCAGTTGGAATGGGACTGATGGAAGAGGCAACCAAACCAGACTCTCTGAATGTGGCTGACAGTGGAGGAGGACTGAGAAACCAAGGACAACAGTGATGGGCTTGGACTCTTCAGCATGGATGGGCTCACTGTGAGCCTTGTCAGCTTGGTTGCTCACCTTCCCGGACTTAGGGGGAGCTGGGAGGACCTTGGACTTAACATAGTGAAGGGAACCCTGATGGCTCTTTGACCTGGAAAGGGAGGGAGTGGGGGTATGGGTGGAAGGGAGGGGAGGGAAGGGGGAGGAGGAGGGAAGGAGATGGAAATCTTTAATAAAAAAATGAGAAAAAAAAACTCCCTACCAAAAGGAGCCCAGGACCAGATGGTTTCAATGCAGAATTCTACCAGAACTTCCAAGAAGACCTAATACCTATACTCCTTAAGGTATTTAATAATATAGAAACAGAAGAGTCATTGCCAAATTCCTTTTATAAAGCTACAGTTACCCTCACACCTAAACCACACAAAGACTCAATCAAGAAAGAGAATTACAGGCCAATCTCACTCTTGAACATTGACGCAAAAATTCTCAATAAAATACTGGCAAACTGAATCCAAGAACACATTAGAAAAATTATCCACTACGATTAAGTAGGCTTCATCCCAGAGATGCAGGGCTGGTTCAACATACGAAAAATCTATCAATGTAATCCATCATATAAATAAACTGAAGGAAAAAAACCATATGGTCATCTCATTAGATGCTGAAAAAGCATTTGACAAAATTCAGCACCCTTTTATGATAAAGGTCTTGGAGAGATTAGGGATACAAGGGTCATTCCTAAATATAATAAAAGCTATTTACAGCAAGCCGACAGCTAACATCAAATTAAACGGAGAGAAACTCAAGGCTATCCCACTAAATTCAGGAACATGACAAGGCTGTCCACTCTCTCCTTATCTCTTCAATATAGTGCTTGAAGTTCTAGCATAGCAATAAGACAACATAAGGGGATCAGGGGATTCGAATCGGAAAGGAAGAAGTTAAACTTTCGTTATTTGCAGATGATATGATAGTGTATTTAAGCAACCCCAAAAACTCCACCAAAGAAATCCTACAGCTGATAAACTCCTTCAGTAACGTAGCAGGATAGAAGATCAACTCCAAAAAATCAGTTGCCCTCCTATACACAAAGGATAAGGAGGTAGAGAGGGAAATCAGAGAAGTATCACCTTTCACAATAGCCACAAATAGCATAAAATATCTTGGGGTAACTCTAACCAAGGAAGTGAAGGATTTATTTGACAAGAACTTTAAGTCTTTGAAGAAAGAAATTGAAGAGGATACCAGAAAATGGAAGGATCTACCTTGCTCGTGGATTGGGAGTGTCAACGTAGTAAAAATGGCAATTCTACCAAGAGCAATCTATAGATTCAATGAAATACCCATCAAGGTCCTGACAAAATTCTTCACAGATCTTGAAAGGAAAATAATCAAATATATATGGAAAAACAAGAAACCCAGGATAGCCAAAACAATCTTATACAATAATGGAACTTCTGGAGGCATTACCATCCCTGACTTCAAACTCTATTACAGAGCTACAGTATTGAAAAGAGCTTGGTATTGATATAACAACAGAGAAGTCGGTGATCAACCAAGCTGAGAAGGCTCCCACAGAGCCCGTCCATGCAGAAGAATCAAAGCCCAGCGCTATTGTCCTTGGCTTCTCAGTCAGCCCCTACCATCGGCCACATTCAGAGAGTCCTGTTTGGTCGCATGTTCCATCATTCTCATTCCAACTGGAGTTGGTGATCTCCCGTTAGTTCTGTTCCACCGTCTCAATGGGTGAAGGCACCCTTCACAGTCCTGACTTTCTTTCTCATGTTCTCTCTCCTTCTACTCCTCATCAGGACCTTGGACGCTCAGTCCAGTGCTCCCATGTGGGGCTCAGTCATTTTCTTCATCTTCCTGGACCTGGGGTGAGTTGGGAGGACCTTGGTCTAAACATAGAGTAGGGAACCCTGATGGCTCCTTGGCCTGGAGAGGGAGGGAGGGGGTATGGGTGGAGGGCAGGGGAGGAAAGGGGGAGGAGGAGGGGAGGAGATGGAAATTTTTAAATATAAAAAAAATAAACCATAACAAAAATAAAATAAAAAAAACAGAGAAGTCAACCAATAGAATCGAATAGAAGATCCGGATCTTAACCCACAAACCTATGAACACCTGGTTTTTGATAAAGGAGCCCAAAGTACACAATGGAAGAAAGGGGGAATCTTCAACAAATGGTGCTGACATAACTGGATGTCAACCTGTAGAAGAATGAAAGTAGATCCATATCTATCACCATGCACAAAACTCAAGTCCAAATGGATTAAAGACCTCAATATTAATCTGAACATACTGAGCCTGATAGAGGTGAAAGTGGGAAGTACTCTACAATATATGGGCACAGGAGACTGTTTCCTACGTATAAACCCAGCAGCACATACATTAACAGCAACATTGAATAAATTGGACCTCCTGAAGCTGAGCAGCTTCTGTAAAGCAAAGGACACTGTCACTAAGACACAACGGCATCCTACCTACTGGGAAAAATTCTTCACTAACCCTGCAACTGACAAAGGTCTGATCTCTAAAATATATAAGGAACTCAAGAGACTAGACTTTAATATGCTAATTAACCCAATTAATAAATGGGGCTCTGAACTGAACAGAGAATTCTCAACAGAAGATTTTCAAATGGCCAAAAGACACTGAAGGTTATGTTCAACCTCCTTAGATATCAGGGAAATGCAAATCAAAACAACTTTGAGATACCATCTTACACCTGTCAGATTGGCTAAAATCAAAAACAACAATGATAGACTTTGCTGGAGAGGTTGTGGGTTAAGGGTACACTCATCCATTGCTGGTGGGAATGCACACTTGTGCAACCACTTTGGAAAGCAGTGTGGTGGTTTCTCAGGAAATTTGGGATCAACATACACCAGGACCCAGCAATTCCACTCTTGTGAATTCATCCAAGAGATGCCCAATCATACTACAAAAGCATTTGTTCAACTATGTTCATAGAAGCATTATTTGTAATAGCCAGAACCTGGAATGACCTAGATGCCCTTCAGTGGAAGAATGGATGAGGAAACTATGGAATAGATACATATTAGAATACTACTCAGCGATAAAAATCAATGATATCATGAATTTTGCATGCAAATGGATGGAAATAGAAAACACTATTCTCAGTGAGGTAACCCAGACCCCAAAAGATAAACATTGGATGTACTCTCTCATAATCGGTTTCTAGCCATAACTAAAGGACATCGAGCCTATAATTTGTGATCCTTGAGAAGATAATAAGAAGGTGAACCCAAAGAAAAACATATAGTTATCCTTCTGGATATTGGAAGTAGACAAGATTGCCGGGCAAAAAATTGGAACTTGGGGTAGGGTGGGATGGGGGCAAGGGGAAATGGGGAGACAAAAGCGTGAAGGGGAGGATGGGGAGAGCTTGGGGTAATGGGATGCTTGGGATATAGGAAGGGTGGATATGCTAGCAGGGAAGCATATATCTTAATTAAGGGAGGCATATAGGCATATAAGAGACTTGACTCTAGAAGGGTTCACAGATATCCAGGGAGATGCCCCCATCTAGTTCCTTGGGCAGCTGAGGAGAAGGAGACGGAAAAGGCTAGATCCTATAACCATACTCATGAATATCTTGCATATCACCATAGCACCTTCACCTGGTGATGGATGGAGATAGAGACAGAGCTCCACATTGGAGCACCAGACTGAGTTACCAAGGTCCTGATGAGGAGCAGAAAGAGGGAGAACAACAAAATGAAAGTCAGTACCATGAGGGGTGTGTTCACCCACTGATTCGGTGGGACAGAATTAACGGGAGATCACCAAGACCAGTTTGAATGGGACTGATGGAACATGCCACCAAACCGGACTCTCTGAATGTGGCTGACTGTGGAGGTTGACTAAGAAACCAAGGACAATGGCAATGAGCTTGGATTCTAAGGCATGGACGTTGTGTGAGCCTTGTCAGTTTGGTTGATTACCTTCCTGGACCTCGGGGGTGTTGGGAGGAACTTGGACTTAACATAGTGTAGGGAACCCTGATAGCTCTTTGGCCTGGAGAGGGAGGGAGTTGGGGTATGGGTGGAAGGGAGGGGAGGGAAGAGGAAAGAGGAGGAGAGGAGATGAAAATTTATTTTTTTAATTTATTTATTTGTTCATTTATTTATTTATTTTGTGTACAATATTCTGTCTGTGTGTGTGCCTGCAGGCCAGAAGAGGGCACCAGACCTCATTACAGATGGTTGTGAGCCACCATGTGGTTGCTGGGAATTGAACTCAGGACCTTTGGAAGAGCAGGCAATGCTCTTAACCTCTGAGCCATCTCTCCAGCCCGAGATGAAAATTTTTTTAAATATTAAATAAAAAAAATTGAAGGGTGAATAAAGACCAAATAAGTTGCCGAAGCCAAAAAAAAAAAAGAAATAGAAGACAAACAAAAAATTTGAAGAAATTAATAAATCCCTCAAAGAAACCCAAGAAAACTAAGACAGCAGTCAAACAGGTGAAAAAAAACAGCTCAAGACTTAAAGACTGAAATATTTATTGGTAATAAAGAAAACACAAACTAAGGGAATTCTTGATATGGAAAATCTGAGTAAGCAAAAAGGAACTACAGATACAAATATAACCAACAGAATACAAGAAATTGTCATACTCATGAATATCTTGCATATCACCATAGAACCTTCACCTGGCATTGGATGGAGAAAATGACAGAGCCCCACAGAGGAGCACCAGACTGAGCTCTCAAGGTCCTGATGAGGAGCAAAAGGAGGGAGATCATGAGCAAGGAAGCCAGGACCGCGAGGAGTGCTTTTACCCATTGAGACGGTGGAACAGATCTAATGGGAGACCACCAAGTCCAGTCGGAATGGGACTGATGGAACAGGGGACCAAACCGGACTCTCTGAATGTGGCTGACGATGATGGAGGAGGACTGAGAAACCAAGGACAATGGCAATGAACATGAACCCTACAGCATGGACGGGCTCACTGTGAGCCTTGTCAGTTTGGTTGTTCACCTTCCTGGACTTAGGGGGAGCTGGGAGGACCTTGGACTTAACATAGTGAAGGGAACCCTGATGGCTCTTTGTCTTTGGAAAGGGGTGGAGTGGGGGTATGGGTGGAAGGGAGGGGAGGGAAGGGGGAGGAGATGGAAATCTTGAATAAAAAAAATGAGAAAAAAAAAGAAGTGAAAAAAAAAAGAATACAAGAAATAGAAGAAAGTATCTCAGGTGCTGAAGGCATATATAAGAAATGTACTCATTGGTCAAAGAAAATATTAAATTCAAAAAATTCTTAAAACAAAACATTCAGGAAATCTAGGATGTCATGACAAGATCAAACCTAAGAAGAATGAAGGTAGAAGGAGAAGAACTCTAGCTCAAAGACAGAGAAAATATATTCAACGTAATTAGAGAAGAAAGCATTCCCAACCTACAGAACATGAAAGACCTTGATAAATTCAGACCCCTCTAGCAGAAAGAGTAGAGCCAAAAAATCCGGCAGAGAGAGAAGAACCAAAAATCTAGGTTAGCTGGTTCAGTGACTCTGTTCCAGGAACTAGGTGACCATAAAGTTAGATTATAATCTTGAGAACAATCTTGAGAAATGGGAGTTACCCCCTTGTGATTATCACTGCTATTTTTGGAATTTTCCAATGATGCCCTCCCTACCCCCTTTAGGTTGTGGTTTCGTTTTGTCCCTTAAATATACCCTCTCCCAGCTACTCTACCCCTGTGTGGGAAATGAGTTTGTGTCCACGCTGCTTACTGTCCTGTCAATAAACCTTGTGTGGTTGCAGCAAGGATGGTCTCTTGTGAGATCCTGGGGGGTTGTATTATTCCAACTTGAGTGAAAGTCTCTCCACTATGGGGTTCTTTCATTTGGGGACTCATCTAGGATTGGTGACCAGCCTCATCTCTGAAGACCCACTTGGAGGTGAGACAGTGTTTGTGTCTTTGTGTTTGCGTGCCAGCTGAATTCAGGCTCTTTACTTTCAGTTTTACTTTCGGTTTTGCATTCACTCATGTCTTGGGAGGAGACAGAGGGAGTGATCAGCAGATGTGCTAGGAGATCACTAACTGCTGCCCTGGGAGACATCCAAAGACATGAGAAAGGTACCCCAGGGACACCTAAGAAATTCCCATCAGGGTGCTGGTGAGGGTATGGAAGTTCTCCTGGATTGGAGGAATTATATGCCCTCTCGGTTGTCTGTATTTCCGGAGTGGTTTTGTCTGTCTAGGTTTTGTTATCATTTGTCTGTGTGTCTTTGGTCTGTTTTGTCTTACATGCAGGTAGTGTGTTCAGTTCTGTGGTGAGATATGGTGGTGGCATTTCCCAGTTCTGTGGTATGACATGCAAGTGGCATGGTCAGTTCTCAGTAAAGAAATGTCATTTCAATAGTGGGGCAGGTCACACCTGACAAGCAGCTTGAAGCTGTGTCTTTGGTTTGTTTGGTGTCCATTGTCTTGTATTTCTTTGCAATGTGTGTTGTGCTTTTGTCCTGATTTAGACTGACACTGACATACTCAAATCATGACTTTTTTAACTTTGATATTGTGACCACTTACAAGACTTTAGAGATAGGGCCATAAGCATAGGGTTTTATTTTTTTAAAAAAAAAGAGTCAGCCTTGGCCCTAAGAATGTAGCTGTGGGGCAGCATGCTTGTATGGAATGCTGGACTATTCAGCCTTGCTGTTACAAGGTATTGAGGCTGCCAGTCACACTTTTAGAAGGAAGATGTACCCCAATAGGATTTCAAACACTAAACAAAAAAATCTGAGGGTAATCGCTATGGCCTAAAAAGGTTAACAATCTTTTTTTTCTCAGTGCTTCATACCACCTCCACCCCCCCATGCTGATGAATTAGTTCCCTTCACCTGCCCTGGAATCTGCACACCTCAAACCTCTGGTCAAAGCTGACCAAGACTTGGCTGCACTGATGAAGAATTCTTTCAGATTCTATGAATTATAAATATCTTTTGTCATTTATAGGGGCTGGTTACAAATTATTGTTGGTTAATGTAAAAAAAACACTATTGTTGGTCTCAAATGTTTTATACTGGTATAGGATTTTATGTGCTGTTCTTGTTTAAAATGTAGCCATACATTCCCACTGAGAAAAAACACAAAAAAGGCTTTGGTAAGAGTTTTTATATTGTCCAAAAAGCAAGAGAGATTTTTGGTGTGTTGTCTAAAAAGCAATAGAGATTTTGGTTAAAAAATGTGTACACAGAAATGGGTCTTATTTAGTTCCCTGTGTATATTTTTAAGGTCAGATAAGAAGCAGGTGGGGAGTTGCTGACAATCTATCACTGAGCTCTTGTGGCAGGTCTCTGAGGGGCTGCAAGACACCCCACTAATACAGCCAAGG
The DNA here is from genome assembly GCF_903992535.2 of Arvicola amphibius. Classification (NCBI taxonomy): domain Eukaryota; kingdom Metazoa; phylum Chordata; class Mammalia; order Rodentia; family Cricetidae; genus Arvicola; species Arvicola amphibius. The sequence continues at coordinate 78,773,293 of NC_052048.2, read as the reverse complement.
TAAGAGAGAGTCTTCAAGGGCTGGTAGAACTGCTATTTGTGTTTCTTGAATGTTTAATCAGGACTTAGAGGCATTATACGCTCTTTGACCCAAGCTCTGAGGGTCAGCAAACAGCAGTAGCTATGACCTTCATAGGATAGTCAGCATCAGATATTTAGAAAAGTTACAGCTGTTAGAAGGGTTGCAGGATTATACCTTGTAGGATTTGGTTAAGGAGGCAGAGAAAGTGTTTCTTAAGTGAGAGATTGAGGAATAAATGTGAGAGAGAGGGAGAGGGGGTTGGGAGGCAGAAGAAAGAGAGGATTGGAGGGATCATAGACAAGAGAGAAATTTGACTAGAATTTTGGCTGCAGTGGTAGGAGAGAAAGGAAAGACAGGACCTAGACAGAGAACCTGGGCAACAGAATACAAAAGATGAGTGAAGACAGACAGAGGCACCCTTGGACAAAGACCAATGTGCTTATTGCAAAGAAAAAGGACATTGGGCAAGAAAATGTCCAAAGAAGAAAGGAAGGGCCTCTAAGGTACTGGCCCTAGAAGAAGATTAGAGGGAACAGAGCTCAGACCCCCTCCCCCATGCCTAGGGTAACCCTGACTGTGGAGGGGACCCCTATGGATTTTCTAGTGGACATAGGCGTTGATCACTCTGTGCTGAAACAACCACTGGGGAAGCTAAAGAATGCAAAGATTATAGTAATTGGAACAACTGGACAGAAACAATATCCGTGGACCACCTTATAAACTATAGATTTGGGGAGAGGTTATGCCTGGGTGTCCCACTCCATTACTAAGTTGAAGGCTCAGATCAGGTTTACTTTAACTGGGCCAGAGGTGATCAAAACCTTTTGTTGACTGAACAAGTGACCTTTGCTCCCCCTGCTGTCCTCAATTCTGTTACCCTACTGCCTGAGACTGATGACTCCTCACCTACCCATCACTGTGCTGATATTTTAGCAGAAGAAGCTGGTACATGAAATGATCTGAAGGATCAGCCTTGTCCTGGGAGATTGAGCTGGTATACCAATGGCAGCAGTTTCATGGTTAAATGTAAGCAGAAAGTGGGGGCAGCAGTCATGGACAGGAAGCAAGTAATCTGGGTTAGTAGCCCCCCTAAAGGGATGTCAGCCCAGAAAGCCAAACTTGTGGCTTTGATACAAGCAAGCTCTATGGATAGTCTATCAACATCTACACTGACAACAGGTATGCTTTTGCCACTGCCTATATATATGGAGCTATACAGACAAAGAGGACTGTTAACATCTGCAGGAAAAGACATAAAAAATAAAGAAATTTGAGCCTCCTTGAGGCTATACATTTGCCAAGGAAGGTAGCCATCATACACTGTCCAGGACACCAAAAAGCTTGCGATGCTGTGGCTAAAGGAAATCAGATGGCAGACCTAACTGCTAAACATGTGGCCCAAGGAGCGATAATCCTGGCAGTCAAAGAGCCTAAAGATTATTATGATATCAGTGAAGGTAGATTTTACAGAAATTAAGCCAGCCAGATATGGTAACAAGTACTTATTAGTTTTTATAGATACTTTTTCAGGCTGAGTAGAAGCTTTTCCTACCAGGACTGAGAAGGCCAATGTGGTGGCTAAGAAGATCATAAAAAATATTCCAGAGGTTTGGGACACCCAAGGTAATCAGGTCTGATAATGGACCTGCCTTTGTTGCCCAGTTAAGTCAGGGACTGGCCACCCAACTGTGGATCAATTGGAAATTACCTTGTGTTACCGACTCCAGAGCTCAGGTCAGGTAGAAAGGATAAATAGAATCCTAAAAGATACCCTGACAAGTTTGGACCTGGAGACTGGTGGAAATGACTGGACAGCCCTCCTTCCTTTTGCCCTGTTCCAGGTTTAGAACACCCCAGGGTGACTTAAACTCACCCCTTATGAGATCCTATGTTAGGGACTACCACCGCTCACTGATGCAATTCTTTTCTAGACCTTTATTTGCCTGCCTAAAGGCCCTTGAAGTGGTGAGATGCCAGATCTGGGAACAACTGAAAGAAGTATGCCTCTCTGCCTGGATCCATGCCTCCCACATGAAGCAAGGTCCTGACCTACCCAAATCACAGTATCTGAAGCTTTTAAAAACACCACCAGTCAGGATGCTTTTGTTTGGCAGACTAATCATAGGCTGATTCTACTGAGATCATAAGACTATTAAGAGCCCTAAGACTCCTGACACCAGGTACTTGGTTCCCAGTTTAGCTAAATAATGAGCTTGTGTATGGACCTGACACCTCGCGTATTGACATTGGGTTTTAATGATGTTAAAGATTACTGTGTGCTTGTACAACTAGTACCTATGGTCTTTTATCATCCAGCTAACATGTTTGAAGATGATTTTGACAAGCATCCAACTCGTTTTCGATTAGAACCTACTTCTCTGACACTAGCAGTAATCCTGGGCCTCGGGGTAACTGCCAGTATTGGGACAGGCACTGCTGACCTAATACAGGCCTCTCAGTACTTTAATAAATTAAGAATAGCAATGGATAAGCCGGGCGGTGGTGGCTCACGCCTTTAATCCCAGCACTTGGGAGGCAGAGGCAGGCAGATCTCTGAGCTTGAGGCCAGCCTGGTCTACAGGAGCTAGTCCCAGGACAGGCTCTAGAAACTACAGGGAAACCCTGTCTCGAAAAACCAAAAAAATAAAGGAAGAAAGAAAGAAAGAAAGAAAGAAGGAAGGAAAGAAGGAAGAAAGAAAGAAAGAAAGAAAGAAAGAAAGAAAGAAAGAAAGAAAGAAAAAAAAGAAAGAAAGAGTAGCAATGGATAAAGATTTGAGGGCTCTAGAATAATCTATTTCCAAACTCAAAGTCATTGACTTCCCTCCCAGAAGTGGTCTTACAGAATAAAAGGGGATTAGATTTATTATTCTTAAAAGATAGATGATTATGCACTGCTTTCAGAGAAGAATGTTGTTTCTATGTGGACCATTCAGGAGTAATTAAAGACTCCATGAATAAACTTAGGAAAAGGTTAGAAAAAAGATAAGAGACAGAGAAGCATCAGGGATGGTTTGAGAGCTGGTTTAATAGATCTACTTGGATGACTATTCTGATATCTTCACTTATGGGACCATTCCTAATTTTGCTTCTGCTACTGATTATAGGTACATGCATATTAAATAAACTAATTACCTTCATTAGAGAAAGAATCAGTGCTGCTCAGATTTTGATGTTACACCACTAATATAGTGCTTTATAAGGTCAAGAAGATATTGAAATCTAGTTCTATTACTAGAACTAGGTACTAGAAGAAGTGGGGAGATGAAAGACCCACATAAATTCAGACCCCTCTAGCAGAAAAAGTTGAGCCAAAATAATCTAGCAGGGAGAGAAGAACCAAAATTCTAGGTTAGCTGGTTCAGTGACTCTGTTCCAGGAACTAGCTGACCATAAAGTTAGATTATAATTTGAAAACAATTTTGAGAATTGGGGAGTTACCTCCTTGTGATTATCACAGTTATTTTTGGAATTTTCCAATGATGCCCTCCCTACCCCCTTTAGGTTGTGGTTTCGTTTCTTCCCTTAAATATACCCTCTCCCAGCTCCTTGGGATTGACTTCTACCCCTGTGTGGGAAATGAATTTCTGCCCCAGCTAGTTCCTGTCATGTCAATAAACTTCATGTGATTGCAGCAAAGATGGTCTCTTGTGAGTTTCCGGGGGGGGGGTCGTGTTATCCTAAGACTTTAATGAGAGTCTCCCCACTCTGGGCATCTTTAAAAGGATATCCCTATGAAGGTACAAGAAGCTAAAAGAACACCAAATAGACTGGATCAAAAATATCCCCTCACCATATAATAATCAAAACACAAAACATACCATATAAAGAAATAATATTAAGAGATGCAAAGGAATAATTTCAAGTAACATACAAAGTAAACCTATCAGAATTACAGCCAAATTCTCAATGGAATCCAGAAAAACCAGAAGGTCCTAGATAGATGTGCTGCAGACACTAAGAGACCATGGATGGAAGCCCAGACTACTATAGCCAGCAAAGCTTTCATTCACCATCAATGAGAAAACAAGATATTTCAGGACAAAACAGATTTAAACAATATGTATCCATAAATCAAGCCTGACAGAAAGTACTAGAGGAAAAACCCCAACCCAAGGAAGCTAACTACTATACCCACAAAAACACAGACTTCTGATAACCTGCCACCAACCTAACAAAAAGAAGGGAAACATGCAAACACTACTACCAAAAAATAATCAGAGTTAGCAATCAGTGGTCATTAATATTGTTTAATATCAATGGAATCAATTCACCTATAAAAAGACACAGGCTAAGAGAATGGATATGAAAACAGGATCTGGCCTTCTGTTGTACACAAGAAACTTACCTCAACTTCAAAAACAGAAACTACCTCAGAATAAAGGTTTGGGATAAGGTTTTCCATTCAAATGGACCTAAGAAACAAGGAGGTGTATCTATGCTAATATCTAAAAAAAAATGATTTCAAACTAAAATACATCAGAATGCATGGAGAAAGACACTTTATACTCATAACAGGAACAATTCATCAGGATGGAGTCTCAATCCTGAACATCTATGCCCCAAATACAAAAGCACACACATATGTAAAAGAAACATTACTAAAACTTAAATCACACATCAAACACCACAAACTAAAAGTAGGAGACTTCAACTGTGTATACACAGGTCAATCAGAAAGAAACTTAACAGAGAAATAAGAGAAGTAACAAATGCGAGGAATCAAATGGACTTAATAGACATCTATAGAACATTCCACCCAAACACAAAAGAATATACCTTCTCAGCACCTCATGAACCTTCTCTAAAATTGATCATATACTCAATAACAAAGCAAACCTCCAATGATACAAAAAATGGAGTAACAACCCTGTGTCTTATCAGATCACCAAGGATTAAAGATATAATTTAGCAATACAACTCTCAGAAAGCATACAAATTCATGAAAATTGAACAGCAAACTATTAAACCAACCCTGGGTAAATGAAGAAAAAAAGAAAGAAAGAAAGAAAGAGAGAGAGAGAGAGAGAGAGAGAGAGAGAGAGAGAGAGAACTTAAGTCTTCACTGAATGAAAAAAAAAATGAAGGTACAACATGCCCAAACCTATGGGACACTATGAAAGCTGTGCTAAGAGGAAAGTTCATAGCACTAAGTGCTCCCATAAAGAAAACAGAGACAGGTCATGTTATTGACTTAAAAACATACCTAAAAGCTCTAGAACAAAAAGAAGACGATGCACCCAGGAGAAGTAAAAGACAGAAAATAATCAAATTAAAAGCTGAAATCAACAAAATTGAAATAGAGAAAACAATAAAAAGAATCAATGAAACAAAAAGCTAGTTCTTTGAGAAAATCAACAAGATTCACAAACCCTTATCCAAAAGGCAGAGAGAGAACATCCAAATTAACAAAATCAAAAATGAAAAGGAAGACATACCAGCAGACACTGAGGAAATTCAGAGAATCATTAGGTCTTATTACAAAAATCTATACTCTACAAAACTGAAAAATGTAAAAGAAATGGACAATTTTTAGATGGATACCATATATTAAAATTAAATCAAGACTAGTTGTGCAATTTCAATAGAACAATAAGCTACAAGGAAATAGAAGGTGTCATCAAAAACCTCCCAACTAAATAAAGCCCAGTGCCTGCAACAGGACAGAGGGCCTGCTGATGGGGTAAGCTTACCAATCCCTTGTCTGAGGGGTGTGAACCCTCCAGGGCTCCAGATACCTTTAAAAGATCCATGTGCTTTTGTTTTTGCTCTCTTTATTTCCTGTGCTCCTCGCTGGAACCTTGGCTTTTCTAAGTTCCCTTTTCTTTCCTTTATTAAAGCTGAATATTATATATTAAAGCTAGTCTGGTTAATCATAATTGCTGATCGACCACACCCCTTCAGCCTGCTTTTGGTCCTGGGTACTCGGCTAGCTTAACCCCTGAAATAATCACGCAGAAATTGTAATAGTTAAATAACTGCCTGACCCATTATCTCTAACCTCTCATTGGCTAATTCTCACATCTTGATTTAACCCATTTCTGTTAATCTGTATATTACCATGTGGCAATGGCCTACCAGGAAAGATTTGGCATGTCTGTCTTTGGCAGCTCCATGGCAGCTCTCCATCTGTCCTCCTTCCCAGCATTCAGTTCTGTCTACTCTGCCTACTTAGGTGCTGCCCTATCAAAAGACCAAGGCAGTTTCTTTATTCAACCAATGAAAGCAACACATAGACATAAAAACCTCCTACACAATGGGCCAGATAGTTTTAGTGCAGAATTCTACCAGAACATCCAGAAAGAATTAATACCAACACTCCTCAAAATTTTCCACATAATAAAAACAGAAAGGACATTTCCAAACTCTTTTTATGAGGCTACAGTTAGCCTGATACAATAACTGCAAAAAGATTCAACCAAGAAAGAGAATTACAGACTAATCTCACTCACAAACATGAATGCAAAAATTCTCAATAAATTATTGGCAAACTGAATCCAACAACATATCAAAAAAATCATCCATCATGATCAAGTTGACTTTATCCCAGAGATGCAGAGCTGGTTAAACATATGAAAATCTATCAATGTAATATGACGTATAATAAACTAAAAGAAAAAAATGATTATTTCATTAGATTCTGAAAAAGTGTTTGACAAAATCCAACACCCCTTCATAATAAAGGTCTTGGAGAGATCAGGGATAAAATGATCATATCTAAATATCAAAAAAGCAATATACAGCAAGTTGATAGCTAACATCAAATTAAATGTTTAGAAACTCAAATTGATTTTACTAAAATCAGGAACAAGACAAGGTTGTCCACTCTTTCCATATCTCTTCAACATAGTTCTTCAAGTTTTAGCAATAGCAATAAGACAACATAAGGATATCAAGGGGATTTGAATTGGAAAGGAAGAAGTCAAACTTTCATTATTTGCAGATGATATGATAGTGTACATAAGTGACCCCAAACACTCTACCAGACAACTCCTACAGCTGCAAAATACTTTCAGTGATGTGGCAGGAAACAAGATCAGCTCCCCCAAACTCAAGAATTAACAGAGACATCTTGCTGCCTGGATAGTGACCAAAAGTTCTTCTATCATTTTTGTTTTACTGCTGAGTAGTACTTAATGTGTACATGTGCCACACTTTCTTTATCCATTCTTCAGTTGAGGGGCATCTAGGTCTTTCCAGATCCTGGGTATTGCAAATAATGCAGCTATGAACATAGTTGAATGAATGATTTTGTAGTATGATTGAGCATCTTTTGGGTATATTCCCAAGAGTGGTACTGCTGGATCCTGAGGTAGGTTGATTCCAAATTATCTGAGAAACTGCCATACTGATTTTCAAAGTAGTTGTACAAGTTTGCATTCCCACCAGCAATGGATGAGTGTACCCCTTTCTCCACGACCTCTCCATCATAAGCTATCATTAGTGTTTTTCATCTTAGCCATTCTGACAGGTGTAAGATGGTATCTCAGAGTTGTTTTGATTTGTAATCCCTGATAGCTAAGGAAGTTCTACATCTCCTTAAGTATCTTTTGGCTATTTGAAATTCTTCTGTTGAGGATTCTCTATTTATTGTAGTACCTCATTTTAAAATTAGGTTATTTAGAATTTTACTGTCTAATTTCTTGTGTTTTTTTATATATTTGGGAGATCAGTCCTTTGTCTGATATGGGGTTGGTGAAGATCTTTTCCCATTCAGTGGGCTGCCTTTTTGTCTTATTGACTGTGTCCTTTGCTTTAAAGAAGGTTCTCATTTTCAGGAGGTCCCATTTATTTATTGTTGCCCTTAGTGTCTGTGCTACTGCGGTTATATTTAGAAAGTGGTCTCCTGTGCCTATGCATTGCAGGCTACTTCTCACTTTGTCTTCTATCAGGTTTAGTGTGGTTGGATTTATATTGAGATCTTTAATCCATATGGACTGGAGCTTCATGAATGGCAATTAATATTGATCTATTTTCATTCTTCTACATGTTGACATCCCAGTTATGTGAGCACCTTTTGTTGAAGATGCTTTCTTTCTTCCATTGTATATTTTAGCCTCTTTGTAAAGAATCAGGTGTTCATAGGTGTGTGGATTAATATCTAGGTCTTGAATTTGATTCCATTGGTCAATGTCTGTGTTTTTATGCCAATTCTAAGCTTTTACTGTATTTCTGTAATAGAGCTTGATATCTGGATGTAATGTCTCTGAAAGTTTATTTATTGTATGGGACTATTTTGGCTATCCTGGGTTTTTTATTTTTCCATATAAAGTTGATTATTGTCATCTCAAGGTCTGTGAAAAATTGTGTTGGGATTTTGATGGGGATTAATTTGAATCTACAGATTGCTTTTGGTAGGATTGCCATTTTTACTATGTTGATTTTTTCCTATCCAAAGAGCATGGGAGATCTTTCGGTTTCCTGGTATCTTCTTCAAATTCTTTCTTCAAGAGTTAAAGTTCTTGTCAAATAGCTCTTTCACATTCTTGGTTAATGTTACCCTAAGATATTTATGTTATTTGTGGCTGTCATGAAAGGTGATGTTTCTGTTTTCCCTCTCAGGTTCTTTATCATTTGTGTATATGAGGGCTAGTGATATTTTTTAAAAAGGAAAGGGACAGCCTCTGTGTAGATGCATAGTGTGATAAATATAATCAGTTATTACCTATAACTAATCCCAATAATTTAGAAGAGATATCCTTGCAATATATACCACTGAGAATGAAGAAAAATGAAATCAATACAAATTATGCAACTGATAAAAAGAACAGTGCCTCAGAAATATTAAGGTTATGTAAATAATGCCAACACCTTTGTGATTAAAAAGCAAGAAAAAGATGAAACACTAGTTCTAAGTGCAAACATTTCCTTTTTAAGTGAAATACACAAGCAAGATATACAAGAAACTCAAGAGTAAATCTTTTGGACTCCCAGAATACAGCAGAAATCATGACCTGAATCACAAGAGAGAAACAATAAAGTATTTGAAAAGGTTTGAGGCAAACTACCTTTGACAGGAACAAGATTTTTTACTGCAACTCATATGACAGTCAAGTGAAGGAAAAGCAGTCTTTGGGGGTAGGTATCCAAAGATCAGCCCATTGAGAAGATTATAGAAGCAACAATGACCTAAGCAAGAGCAGGAGAGAAGCATTTGGGAAATGTAATATTGGACCCTGTTAAAAAGAAAAGAAGACAAAAAGAGAGTATGTCAACAACTGATTAAAAATCCCAATTCAACAACATTTCACTGCTTCTAAAATAAAATTATTCTATGGGAATAGCAAATAGTTGAGAAGATCTTTGAACCAAATCTCAGCTCTCTGAAGTGTGAAGAATAAGCATTGGAATAAATAAGCAGAGACATATGCAGCAATATAATAATAGTAGTAAATATCAGTATTTTTCTTAGAAGTGAAAATAGAACCGTATTGAACAATACAAAAGCAATGGAAGGTGGGGTATCAATAGTTCTTTAACAGTGTGCACCATTTAGATTTAAAACCTACCTCAAGAGTCCAGTAATATTTCACATGAATGTCGTCAAACATTCACCCTCTAAAATCAAAGTGCACATTTTTCTCAAGAGCACATGGGATATTCTCTAAGCTACAATATGTATAACTCTGTCAGGGGCCACCCTCTCAAAAAATTACTTTTTCAAGAGTGGAGGTGTGATAATTTAGAAATATAGTAAAGAATACAAAGATGTGAAAGAAAATAATAAATGCAGAGACATATATGATAGTATTTGCAGGGAATTTCTCAGTGAGTATTATCAATTACCCTCAACTAGTTAACATACCTCTGACCTCAAAAGGTAGGAGTAAAACAAAAGACTATGTACAATTGAATGTCACATGGTACATTCTTTGTTCATGCCCTTGACTAATGCCCTAGACCAAACACTCTGATGACAAACCATTCCCTGGGTGGAATCCCAAGTTATTTCCATAAAGGGAACTGGAACTTAGTTGGATCCTTAGACTTTTGCTTTAGGTAGTAACCAACAACTTCCCTATTTCAGGAGCAGAAGATCTGGCAAATAGCCACACCTGTTGACAATAGGCTTGAGTGAGCAGAACTCTGTTTCACAAGTAGGTGGGACCTCTGTTTGAGTAAGAAACACAATAACTTGAATGAACTAAAAATAAAGCCCAAATTCTCTGAACTTTGGCCTCTTTGGTTCTCTACATAACCCACAAAAAACAGAGTCATAAGAGGTTTAAAAGACTAAAAACATGCAAATTATCTTCTTTTCATATGGACATAATGGGGAAGGATTTTATGAATATGAGTATGCACATATGTGACTGTGCCTACAAATGTGGAGGTCACATGTCAGACTTGAGTGATGATTCTCAGAGGATATATACCTTATTTTAGTTTTGTCTCCTTTTATGATACAGATACTTTCACTTTCATGGAGCTTGGTGCCTAAGTAAGAAGTATTGGTTAGTGATCCACATGGATTGACCTGTATCTGCTCTCCAATGATGACTATTACAATCTCTTGCCACTGTGCTATGCAAGTTCATAAATGAGTCCTTGGGATAAAACTCATGTCTTCAAATTGAATAGCCAGTAATTATTACCTGAGGTTTACATATTTTCATCTTTGGTAAAATGTTATGTAATCACAAGTCAAAGCAGAAAGAGGCCTAAAAACAACTCATAAATATGACAGAAAGATACACACATTTTTTATTAAATGGGGCAGATGAAGAAGTCAAAAAAGAAGCTGTAAAATATTGTAATGAAGAACAAAATGAAAACACAAAACATTAAAAATAATGGAATGCAGATAAAGCAAAGGGCTGCTATGAAGATTATCTTACTACAATACAAAGTTCCTAAGTGAGATTCAGCTTGGAGGCCCTCCTTCCTGAAAGAAAAAAAAGACCTTCAACTTGTTAAGAACTGAGATATCATTTTTGCTGCAAGACTTCCCATTACATAAGAAGCCAATGTAAGGGAAAGAGTCATTGAAAGAAAAGATTTCTTGTAGTGTTGTAATTAGAATAAATCATATGCAATTAAATCTTACCATGTGCTCACTAAATATAGCAGTGTCCCACTCAGTTTGGGTCTTAAAGTAATGGGGCCTGAAGTTGCCTCTACTGATTATTAGAGCTGTGATTATGAGGTAAACCTGTGGAACAATTACCAATCTAGTTGCCTCAATGAAACATATGAAGCTACTAAATAATGTTGTAAAATCAGTGTTTTTCCACACATAACATTAGGAATTTTGATTACATTGTAATTATCCAACTTTCCTTGCATTTGCTATATTTTAGTCACTCAATGTTCATGCACACCTTGTGATTAATGGCTTTTTAATGAAGAAGAGTATATGAAGCAGTGATTGTTTAAAAGGTTACTTTGATCCTTATAAGCTCAGAGCACAAAATCACCAACTGGTTGTGTAAAAGACTGGGTGATTCAAATGATCACTTAACTTGTTCAGCTACTGTGGTTCAAAGAGTTGGCTACTGCAAAGTTGTCTATTGGGAGGAATGAGGCTGCCCCAATAGACATAATCCAGGAATCACTGATTCATACACAAAGCCCTCCTGAAGTTTGCGCTGTAGTTCATAAGAAATGTTCCCTAAAACAAACAGCATTATATGTTTGAGGCTTTGGGAGCTTTCACAATTCAAATTAACATGTCTATTGTTGTTTTTCAATTTATGTCCCCTAATTTAACAGTCAGAGTGATTAGCACATGCAGTGTAACTTCTAACACTCAGAGGAGAAGGAAACTCACAATAAACTTCCTATCCTTTAGTTTTGCAATCATTCTAGTCTCTCTACTGCAATGACCTCTGAGACTTTGGGTGTTAAAGAATAACACTTTGAGCTGTGTTTTACAACTTTGTATTTTAATTCTTTTTTCTCTCATGGCTTATTTTTTTTATATTTAAAAATTTCCATCTCCTTCCCTCCTCCTCCCCCCTCCCTCCCCTCCTCCTCCCCCTTCCCTCCCCTCCTTCTCCCCCTTCCCTCCCCTCCCTCCACCCATACCTCCTCCCTCCCTCTCAAGGCCAAGGAGCCATCAGGGTTCCCCACTCTATGCTAAGACCAAGGTCCTCCCAACTCCCCCCAGGTCCAGGAAGGTGATCGACCAAGCTGAGAAGGCTCCCACAGAGCCCGTCCATGCAGAAGAATCAGAGCCCAGCGCCATTGTCCTTTGCTTCTCAGTCAGCCCCCGCTGTTGGCCACACATCAGAGAGACGGGTTTGGTCGCATGATCCATCAGTCCCATTCCAACTGGAGTTGGTGATCTCCCTTAGTTCTGTCCCACCGTCTCCATGAGTGAACGCACCCCTCTCGTTCCTGACTTTCTCCCTCATGTTCGCGCTCCTTCTGCTCCTCATCAGGACCTTGGAGCTCAGTCCAGTGCTCCAATGTGGGGCTCAGTCACCTCCCCCATCTGTCGCCAGCTGGAGGTTCCCTCACGGTCCTGACTTTCTTTCTCATGTTCTCTCTCCTTCTGCTCCTCATCAGGACCTTGCCATAATTAAAGGACATCGAGCCTATAATTTGGGATCCTTGAGAAGATAATAAGAAGGTGAACTCCCAAAAAAAGATTAGTAATCCTCCTGGATATTGGAAGTAGACACGATCGCCAGGCAAAATTGGGAACTTGAGGGTTGGGCGAGACTGGGCCAAGGGAAGATGGGGAGAGAAAAGTGTGAAGGGGAGAATGGGGGGAGCTCGGAGGAATGGGGTGCTTGGGATATAGGAAGGGTGGATATGGGAGCAGGGAAGCATATATCTTAATTTAAGGAGCTACCTGAGGGTTGTCAAGAGACTTGACCCTAGAGGGGTTCCCAGGTTTCCAGGGAGACGCCCCCAGTTAGTTCCTTGGGCAGCTGAGGAGAGGGAGCCTGAAAAGGCCAGTTCCTATAGCCATACTGATGAATTTCTTGCATATCACCATAGAACCTCCACCTGACGATAGACAACTTTGTATTTTAATTGGTTGTAGTTTTCTGTGAAGGTCTCCCTCTGTTTCAAAGAAGTTTGTCCTTGATGCAGGGTAAGAACCCTAAACAGTTAAGGAATGTTCCCTGTGGGAGAAATTCTCTTCCCAAGGAAAAACACTGCAATTAGTTAGGCAATAAAAAATTATCATTCCAGATCTGAAAATTGTATCTATTACCCTACGTGTTTAGGAAAAGGGGGATTTATGGCAATATAATACAAAATTCATGATCTTTTTTTTTTTTTTTTTTGCTATTTCTTTCAGATTTCCCCTTTAGTTAGCTGTGCTGAAGAAAACGCTAATGTAAATCAAACACCACACTTTTCCCTTCAGCAGTTTACACTGGTCGCCATGGCCACCATAAACACCATTCCCAGCCTCTGCAGGCGCTAAAGGGAGTGCCCAGACAGCACAGAGCTGGCGCGTTTTCTCCCCTTTATCTATATTTTTATTACAAACTTCTAGTTTAAATTACCATATTTAAAAATGCTTAACATACAAATTCCCCTTCTCCCCCTTTTAGAATTTAGAAGCCTCCTAGGTGCTGCCTGGGCATCTTTTCTGGCCACACCTCCCCAGGGCCATAAAGATGCCTATAGTGTACCTGGGACGGCTCTTATGTACTTTTTGACCCTGAGAAGATTCCAGCTCAGAGAATTACCTTGTTTTGTGTGTGTGTATAGTGAAAAACTTAGTAGGAGGATGGAATAAAGAAACTGACACAGAAAAGTAAAAAAAAAAAATTATCATTCCAAAACCATCCACAAAAGCAATATGATAAAAACTGTGCAGGTTATGCTTATGTATTTAGGAATATATGTAATCATTTGTATATTTGCACATGTATGCACACATATATTGTTATAACAATAGAAGAATAAAGATGATGGCTTTAACGAAGAACAAGGAATATACAGGAGAGTTTAGAGGAAAGGAAGGGAAGGGAGAAATATTGTAATTATATTATAATTTGGCAATGACAGAGAAAGACCTGCAGATGGCAGACAAACCCTACTAATTGGAATATCCATGTTAGGTTCCTGAGAAAACTAAGTGGTGCTGGAGGAGGAGGCTTGTTGGTTGGTTCCCTGCTGCTCAGCCTGGGAAGCTATATTATTTAAAACATTGCTTGACCCATTAGCTCTAGCTTCTTTTGTTTTAAATTGGTTTTTATTGAGCTCTACGTTTTTCTCTGCTCCCCTCCTTTCCTCTCTTTCCCCTTCAATTCTCTCTCAAGGTCACCATGCTCCAAGTTTACTCAGGAGATCTTGTTTTTTTTTTTCTACTACCCATGTAGATTACATCCATATATGTCTCTCTTAGTGTCCTCATTTTTATATAGAATTTCTGGGCTTGTGATTTGTGAACTGGTTTTCTTTACTTTATGTTTAAAAATCACTTATGAGTGAGTACATGTAATAATTCTCTTTCTGTGTCTGGGTTACTTCACACAAAATGATGTTTTCTAGCTCCATCATATTTGCCTGAAAAATTCAAGATGTAGTTATTTTTTTCTGCTGTATAATACTGCAAAAATATGAGTTCTAGCTTTGTATTGGTTAACTCTTACATATTAATTTAACTTATCTCCATGAATCTGTGTATTGCCACATAGCTGTGGCTTACCAGCTGAATTCTGTCACCTGCAGTGCAACATGGCCTCTCTGACTTTACCACCTTTTTCTCCCATTATTCAGTTTAGTTTTCCCCATCTAGGCCTGTTCCCCTATAGCTCTGCCATAGGACTAAAGCAGTTTCTTTACTCATTAATGGTAATCACAGCATACAGAGGGAAATCCTAAATCAACGTGGCATTGACAATTGCTCCCCAGTTAGTTTCATGAGACTGAATAGGATCTGCAGTTTAACCAGAGCCACATAGAGGAATATTTAAGTGACTAAGATTTTTAAAATTTCATTCTTTATTTTGTGCTTTACTGTTGGAAGCAGTTGCTTGATTTTGAACCTTTCTCTCCTCTGGCTTCTATGGATTTATATATATATATATATATATATATATATATACATATATATGTATGTATGTATATATATATTATGTCTCCTCATTTATATGCTGAATTCTTACTTCAATGTGAGTATATTTGGAAAAACTATTTAAGAAGGAATGATGTTCATGCTGAATGCTACAGGTGTCAACTAACCCCACATTATTAGTGATGTGAACAAAAGAGTCCACAACAATCTCTGTGTATCTGATGCCAGGTATTAGGAAAGTTTCTGTGAGAATCAGGCAAGGAATAACTAACTACTATGAGGGTCTGATACACACATATATCGTGAAAATCTGCTAGTACTTTATTCTGAACTGTCAAGGTTCCTATTACTAAGAAAATAAATTTCTGTTAATTAAGCCTCTGGGTTCCGGTGCTCTGTTCATACTAGTGTACCATCTTAACACTCCTTGTCCAGATCAGCACCAGAATTCCCTCTTGTTCATAAGAATCTTTGCTTTATTTCTTTTACTCTGCCCCTGGTGAGGAAGGAGAGTAGGGCTTCATTCTCACTGTGGTTCCTTTAGTCACAAGTGTTTCCTTCCAAGAGAGGGTGTTTTCTTGTTTAGCTTCCAATCATAATCACATGAACTGAATGCAATTATTGTATTGTTGATCACACAAATATTTGTCTGATCATCACATAGAGTGCAGTTGGTGCTCTTGCATGCCCACACTCTCCAGTGGCTTTTTTAGGTCTCATGATGCAGGGTCACTGTTCTTTGTAGGGTCAAATGAATTTTACAAGTGTTTCATGCTAGCACAAGAACATTCAAGTGTGTAGATGAAGAACATCATTTCACTCATTTTAACTGAAAAACAGAATGCTTTCCTGGCCAGGATGGTGCATCCTAGAAGCATGCATCTCTGACACCAACTTGCCAGGAAACGCACAGTATCAGTCCTCTTCTGTTCACTGCTGCTTTAATATTACCTCTACTGCTTGTTTTATTCATTAGCTACAGAGAGTCTCAAAAAGTAAGCTTTCAATTCTTCTCAGTCTTCTAAGATTATCTTCTCAAAATAAAGTTGTGTATTCAGTTCCTGAAGCTACTAATACTCTGGATTCCTAGTAAGGACAGAAAGGAAATGGGGAAGGAGAATGCAGAGAGAGGTTGCAGTGGTCTAACACATTTCTGCCCACATGTAAAATGGCAGGTCTTGACTACCAGAATGAACTTGTGAGATTCAGATCTGTGAAAGTAAGATGCCACATGGGACAGTATCTCTGATACTGAGAACATTTTGACCCAGACATAATTGGATGGACTGGTCTATATTACCTTAAGAATCCCTTCAGAATCATATTCTCACATTTTGTGCCAAGAGCTTTTTTGGATATACAGACAAATATTTCATCTAAAATATGAAAGGATTTCAGTTGAAATAAATAACATGAAGATAGTCTTAAATGTTTTCTCTTGAATTTTGCACAAGATTTCCTACATTCTTATTATTTCAGCTTCAATTAGTAATGTTTATGATGACCCAGACTAACTTTTCCTTGTTGATCCATCCCTCATGAAGAGACAATCCTTATCTCATGCAGGTCTAGTTAGAAACTCTTAGACAGTAATGGCGTACCAATTTTAACTGACACATACAGTAGCCAGGCAAGTCACCATGGCTTCTTGTCTATAAGGCTTTGAACCAGGAATCTAGGGCTCCTGTCAGGACCAGTGAGAGACAGAGACATGCTTCACAATGAATGTCAGCAGAGAGAAAGCAGAGGCTTATTACTCCACCTAAGTTACTTTCTGAAAGACAGGAAAAATTTCCTTGCTTATGGTAGTCCAATTGTCAAATGTGTTGCTTGTCCCAAAAGAAGACAGCACATTGTATCTCTGTAGCATATTATTTTTATCTCATTTTCCATTATTTTGTTGAAGATTCACTGAAGTATTGAAAAAGAGTCATTTTAAGACTATGAATTATGATTTTCTTTCAGGGAAATATATTTTACCTTGTATTTTTATTATTATTATTGTTTCTATGGTTTGATATCTATTAATATGATAGAAACATCACCTATGTTAATTGTGTTAGTTAGTTTCCATAATGAAAATCTTTCTTGTGGAAATTTTTTCAGGTGTAATCCGGATACACTAAATGGGATTGGGATCATTTTGTGCAAAGTGGGGTAGTATATGTTTAATATTTTTAATAATGATGAACATTAGCAATATCTATGCCATAGAACCACAGAAAATTGCTTCCCTTGACTTTATAATATGCAGTATCTTATTACCAGAAGGCAATTTCCATATAAACAAATGAAATTAAACAAAACTGACATAAGGACAATCTACTGAACATTCCACCTTAACAAAAATGAATATACATGCTCAGATGTCGTAAAACTTTTCTATATTGGACACATTAGGACACAAAGAAAATCTCAACAATATAGGAAAAGTTAAATAACATCTTACTTTCTATTTTTCCTCTGAACTACTAAACAATGAGGAGTCCTATTAAACAGGCCTACTGTTACAATAGTGGCTACAAAATGATGAGGATAACCAAATATTGGACTTAAGTACCCTTTCATAAAATAAAATCCATGCCTGAAACATTTATTGGGAACAAGAACTTGTGACTAAAATAATTACAGATTCTATGAAAGAAACTAAAACTGTCCTTATGTTTATAAAATAATGTTATATTTGTCATTTGATATTTTTCAGCAAATTTAATTCATTGCAATCAAAAGAAATAAAATCAGTAATGTAAGTAAGAAAATATGTGACACAAATTGTAATTGAAACCATTTGGATAAGCATTTTGAACTACCACTTGATAAACAATGAAGTGCATAATAAGCAAACAAGAAATAAATCTTGTGTACTTAGTAAGAGTCTCTTTATAAAATCATGTAAACATGAAGCAGTTAATTGGAAAAAATATTTTTAAGTTGATCAGGAATTGAAAGAATAAATGTGTACCCTCTTCATACCTTAATCAATGGAAAATAATTAATTAGAAAGAAATAATATTTTTCCACTCTTGAATACCCTCTTATCATTGATGTTTATTTAGTACCAGGAAGAGTAATAATCACATATTTCCCCATTCATGTACTTATCATTATGTTATGATCTACAGACTCTCTATGTACTGGGAATATAGACCTCTGTTACAATCATTCCATAACGAAATATACCTTTATCACATTTTCTTGCAAAAGAGTTCTGACAATATAGTTATCTAGAGAAGAATGCATGTTATATGAGGTTCTAGAAATAAAAAAGGACCATTAATCCAGAGTGGAACAAACTATTCAGGGTTTGTTTGATGCTAAGAATAAAAAAAAAACATTATCAAGAAGAATGTTTCAAACTTGTGCATATATGGAAAATCTTCATCGTGACAGATATAAAATGGATGCTTTTTTCTACCTTCTGATTTTTTTATTCACTTAATTCATTATTTGAAAATTTACACAAAACATTCATTGTACTTTGAACATTGTACTTTGTACTTTGAATTGTACATTGAATATAAACCTCTGCATTCACCTAAATGTCTTTCTGTATATTCATTTGTAAAAAACCTGGAACCTTTAAATTAGTATGTTTTTTAACTTGAACAAATTTGTATTTTTTCATTTTTCTTAATTATATTATTTACATATTTTAAAAATTTGTTTATTTATTTTACTTCCAGACCAGTTTTGCATCCCTCTTTTCCTCCCTTTCCTTTCCCCAAACTCCCCAGTGATCCCCTCCTCAGGCCTCTACTCCTATCTTTCTGCTCAGAAAGCTGCTGGCCTCTAATGGGTATCAGCAAAGCATGATAACAAGTTGCAGTAAGACTAAGCACACCCTCTTGAATTTAATCTGGGAAAGGCATTCTAGCACAACGAATAAGTTCCCAAGAGCCTGCCAAAGCATTATCGGACAATACTTGCTTTTATTTTTAGGAGCCCCACAAACAGACAAAGATACACAACTGTCACATAAATCTAGATGCCTGGGTTGGTCCCATATAGGCTCCTTGATATTTGGTTCAGGCTCTGTAATTTCCCGTGAGCTATTTTAGTTCTTTCTGTGGGTTTTTCTGTAAAGTCCTTGACCTCTCTGGCTCTTAAAATCCTTTCTCCTGCCCGGCGGTGGTGGCGCACGCCTTTAATCCCAGCACTCGGGAGGCAGAGGCAGGCGGATCTCTGTGAGTTCGAGACCAGCCTGGTCTACAAGAACTAGCTCCAGGACAGGCTCTAAAGCTGCAGAGAAACCCTGTCTCGAAAAACCAAAGAAAAAAATCCTTTCTCCTTTTCTTAAGCGGGTTTCCTTGAGTTTGGCCTAAAGTGGGTCTCTGCATATTTTTCCATCAGTTACTGGGTGAAGGTTCTCTGTTAACAACTGGGGTAGTAACCACTCTATATACAAGAGATGACCAGTTCAGGGTATGTATCCATTATTGCCAGAAGTCTTATATGGGGTCATCATTATAGATTCCTGGGAATTCCCCTTGCATTAGGTTTCTCTCTGACACCCTAAGGTCCCCCATTTAGTGTCATCTCTTCCCCTTCATTGATAACCCTAATGCAATTACTAAAATTTCCATCCCCTACTACTCCCAATTCATCCAGGAGTTCTCCTCTATTTCTTTTGTCTGTGGAGATGTATGTCTTCCTCCCATCCCATGGGGTTCTCTTCTGACCTAGCCTCTCTGGGGTTATGGATTGTGACATGGTTATATTCTAATTTTCAGTTAATATTTCATTGACTACCTGGAAGGATATTTTAAATATAAGCGATTCTGGTCTTCCTGCCAAATAACATCTTCAAATAGTATTCCATAATTTTGTGAGAATCATTATGAGCAGTAAACTTCATGGTGAGTTATGGAGCCCAATGGATACATCAACACAACACTCCAATACACAAAGCTCAGGAAACATTTCTGGAAATGGTGGTGAAGAGAATGTGGGAGCTATAAGATCATAGAGTCTGCGTAGGAAACGGTCTCCTGTGCCCATTTGTTGTAGAGTACTTCCCACTTTCTCCTTTATCAAGCTCAGTGTGTTCACCAGAATGCACAGACATTAAGGGCAACATTGAATAAATGGGACCTCCTGAAGCTGAGCAGCTTCTGGAAAGCAAAGGACATTGTCACTAAGACACAAAGGCAGCCTACTGACTGGGAAAAGATCTTCACCAACCCTGCAACTGACAAAGGTCTGATCTCTAAAATATATAAGGAACTCAAGAGACTAGACTTTCAAATGCTAATTAACCCAATTAAAAAATGGGGCGCTGAACTGAACAGAGAATTCTCAACAGAAGAAGTTCAAATGGCCAAAAGACACTTAAGGTCATGCTCAACCTCCCTAGCTATCAGGGACATGCAAATCAAAACAACTTTGAGATATCATCTTACACCTGTCAGATTGGCTAAAATCCAAAACACCAATAATAACCTTTACTGGAGAGGGTGTGGGGTAAGGGGTACACTCATCCATTGCTGGTGGGAATGCACACTTGTGCAACCACTTTGGAAAGCAGTGTGGCGGTTTCTCAGGAAATTCGGGATCAACCTCCTCCAGGACCCAGCAATTCCACTATTGGTAATCTACCCAAGAGATGCCCAATCATACTACAAAAGCATTTGCTCAACTATGTTCATAGCAGCATTATTTGTAATAGCCAGATTCTGGAAACAACCTACATGCCCTTCAGTGGAAGAATGGATGAAGAAACTGTGGAATATATATATGCTAGAATACTACTCAGCAGTAAAAAAAAAAATGACATCTTGAATTTTGCATGCAAATGGATGGAAATAGAAAACACTATTCTGAGTGAGGTAACCCAGACCCAAAAAGATGAACATGGGATGTACTCGCTCATAATCGGTTTCTAGCCATAATTAAAGGACATCGAGCCTATAATTTGGGATCCTTAAGAAGATAATAAGAAGGTGAACCCCCCCCAAAAAAGATATAGTAATCCTCCTGGATATTGGAAGTAGACACGATCGCGAGGCAAAAATTGGGAACTTGAGGGTTGGGTGAGACGCGGCCAAGGGAAGATGGGGAGAGAAAAGCGTGAAGGGGAGAATGGGGGGAGCTAGGAGAAATGGGGTGCTTGGGATACAGGAAGGGTGGATATGGGAGCAGAGAAGCATATATCTTAATTTAGGGAGCCATCTGAGGGTTGTCAAGAGACTTGACCCTAGAGGGGTTCCCAGGTTTCCAGGGAGATGCCCCCAGCTAATTCCTTGGGCAGCTGAGGAGAGGGAGCCTGAAAAGGCCAGTTCCTATAGCCATACTGATGAATTTCTTGCATATCACCATAGAACCTCCACCTGGCGATAGATGAAGAAAATGACAGAGCTCCACATTGGAGCACCGGACTGAGCTCCCAAGGTCCTGATGAGGAGCAGAAGGAGAGAGAACATGAGAAAGAAAGTCAGGACCGTGAGGGGTGCGTTCACCCATGAAGACGGTGGGACAGAACTAACGGGAGATCACCAACACCAGTTGGATTGGGACTGATGGAACATGAGACCAAACCAGACTCTCTGAATGTGGCCAACGGTGGAGGCTGACAGAGAAGTCAAGGACAAAGGCGCTGATCTTTGACTATTCTGCATGGACAGGCTCTGTGGGAGCCTTCTCAGCTTGGTTGATCACCTTCCTGGACCTGGGGGGAGTTGGGAGGATCTTGGTCTTAACATAGAGTAGGGAACCCCGATGGCTCCTTGGTCTGAAAAGGGAGGGAGGGAGGGTATGGGGGGAGGAGAGCGGAGGGAATGGAAAGGAAGAGGGGAGGAGATGGAAATTTTTTAAATAAAAAAAAAGATCACAGAGTCTGCTGTGAGATTTTTTTCCTCTTAGAAACATCGGGAGAAATACATGTAAGGTATCACCAACATTAATAACCAAGTGTTAACTGAACAAGGAAGAC
The DNA here is from genome assembly GCF_903992535.2 of Arvicola amphibius. Lineage (NCBI taxonomy): Eukaryota > Metazoa > Chordata > Mammalia > Rodentia > Cricetidae > Arvicola > Arvicola amphibius. The sequence continues at coordinate 78,751,361 of NC_052048.2, read as the reverse complement.
ACCAAGAACATGTCAAACTGAATAAGGGAAATCCAAGAGGCTCTAGTTCTCCACAAAGATTTAAAGATATAGGGTAATTTTGGCAGAAGTAGAGGTACTACTCACCAGGAAAGAGCACACCAATTGGTTTCCCGTGGCCAAATAATCAGCCCTAAAAGCATACATACAAATAAAATTAAATGGATTTAACAGTTTTTATTTAGGGATGCTTATGTATCCACAAGTACCTACAAACATAAAATAATAAAGGAATGAAAAATAGACCATGGATTTTAAAAAAATGAAGATGGGTGTAGGGATGATTCAAAGAAAGAAAAGAGAGAGATAAATGCCTTAATTAAAATACAATCCCATATATAAATAGAAAAATAAGAAGTAGTTACCTTGGCTCATTAATAACTACAACTACCTATAAAATGACAATGTAATTATTTATGTTGTTTCTAGAATTGTATCTGACAGACTCTGCCATCAAGGATAACATAACAAGGAAATTCTACATAATATAAAACAGGAATCAAAATAACATTCAATAGACTAGTGCTGTTCTTTGTTGTCCAAAGATGAGTTCTTTCCCTATAAATAAACATATACTGCCCCTCTGATCTGAGACCTAAGACAACCACAGGCCTATAATGAATATCTTGAGCAGTCCTGTGGCTAAGCTCTACCATTGCTGATTTGCATGTGACCAGGGCACAGCCCACTGTACCTATAACTTCTTCATAGACAAGTCACACCCTGTGCTGGATTTAGCATCAGATACATCACACACACATGATGATCCTTACTCCTCTCCTGGGGTTGCTGCTGGTCTGGCTTTCAGGTAAGGAAGACAGCATTGGAAATCTATTCATTTGAGTGTAGTCAGTCCTTCATTGACTCTGTGAAAGTTTTCTTAGCATAATTCATTGTGTGGGAAATTTGTTTTCAATTTCCAACCTCAGGTGGCAGATGCGACATCCAGATGACCCAGTCTCCAGCCTCCCTTCCTGTGTCTCTGGGAGACACTGTCACCATCACATGCCAGGCCAGTCAAGACATTAACAGTTATTTAGCATGGTATCAGCAGAAACCAGGGAATCCTCCCAAGCTCCTGATCTATTATGCACAAAACTTGGCCGATGGGATCCCAACGAGGTTCAGTGGCAGTGGATCTGGCACACAGTATTCTCTCAAGATCAGTGGCCTGCAGTCTGAAGATGTTGCAAGTTATTACTGTCAACAGCATAGCAGTTTCCCACCCACAGTGATTCAGGTCATGACAAAAATCACCCAGGAAAACAGAAGTGAGAGCCCAGGCTGACCAGATTGTTCCTTCTTGTTTCTTCAGCTGCTGATTCTGTTTTTTTTCTCAGTTATTAAGGTCAATGTGATGATTTGTGCAGGGGTCAGAGGAATTTATCTATGACATAAATCTCTGTCCTCTTTCCAAACACAAGCACTAAAATCACAGGTCTTCTTTTCATTTCCTTCATAAAAAATAGAAAATAAAGTTTTCCTTAGTAACAGAAAAATATGAACAGCTAAAATTCATCCAATAGGGATGTTAACACACACACACACACACAAAATCATAAACATACCATCACAGGCAGCTAGGATAATCTTTGCAATGATATTATTATCTAACTATGATACAATCAAACTAGGCTTATTAGTTAAGAGCACTGGGTGCTTTTCTTGAGGAACTGGGTTTGATTTCCAATAGCAACATTAATGCCAGAAACTGTCTTTAACAACAGTTCAGGGGTATCAGAGACCTTCTTCAGGCCTCCAACAGCATTGTACTAATATGGTACAGAAACATATATAATGATAAACATCAATATACCTAAAAATAAAAATAAATAAGTCTTAAATATTTGAAAAACTCTAAAGGTCTAGCATTTGGTTAAAATGATACTGGAAACAGATTATTCTCAGAATCTATACTACAATTTTTTTTTCTGAAAACAAGTCTTTCTGAGTACATGTGGTGTCAAATCTCATATCACATGAAGGGAAGGGAGGAGCTTTCCTCCTTTACTTGTTTGTTTCTTTTCTCTCCTTACTAGGATGGCAGGTGTCTTAGTTACTTTTCTATTGTTGTGACATGACAGTCTATTTATAAAAGAAATAGTTCAGGCCCTGCCCCCACAACCACCCTTGTGTCTGAGGTGGCCTTGGAATACCAGGTATCCATGATACAGTGCTGAGGAGTTTCATCAAGATGGGTGACTTTGTGCTATTTCGGGGCAGACTGTCCCAGAAGGGAGCACAGCCCCCCACCACATCCTGCAGCAGGGTTTCTGTGTTCCACTTGACCCTGTCCTGCCCCCATGTCTGCCCTTGTGTCTGAGGTGGTCTTGGAATACCAGGTATCCCTGTTTCAGTGCTGAGGAGTTTCATCCAGATGGGTGAGTGTGTGATATCCCAGGGCAGACTATCCCAAAAGAGAGCACAACCCCCTACCCCAGCTCTTGCTGCAGGGCTACAGTTTCCACTTGACCCTGCCCTGCCCCCATGTCTGCCCTTGTGTCTGAGGTGGACTTGGAATACCTGGTATCCTTGTTGCAGTGCTGAGGAGTTTCATCCAGATGGACAGGAACAGTTCCTGCTCCTGCACTGAGGAGATCCACCCAGAGAATCAGTCACAGCAGACTGGACCAAGACAACAAGACTCTCCTGGCTCCATTTGAAGGAAGAGATGGGCAGGCACCAATGCAAGAATTTCTCCAACAACCTGAAAGGCAGCATGACATCACCAGAAACCAGGGATCATGAAACAAGAAGAATTGAACACCCTACTCCAGAAGAAATAGAAGAAATTGACTTTAAATGGAACATTATGAAAATATTAGAGAACCTTAAACAGGAGGTGAAAAACTGTCATAAAGAAATAGAGATGACAAACAAAAAGATTGAGGAAATGGATAAAGCTCTTAAAGATACCCAAGAAAAACAATAAAAACAAAAAAAGCAACCAAACAGGTAAGGAAAACAGTTCAAGACTTGAAAAATGAAATGGATGTAATGAAGAAAACACAAACCGAGGGAAGGCTGGATATGGAAAATCTGTGTAAATAAACAGGAACTGCAGAAACCAGTATTACCAACAGAATACAAGAGATAGAAGAAAGAATCTCAGACTCTGAAGATACTACAGAGGAAATAAACTCACTGATTAAAGAACAAAACAAATCCAACAAATTCTTTTTTTTTCTTTATTAAAAATTTATGCCTCCTCCCCGCCTCCCATTTACCTGCCCCTCCCCAATCTACTCTCCCTCACTCTCCTGTCCGAAGAGCAATAAGGGTTCCCTGCCTTATGGGAAGTCCAAGTTCCTCCCCCCTCCATCCAGGTCTAGGAAGGTGAGCATCCAAATCAGAGTAGGACTCCAAAAGCCAGAATATGTAGTAGGAGTCAAATCCAGTGCCATTGTTCTTGGTTTCTAAGCAGCCCTCATTGTCCACCATGTTCAGGGAGTCCGGTTTTATCCTGTGCTTTTTCAGTCCCAGTCCAGCTGTCCTTGGTGAGCTCTGATTAGATCAGCCACACCAACTCGGTGGGTGGTAGAACCCCTTGCAGTCCTGACTTCCTTGCTCATGTTCTCCCTCCTTCTGCTCCTCATTTGGACCTTGGGTACTCAGTCCTGTGCACCAACGTGTGGCTCTGTCTCAATTTTCATCCATGGCCAGATGAAGGTTCTATGGTGATATGCAAGATATTCATCAGTATGACTATAGGATCTGGACTTTTCCAGCTCCCACTCCTCAGCTGCCCAAGGAATTAGCTGGGGCATCTCACTGGATACCTGGGAACCCCTCTAGAGTCAAGTCTCTTGCCAACCCTAAAATGGCTTCCTTAGTTAAGATATATACTTCCCTGCTCCCATATCGACCCTTCCTGTATCCCAGCCATCCCATTAATCCATGCTCTCCCCATCCTCCCCTTCACACTTTTCTCTCCCCATCTCCACTTACCTCCATCCTACCCCGCGCCCAAGTTCCCAATTTTTGCCCAGCAATCTTGACTACTTCCAATATCCAGGAGGATAAATATATGTTTTGCTTTGGGTTCACCTTCTTATTTATTTTCTCTAGTATCACAAATTATAGGCTTTATTTATGGCTATAGTAATTTATTTATGGCTAGAAACCAATTATAATGAGTACATCCCATGTTCATCTTTTTGGGTCTGGGTTACCTCACTCAGAATAGTGTTTTCTATTTCCAACAATTTGCATGCAAAATTCAAGATGTCATTGTTTTTTATTGCTGAGTAGTACTCTAATATGTATATATTCCACAATTTATTCATTCTTTCTTCCATTGAAGGGCATATAGTTTGTTTCCAGGTTCTGGCTATTACAAATAATGCTGCTATGAACATAGTTGAACAAATGCTGTTGTAATATGATAAGGCATCTCTTGGGTATATTCCCAAGAGTGTTATTGCTGGGTCCTGGGGCAGGTTGATCACGAATTTCCTGAGAAACCGCCACACTGCTTATAAAAGTGGATGTACAAGTTTGCATTCCTACCAGCAATGGATGAGTGTACCCCTTACTCCACATCCTCTCCAGCAAAGGCTATCATTGGTGTTTTTGATTTTAGCCAATCTGACAGGTGGAAGATGGTATCTCAAAGTTGTTTTGATTTGCATTTCCCTGATAGCTAAGGAGGTAGAACATAACCTTAAGTGTCTTTTGGCCATTTGAACTTCTTCTGTTGAGAATTCTCTGTTCAGTTCAGAGCCCCATTTTTTAATTGGGTTAATTAGCATTTGAAAGTCTAGTCTCTTGAGTTACTTATATATTTTGGAGATCAGACCTTTGTCTGTTGCAGGGTTGGTGAAGATCCTTTCCCAGTCAGTAAGCTGCATTTTTGTCTTAGTGACAATGTCCTTTGCTTTACAGAAGCTGCTCAGCTTCAGGAGGTCCCATTTATTCAATGCTGCCCTTAATGTCTGTGCTGCTGGGGTTATACGTAGGAAACGGTCTCCTGTGCCCATATGTTGTAGAGTACTTCCCACTTTCTTCTCCATCAGGTTCAGTGTGTTCAGATTGATATTGAGGTATTTAATCCATTTGGACTTGAGTTTTGAACATGGTGATAGATATGGATCTACTTTCATTCTTCTACAGGTTGACATCCAGTTATGCCAGCACCATTTGTTGAAGATGCCCTCTTTCTTCCATTGTGTACTTTTAGCTCCTTTATCAAAAATCAAGTGTTCATAGGTTTGTGGGCTAAGATCCCTGTCTTCTATTCGATTCCATTGGTCGACTTCTCTGTTTTTATGCCAATACCAAGCTTTTTTCAATACTGTAGCTCTGTAATAGAGTTTGAAGTCAGGGATGGTAATGCCTCCAGAAGCTCCTTTATTGTATAAGATTGTTTTGGCTATCCTGGGCTTCTTGTTTTTCCATATAAAGTTGATTATTGTCCTCTCAAGATCTGTGAATAATTTTTATGGGACCTTGATGTGGATTGCATTGAATCTATAGATTGCTTTTGGTACAATTGCCATTTTTACTATGTTGATCTTCCCAATCCAAGAGCAAGGGAGATTCTTCCATTTTCTGGTATCCTCTTCAATTTCTTTCTTCAAAGAATTAAAGTTCTTGTCAAGTAGATCCTTCACTTCCTTGGTTAGAGTTACCCCAAGATATTTTATGCTATCTGTGGCTTTTGTGAAAGGTGATTCTTCTCTGATTACCCTCTCTGCTTCCTTATCCTTTGCGTCTAGGAGGGCAACTAATTTTTTAGAGTTGATCTTATATCCTGCCATGTAACTGAAGGAGTTTATCAGCTGTAGGAGTTCTTTGGTGGAGTTTTTGGGGTCGCTTATGTACACTATCATATAATCTGCAAATAACAAAAATTTAACTTCTTTTCCAATTCGAATCCCCTTGATCACCTTATGTTGTCTTATTGCTATTGCTAGAACTTCAAGCACTATATTGAAGAGATAAGGAAAGAGTGCACAGCCTTGTCGTGTTCCTGAATTTAGTGGGATGGCCTTGAGTTTCTCTCCATTTAATTTGATGTTAGCTGTCGGCTTGCAGTAGATAGCCTTTTTTATATTAATGAATGACCCTTGTATCCCTAATCTCTCCAAGACCTTTATCATAAATGGGTGTTGAATTTTGTCAAATGCTTTTTTCTGCATCTAATGAGATGATCATATGGTTTTTTCCTTCAGTTTATTTATATGATGGATTACATTGACAGATTTTCATATGTTGAACCAGTCCTGCATCTCTGGGATGAAGCCTACTTGATCGTAGTGGATAATGTTTCTAATGTGTTCTTGGATTCGGTTTGCCAGTATTTTATTGAGAATTTTTGTGTCGATGTTCAAGAGTGAGATTGGCCTGTAATTCTCTTTCTTGGTTGAGTCTTTGTGTGGTTCAGGTATCAGGGTAACTGTAGCTTCACAAAAGGAATTTGGCAATGACTCTTCTGTTTGTATATAATGAAATACCTTAAGGAGTATAGGTATTAGCTCCCCTTGGAACTTCTGGTAGAATTCTGCATTGAAGCCATCTGGTCCTCGGCTTTTTGTGGTACGGAGGTTTTGATAACAGTTTCTAATTCTTCGCAACTAACGTGACTATTTAGATTGTTCACCTGGTCCTGGTTTAACTTTGGTATATGTTACTTATCCAAAAAATTGTCCATTTCTTTTACATTTCCCAATTTTGTGGCATACAGCCTTTTGTAGTAAGATGTATTGATTCTCTGAATTTCCTCTCTGTATCTGGTTATGTCCCCCTTTTCATTTCTGATCTTATTAATTTGCTTGTTCTCTCTCTGCTGTTTGATTAGTTTGGAAAGGGGTTTGTCAATCTTGTTGATTTTCTCAAAGAACCAGATTTTGTTTTTTTGATTCTTTGGATTGTTTTCTGTGTTTCTATTTTGTTGATTTCTGCCCTCAGTTTGATTATTTCCAGTCTTCTACTCCTCCTAGGTGAGTCTGCTTCTTTTATTCTAGAGCTTTCAGGTGTGCTGTTAAGTCTCCAATGAGTGCTTTCTCTGTTTTCTTTAAGTGGGCATTTAGTGCTATGAACTTTCCTCTTAGCACTGCTTTCATAGTGTCCCATAGGTTTGAGTATGTTGTGTCTTTGTTTTCATGAAATTCAAGAAAGACTTTAATTTCTTTCTTTATTTTTTCCTTGACCCTGGTGTGGTTCACTAGTTGACTGTTCAGTTTCCATGAGTTTATAGGCTTTCTGGGGGTAGCATTGTTGTTGAATTCTAATTTTAATCCATGCTGATCCAATAAGACACATGTGATTACTAATATTTTTTGTAACTGTGGAAGTTTTCTTTGTTACCGAGTATTTGGTCAATTTTTGAAAAGTTTCCATGAGCTGCAGAGTAGAAGGTATATTCTTTCCTATTTGGGTGGAATGTTCTATAGATGTTTGTTAAGTCCATTTGGTTCATTACCTCCATTAAGTCTTTTAAGTCTCTGTTAAGTATCTGTCTGATTGACCTGTCCATTGGTGAGAGAGGAGTGTTGAAGTCTCCTACCATTAATGTGTGTGGTTTGATGGCTGCCTTGAGTTCTAGTAATGTTTCTTTTACATAAGTGGGTGCTTTTGTATTGGGACATAGATATTCAGGATTGAGACTTCATTTTGATGGATTTTTCCTGTTATGAGTATAAAGTGTCCCTTTCCATCTCTTCTGATTGATTTTAGTTTGAAGTCAACATTGTTAGAAATTAGTTTGGCCACACCCACTTGTTTCTTAGGTCAATTTGCTTGATAAAACTTTTCCCAACCCTTTATTCTGAATAGATGTCTGTCTTTGTGATTCAGTTATTTTCTTGTAAACAGGAGAATGTTGGATCCTGCTTTGTATACAATATGTGCCTTTTTATAAGTGAATTGAGTCCATTGATATTAAGTGATATTAATGACCAATGGTTGTTAACTCCAGTCATTTTTTTTTTGTGGTAGAGTTTGTGTGTTTCCCTTCTTCTAATTGTGCTGGTGAAGAGTCACTAGATGTCTGAGTTCTTGTGGGCATTGTTGGAATCTTGGTTTGTGATTTTCCTTCTTTTACTTTCAGCAAGGCTGGATTTCTGGCTATGTATTTTTTTAAATCTGTTTTTGTCCTGGAATATCTTGTTTTCTCCATCAATGGTGAATGCAAGCTTTGGTGGATATAGTAGTCTGGGCTTGCATCCATGTTTCCTTAGTGTCTGTAGCACATCTATCCAAGAACTTCTGGCTTTCATGGTTTCCAGTGAAGTCAGGTGTAATTCTGATAGGTTTCTCTTTATGTTACTTGACCTTTTTCCTTTGCAGCTCTTAATATCTGTTCTTTATTCTCTATGTTTTGTGTTTTGATTATTATACAGTATGGGGATGCTTTCTTTTGATCCTTCATAGGAATATTCTTCATTAGGTTGGAGAAATTTTCTTCTATAATTTTGTTGAATATATTTTCTGGGCTTTTGAGTTGTATTTCTTCTCCTTCTTTTACCCCAATTATTCTTAGGTTTGGTCTTTTCATGGTGTCCCTGATTTCCTGGAAGTTTTTTGTTAAGAATTTGTTGGATTTGTTTTGTTCTTTAATCTGTGAGTTTATTTCCTCTATAGTATCTTCAGAGTCTGAGATTCTTTCTTCCATCTCTTGTATTCTGTTGGTATTACTTGTCTCTGTAGTTTCTGTTCATTTACTCAGAATTTCCATTTCCAGTCTTCCCTCAGATTGTGTTTCCTTCATTACCTCCATTTCATTTTTCAGGTCTTGTACTGTTTTCCTCACTGTTTGATTGCTTTTTCTTACTTTTCTTTTTTTTTCTTGTGTATCTTTGAGAGATTTATTTATTTTGTCTACCTTTTTGTTTGTCATCTCCATTTCTTTATGGCAGTTTTTTACCTCATGTTTAAGGTCCTCTATTATTTTCATAAAATACTGTTTAAGGTCGATTTCTTCTATTACTTCTGGAGTAGGGTATTCAATTCTTGTTGTTTAAGGATGTCTGGATTCTGGTGATTTCATGTTGCCTTTCATGTTGTTGGAAGAGTTCTTGCATTAGCGCCTGCCCATCTCTTCCTGTCCAGATGGAACTCCTCAGCATTGAACCCGGGATTCCCCAAATCCAAGAAATTCTTAACACAAAATATCCAGGAAATCTGGGACACTGTGAAAATACCAAACCTAAGAATAATAGGAGTAGGAGAAGGAGAAGAGTTATAACTCAAAGGCCCAGAAAATATATTCAACAAAATTATAGAAGAAAACCTTCCCAACCTAGAGAAGGATATTCCTATGAAGGTATACAGACCACCAAATAGACTGGATCAAAAAAAGCATCCCCTTGCCATATAATAATCAAAACACAAAACATAGAGAATAAAGAACAGATATTAAGAGCTGCAAAGGAAAAGGGTCAAGTAACATATAAAGGGAAACCTATCAGAATTACACCTGACTTCTTAATGGAAACCATGAAAGCCAGAAGGTCTTGGATAGATGTAATGCAGATACTAAGAGACCATGGATGCAAGCCCAGACTACAATATCTGGCAAAGCTTGCATTCACCATCGATGGATAAAAGAAGATATTCCAGGACAAAAACAGATTTAAACAATATGTTGCCACAAATCCAGCCTTACAGAAAATACTAGAAGGAAAATCAGAAACCAAGAAATCCAACAACATCCATAATAACACACGCATCTGATAACCCTCCACCAGCACAACTCCAAGAAGGAAAACACACAAATTCTACCACCAGAAAAAATAACCGGAATTAAAAATCACTGGTCTTTAATATCACTTAATATCAATGGACTCAATTCACCTATAAAAAGGCACAGGTTAAGAGAATGGATACGAAATCAGGACCCAACATTCTGCTGCTTACAAGGAACACACCTCAAACATAAAGACAGACACTACCTCAGAGTGAAGGGTTGGGAAAATGTTCTCCACAATCAAATGGACCAAAGAAATAAGCAGGTGTGGCTATACTAATATCAAACAAAATTGATTTCAAACTAAAGTCACTCCGAAGAGATAGAGATGGACACCTTATACTCATAGAAGGAAAAATTCATCAGGAGGAAGTCTCTATCCTGAATATCTATGCCCCTAATATAAAAGCACCCAATTATGTAAAAGAAACATTACTAGAACTCAAAGCATATTTCAAACCACACACTCTAATTGTAGGAGATTTCAACACTCTGCTCTCACTAATGGATAAGTCAACCAGACAGAAACTTAGCAGAGAAATAAGAGAACTATCAGATGTAATATACCAAATGGTCCTAACAGACATCTATTGAACATTCCGCCCAAATAGAAAAGAATATACTTTCTTCTCAGCGTAGCATGGAACCTTCTCAAAAACTGATCACATAATTGGTAACAAAGCAAGCATCCGTAGATACAAAGAAATTGTGGTAGCCATCTGTGTACTATCAGATAACCATGGAATTCAACAACAATTCTAACCCCAGAAAGCCTACAAACTCATGGAAACTGAAGAGTCAACTACTGAACCACACCTGGGTCAAGGAAGAAATAAAGAAAGAAATTAAAGAATTCCTTGAATTCAATGAAAACAAAGACACATCATACACAAAACTATGGGACACAAGGAAAGCAGTGCTAAGAGAAAAGTTCATAGCACTAAGTGCCCACATGAAGAAAACAGAGAAAGCACACATTAGAGACATAACAGCACACCTAAAATCTCTAGAACAAAAAGAAGAAGATTCACCCAGGAGGAGAAGGAGTCAAGACATAATCAAATTGAGGGAAGAAATCAACAAAATAGAAACACAGAAAACAATCCAAAGAATCAATGAAAACAAAAGCTTGTTCCTGGAGATAATTAACAATACTGACAAACCCCTAGCCAAACTAATCAAATGGCAGAGAGAGAACAAGCAAATTACTAAGATCAGAAATGAAAACGGGGACAGAACCAGATACACAGAGGAAATTCAGAGAATCATAACATCTTACTACAAAAGGCTGTATGCCACAAAATTGGAAAATGTAAAAGAAATGGACACTCTTTTAGATAAGTACAATATACCAAAGTTAAATCAAGACCACATGAACAGTTTAAATAAACCTGTAAGTCCCGAAGTATTAGAAGCTGTCATCAGAAACTTCCCTACCAAAAAAGCCTAGGACCAGATGGCTTCAATGAGGAATTCTACCAGAACTTCCAAGGGGATCTAATACCTATACTCCTTAATGTGTTTCACAAAATAGAAACAGAAGAGTCATTGCCAAACTTCTTTTATGAAGTTAGTCACCCTGATACCAAATCCACAGAAAGACTTAACCAAGAAAGAGAATTACAGACCAATCTCACTTATGAACATTGATGAAAAAATTATCAATAAAATACTGGCAAACCTAATCCAAGAATACATCTAAAAAATCATACATTATGATCAAGTAGGTTTCATCCCAGAGAGGCAGGGCTGGTTCAACATACAAAAATGTATCAATGTAATCCATCATATAAATAAACTGAAGGAAAAAAACCATATAATTATTTCATTAGATGCTGAAAAGCATTTGACAAAATTCAACACCCCTTTATGATAAAGGTCTTGGAGAGATTAGGGATAAAAGTTTCATTCCTAAATATAATAAATGCAATATACAGCAAGCCAATAGCTAACATTAATTTAATGGAGAGAAACTCAAAGCCATCCACTAAAATCAGGAACATGACAATGCTGTCCACTCTCTCCATACCTCTTCAATATAGTGCTTGAAGTTCTAGCAATAGCAATAAAACAGCATAAGGAGATCAGGGTATTCGAATTGGAAAGGAAGTACTCAAACTTTCGTTATTTGCAGATGACATGATAGTGTACATAAGTGACTCCAAACACTCTACCAAAGAACTCCTACAGCTGATAAACACCTTTAGCAATGTGTCAGGATACAAGACCAACTCCAAAAAATTAGTTGCCCTCTTATACACAAATGATAAAGAAGAGAGAGAGAAATCAGAGAAACATCACCTTTCACAATAGCCACAAATAGTATAAAGTATCTTGGGGTAAATAACCAAGGAACTGAAAGATCTATTTGACAAGAACTTTAAGTCTTTGAAGAAAAAAATTAAAGAGGATACCAGAAAATAGAAGAATCTCCCTTGCTCTTAGATTGGGATGATTAACATAGTAAAAATGGCAATTCTACCAAAAGCAATCTATAGATTCAATGCAATCCCCATCAAAATCCCATCAAAATTCTTCACAAACCTTGAGAGAATAGTAATCAACTTTTTATGGAAAAACAAAACACCCAGGATAGCCAAAACAATCCTAGACAATAAAAGTACTTCCAGAGGCATTACTATTCCTGACTTCAAACTGTATTACAGAGCTAGAGTAATGGAAACAGTTTGGTATTGGCACAAAAACAGGGATGTTGACCAATGGAATCAAATTGAAGACCTAGATATTAATCCACAAATCTATGAACACCTGATTTTCAATAAAGGAGCTAAAAGTATACAATGGAAGAAAGAAAGCATCTTTAACAAATGGTGCTGGTATGACTGGATGTCAACCTGTAGAAGAATGAAAGTAGATCCACTTCTCTCACCATGCACAAAACTCAAGTCCAAATGGATTAAAGACCTCAATATCAATCTGACCTCACTGAATCTGACAGAAGAGAAAGTGTGAAGTAGTCTTCAACACATGGGCACAGGAGACCACTTTCTACATAGAACCCCAGTAGCACAGACAATAAGAGCAACAATGAATAAATGGGACCTCGTGAAACTGAGAAGCTTTAAGCAAAGGACACTGTCATTAAGACAAAAAGGCAACCTTCTGACTGGGAGAAAATCTTCACCAACCCCACATCAGACAAAAGTCTGATCTCATTGATCACATACTCGGTAACAAAGCAAGTATCCCTACGGATCCAAAAAAAAAAAAAAAAAAAAAAAAAAAAAAAAACTGGAATAACTCCCTGTGTTTTATCAAATTACCAGAAATTAAAGTTAGAATTTAACAATAATACTCTCTTAAAGCCGACAAACTCATGGAAATTGAAGAGTAATCTACTGAACCACCCCGACTCAAGGAAGAAATAAAGAAAGAAATTAAAGTCTTCCTTGAATTCAATGAAAATGATGGTACAAAACCCAAACCTATGGGACACTATGAAAGCAGTGCTAAGAGGAAAGTTCATAGCAAGTTTCCAAATAAAGAAAACAAAGAAAGTTCACATTGGAGACTTAACAGCACACCTGAAAGCTATAGAACAAAAAGAAGCAGATGCACCCAGGAGGAGTAGGAAACAAGAAATAATCAAATTGAGGGCAGAAATCAACAAAATAAAAAAAGACAATACAAAGAATCAATGAAACAAAGAGCTGGTTCATTAAGAATAGCAACAAGATTGACAAAACCTTCCTCAAACTAATCAAAAGGCTGAGAGGGAACATCTGAGTTAACAAAATCAGAAATGAAATGGGGGACATAACAACAGCAACTTAGGAAATTCAGAGAATCATTAGGTCTTACTACAAAAACCTATACTCCACAAAATTAGAAAATGTAAAAGAAATGGACATTTATTTAGATGGATATCATATACCAAAATTAAATCAAGACCAGGTGAGCAATTTAAATAGACCTATAAGTCAAGGAAATAGAAGCTGTTATCAAAAACCTCACATCCAATTAAAGCCCAGGACCAGATAGTTTTAGTGAAGAATTCTGCCAGAACTTCCAAGAAGAACTAATACCTAAATTCCTCTAAGTTTTCCATACAATAGAAACAGAAGGGACATTGCTAAACACTTTTTATTAGGCTACATTTACCCTCATAACAAAACCACACAAAGACTCAACCAAGAAAGAGAATTACAAACCAGTCTCACTCATGAACATGGATGCAAAAATTCTCAATAAAATACTGGCAAACCAAATCCAAGAACATAAAAAAAAATCATCCATCATGATCAAGTAGGCTTTATCTCAGAGAGGCAGGGCTGGTTCAACATAAAAATTTATCAATGTAATCCATCATATAATTAAACTTAAAGAAAACAAAACCATCATTTAATCAGATGCAGAAAATCCATTTGACAAAATCTAATACCCTTTCACAATAAAGGTCTTGGAGAGATGAGAGATACAAGAATCATATATAAATATAATAAAAGGAATATACAGCAAGGCGACAGCTAACATCAAATTAAATGGAGAGAAACTCAAAGCAATTCTACTAAAATCAGGAACAAGACAAGGCTGTCCACTCTGTCCATATCTCTTCAATATAGCTTTTGAAGTTTTAGCAATAGCAATAAAATAACCTAAGGAGATCAAGGGAATCAAATAAAAAAGGAAGAAGTAAAGTTTCATTATTTCCAGATGATTTGATAGTAGACATAAGTGACCCCACAAATTCTACCAGAGAACTCATACAGCTGATAAATACTTTCAGTGATGTGGCAGAATACAAGATCAACTCAAAAATATCCTTAGCCCTCCTATATACAAAGAATAAAGAAGCTGAGAGGAAAATCAGAGAAACATTACCTTTCACATATATAACATAATACATCTTGGAGTAACACTACCCAAGGAAGTGAAAGACCTATTTGACAAGAACTTTAGGTCTTTGAAGAAAAAAACTGAAGAATATACCAAAAAAATGGAAAGATCTTCCATGCTCTTTGATAGGAAGGATCAACATAGTAAAATTGGCAATCCTACCAAAAGCAATCTATAGATTCAGTGCAGTCCCCACCAAAATCCCAACACAACATATAACAGACTTTAAAAAAAATAATTAACTTCATATGGAAAAACAAAACAAAAAAAACCCAGGGTAGCCAAAATAATCCTGTATAATAAAAGAACTGCCAGAGGCATTACCATCCTTGATATCAAGCTCAATTACAGAGTCACAGTAATGAAAACACTTTGGAATTGGAATAAAAACAGAGACATTGAACAACGGAATCAAATTAAAGACCCAGATATTAACCCACACACCTATAAACACCTGACTTTTGACAAAGAAGCTAAAATTATACAATGGAAGAAAGAAAGCATTGTCAACAAATGGTGCTGGCATAACTGGCTATCAACATGTAGGAGAATGAAAATAGATCCATATCTATCAATATGCATGGAACTCAAGTCCGAATGGGTTAAAGACCTCATTATAAATCCAACCACACTGAACCTAGTAGAAAAGAAAGAGGGAAATAGTTTTCAATGTAAGTCAAAGGAGAACACTTTCTAAATATAACTGCAGTAGCATAGATAATAAGAGCAACAATAAATAAATGTACATCCTGAAAATGAGAATTTTCTGTAAAGCAAAGGACAAAGTTAATAAGACAAAAAGGCAGTGTGCTGAATGAGAGAAGATCTTCACCAACCCTACATCACAGAAAGACAGATCTACAAAATATATAAAATATGCAAAAAATTAGACAGTAAAATTCTAAATAATCTAATTTAAAAATGGGGTTCTGAACTACACAAAGAAACTTCAAAATAAGAATTTCAAATGGCAAAAAGATACTTTAGGAAATGTTCAACTTTCTTAGCTCTCAGGGAAATGCAAATCAAAACAACTCTGAGATACCATCTTAAACCTGCCAGAATGGCTAAGATCCAAAACACTAATGATAGCTTATGCTGGAGAGGAGGTGGAGTAAGGGGGACACTCATCCATTGCTGGTGCAAATGCAAACTTGTACAACCACTTTGGCAATCAGGATGGTGGGTTCACCAAAAATTGGGAATCAACCTACCTCAGGATCCAGCAATACCACTCTTGAAAATATACCCAAAAGATGCACAATCATACTATAAAAGCATTTGTTCAACTATTTTCACAGCTGCATTTCTTGTTATAACCAGAACCTGGAAACAATCTAGATGCTCCTCAACTGAAGAATGGATAAAGAATGTATGGCACATCTACACATTAGAGTACTACTCAGTAGAAAAAAAAGACACCTTGTATTTTGCATACAAATAGATGGAATTAAAAAACACTATACTATGGTGATATGCAAGATATTCATGAGTATGGCAATAGGATCTGGACATTTCTGGCACCCTCTCCTCAGCTGCCCAAGGACCTAGCTGGGGGCGCGTTCCTGAACACCTGGGAACCCCTCTAGAGTCAAGTCTCTGCCAACCCTAGAATGGCTCCCTTAACTAAGATATATAATTCCTTGTTCCCATATCCACCCTTCCTATATCCCAACCATCCTACTCCCCCAAGCTCTTCCCATCCTCCACTTCACACTTTTCTCTCCCCATCCCCCCACCCCCCCATCACCATAGAACCTCCACCTGGCATTGGATGGAGAAAATGACAGAGCCCCACATAGGCGCACCGGATTGAGCTCCCAAGGTCCTGATGAAGAGCAAAAGGAGGGAGATCATGAGCAAGGAAGTCAGTACTGTGAGGAGTGTGTTTACCCATTGAGACGGTGGGACAGATCTAACGGGAGACCACCAAGTCCAGTTGGAATGGGACTGATGGAACAGGGGACCAAACCGGACTCTATGAATGTGGCTGACGGTGAAGGAGGACTGAGAAACCAAGGACAACGGCAATGAACATGAACTCTACAGCATGGAAGGGCTCACTGTGAGCCTTGTCAGTTTGGTTGCTCACCTTCCAGGACTTAGGGGGAGCTGGGAGGACCTTGGACTTAACATAGTGAAGGGAACCCTGATGGCTCTTTGTCTTGGAGAGGGGCGGAGTGGAGGTATGGGTGGAAGGGAGGGGAGGGAAGGGGGAGGAGTTGGGGAGGAGATGGAAATTTTTAATAAAAAAAATGAGAAAAAAATCACTATACTGAGTGAGGTAACCTAGACCCAAAAAAGTGAATATGGTATGTACTCACTTATAAGTGGAGACTAACTATTAACAAAGGACATTGAGTCTATAGTTCATGATCCTAGAGAAACTAAGTAATAAGGAGAACCCAAAGAAAAACATAATGGTTCCACTTGTTGTTGGAGACAGACAGGGTCTCCTGACAGGAGTGAGAGCATGGGAGTGCAGGGTAGACGGAGGGGAAGAGGAGGAAGAGCAGGAGAGAATAAGAGGGTTGAATAGAACTTGAGGGTATATGATGGTTGAGGTTGAGGGGGGACAGATATGAAAGAAAGCAGAGAGATATCTTGACTGGGGGAGCCATTATGAGGTTGGCAAAATACCTGACTCTAGAGAATTTCCCTGGAATCTACAAGGATGGCACCAGGTAAAACCCTAGGCAATAGTGGAGAGGGTGCCAAAACTGGCATTGTCCTGTATTCAGATTGATGTTTATCTTAAATATCACCATAGAACCTTTGTCCAGCAACAGAGGGGAACAGAGGCAGAGACCCACACTGGAGCACTGGACTGAGCTTACAAGGTCCAGTTGAAGAGTGGAAGGAATGAGAATATGAGCAAAAAAGTCAAGATTATGAGGGGTTCATCCACTGAATCAGTTTACTTGAGCTAATGGGAGATCCAGCTTTAATGGTACTGGGAAGGTACAAGCATAGGACCAAGCTTGTCCCTCTGAATATGGTTGACAATTTTCGGTCTGTGGCAGACTGAGGGGCCACTAACATTGGCCCTGGGATTTGTCTCTGCTGCATGTACTGACTTTGGGGGATCATCTTTTCTTTGTACGCATACCTTGCTCACCCTAGATGTTGTGAGGAGGGCCTTGGACCACAGCGCAAGGTACCTTGCCCTCTCTTAGAACTGGAGGATGCAGGGTAGGAGGGTGTTTGGAGGAAATAAGAGGAGGGAAGGGAGTGGGAATTTAGACTGGTATTTTTTAAAAAAAAAAAAAATCAATTGCCGGGCAGTGGTGGCGCACGCCTTTAATCCCAGCACTCGGGAGGCAGAGGCAGGCGGATCTCTGTGAGTTCGAGGCCAGCCTGGTCTGCAAGAGCTAGTTCCAGGACAGGCTCTAAAAAAAGCTGCAGAGAAACCCTGTCTCGAAAAACCAAAAAAAAAAAAAAAAAAAAAAAAAGAAAAGAAAAAAGAAAAAAATTAAAAAAAAAGAAAAATCAATTAAACACACACACACACACATACACGGGGGGCATTCTTTTTAATACTTCCGTGAAAAAAAAAAAAACATCCTGAGGAACATAGTTATGTCAGCAGCTAAAATTCATACAATATAGATTTTAAAATACACACATACACAAAACAAACATCAAAAAACCTAAACATGCATACGGTCCAAGCTTGAGTAATCTTTGTGAGGGTATTATTATCTATCATTAAAATCTCAAGGATGAAGGCTCAGAAAATGACTTAGAGATTAAAAACACTGAGTGCAGTCTGGAGGTGGTAGTGCATGCTTTTAATCTCAGAAGTCAAGACAAAGGCTGGCAGATCTCTCTGAGTTTGAGAATAGTCTGGTCTACAAAGTGAGTTCCAGGACAAACAGGTCTGTTTCACAGAGAAACCCTGTCTCAAAAACAAACAAACAAACAAACAAACAAACAAAAAACCAATAAAGAAAAAACTTATAAACAAAAAACCCAAACAAAAACACTGAGAGCTTTCTTAGGGGGTTAGAGTTTGATTCCTAGCAATTACAAGTCTACTAGTAACTACCTGTAACTCCAGTACCAGGTTAACTGAGCCACTCTGGACTTTGAAGGCATTGGAGTAATATCATATACAAACAAATAGAAAGGTAAACATTGATATACTTAAAGTAAGAATAGAAAGTCTTATGTATCTGAAAATCCTAAGGATCTAGAATTTTGTCAAACTGGTTCTGGAACAGATTATTCTCAGAACCCTAGATTATTCTTAGAACATACATATATTTTTCTTTTTTTAATAACTGAAAACAAGTCTGTCTGAGCACATGGTCCTTAGCTATAGTGTAAACTCTCATATCAGGTGCATGGAGGAGAGGAGGTTTCCTCCATTAACTTTTTTGCTCTCTCATTGTTTAGCGGGAAAATGTGCTAGGTACTTTTCTATTGCTATGACACGACACCATGAACAAGTCTGTATATAAAAGAAATAATTTATTTCGGAGTCTTGCATTTCCAGAGTGCTAGCCCAAGACTAGCATTGTCATAAGCATGGCAGCATACAGAAAAGCACGACTCTGAAACAGTAGCTAATCTCTTTCATCTTTTTCTATAAGAGGCAAAGCAAGGCAGAGAAATGACTGGGAATGGATTTGATATCTCAGACCCCACATATAGAGGCATACCACATTTAACAAGCACAAAACTTGTAATCTTTCCTGAAGAACTCCAAAAGCTGGGACTAATCATTCAGACGCATGAACCTAGGCAAACATTGTCATACAAATATCCATAGCAAGTTTCAAGCATCAAATTTAAACAGAAAACAAAACAAAGCAAACAAACGAGAAACCTATAGGGAAAAAATGAGTCAGAATTGGGCAGGTATGTCTAAGTATAATTTAGCAACCATAGACCCCACTGTGCAAAAGTTACAAACACTTTAGTTTCCAAAAAAAAGCACTTATCAACTAGAGCCACAATTTCATCAAGCTTCAACAACACCACTTTCTTAACAAATAAATCATTTTATTGCAACCACAAACACTTATGAGCCTTTATCATGGCTAAACATATCTAGGAAGATACAACAAAGCAGAAGTAGTTAATCAATCTAGCCTAAAACTGACCTCATGTAGTAAAGAGATTACTTAAATAACATTTTATAGAAAGCCTCATTTTTTACTATCATATGCATATTCTTGGGGTCTTATGCATATTATTTGCATCATATGCATTAGGGGAAAAGGACAAGAGCATAGAACAAAACATTTAATCAAAACAGGCATTCATGTACAGTAGTCCTTCCAGCAACCAATACCATGTCTTTCCAGATAAATTATGTATTGAATAAATTTCATTCAGTGAGTGCTGGTATATGCAGTGTTTCTGTCCTGTACTTCACTTTGTTTCAGATTAAAATACTTACCTGCAGGAATAGGCAAAAAAAAATACTTACCTGCTCTACTATCTGTGTGCTCTTCAGTTATTTGAATGAGTTATCAAATTCTGCAAGCTACAGGCATAGACAAATCAAAGGCAACTTGAATGATAGGGGTAGAAATAAGTAAACAAAGATTAGGGCAAAACATTCCTGATGACAGATTTGTGAAATAAACAAACAAAAACTCAGTTGGAGCCTGGGAAAGATGCAAAAAGGTTATAATTTATCAATGACATAATGCTATTAGATTGTGTCTGTGAGATATAGGGAAATGATAGCCTATGTCTTTAAACTGCACCTTTTCAAGACAGACTTGTTCTTCCTTTAAGTTTATGAGTTGTCTGTACATACTTACTTATGTATTTTTATCATTTCTTCTTCTACTTCTTCTCACTTCAACTACTCTCGTGTCTTTCCTCCACTTCTTATGAAAGCATTATGTTCTTTAAGTATTGTTACACATGCACACATTCAGCCACCCCCTGCCACCCCCTTCCACACATAAACTATATATATATATATATATATATATATATATATATATATATATATATATATATATAGAGAGAGAGAGAGAGAGAGAGATAGTATTGTTAATATTTTTATTTGCTTCTGGATGTTCACTTGGGAATGAATACCTATTAAATAATTCATCCCTGGTAAAATACTAAGTTTCCTTTTCTTAGCACTCATTAATTGCCTGTAGCTCTCCATATAGGAGTAAGGGATTGTGATTGTTCCTTCATCCATTCTGTACTGGTTTATTTAAAGAAAGGGGAAAGAAATCTCAGAAACAAAGTGGGAAGGGAACATATAACTTGTATTTGGGTAAATAATGAGTAATTAGTTAAAAACAGAATTAAAGAGAGGAAGGTAAGATAAATATCACTGAGCATGCTTGAAGAAAACATGAAGATCTGACAAGCAGGCATGTGATTTAGAGGATGTAACTTGCTACATCCTCTGGGTGTTCCCTTTCCATATCTGGCCTATATTTAGTAGTTCACATTAAGGCTTAAAGCCAGCAGTACATTTATAAGATACCATATATAGCAGACAATAAAAGCAAAAGCTACATAAAAGTCTTTGTTTCATTGTATACATTGCTTTTTCATTTTCAGGATAGACTTTAAACAAGTCTTTATATCTGAATTAAATGCTATTTTCTGAAGCATCCTCTGAAAATATTTCTTTATTATAATTGATCTAATAGTCCACCAATACATTAAAATATTGAATAAAGATTGGCATATGTTAATAATAGAACACAATCTATTCAAAAGAAAATTGTAATAAAATAATTGGCTGAAAAAATGTATGAATTAAGATATATTAAGCAAGGTGACAATATCAAGAAATGAATATCTTAAATGCTCCCTCTTTGGGCAGTAGGTAGCAACATATGTATTTATTATGCTAATGTATATGTTTGTATAGTAGTATATATAGGAAAGGAAAACGCTAATATTTGGGCATGAGGAAGACTGAATTGAGATAATGGACATGAGTTATGAAAGTGAGCACCAAGCTAATTATGTTTTTAGTTCTAATTGTTTTATAATTTTTGGTAGAAGAGTTCATAGACATATACCTAATACTGAAACTGTAAGGTCCAATGCAAAGTTGCACACCACCCATTCCAAATAGTGGTTTTAAATGTAGACAAACATAGATATGGACAGATTTTTGTTCTTGTTCATTTTTATGTGATTTTTGTCTTTCTTTTTATTTGAATTTTTTTAATGATAAGGTTATTTGAAAATGTTCATATAAAATATTTTCCTAGACATACTTTAGATTAACAATAACAGAAGTTTCACAATTATGATTGTTATGGTCACTGTAGCAAAGGTAAATTACATATTAAACAGAATTTTCTAATCTGGTGTGGACACTTGATATCTTGTTACAAAATATATCAAAGAAAGATAATGTTCTATTAAGAAAAAATGGTGTATCTTCATTGTTTTTTTTTTTCTTTTTTCTTTTTTTGGTTTTTCGAGACAGGGTTTCTCTGCACCTTTTTTAGAGCCTGTCCTGGAACTAGCTCTTGTAGACCAGGCTGGCCTCGAACTCACAGAGATCTGCCTGCCTCTGCCTCCTGAGTGCTGGGATTAAAGGCGTGCGCCACCACCGCCCAGCTTCTTCATTGTTTTTGATGATAGATCTATTTATTAACTCCCAAAAGTTATCTGCATACTTAATGTTCTTGTTCATTTGTGATATGCTCTAGGATTCTATGAAATGTCTCTTTTTACTGATATGAAACCTCCTAGGATGATTTAAGGGATATACATACCAATTATAAATATGCCCTCAAAGATGAAAAATTTGAAAATTCCATGATGGTGTCCAAAGATGAATTATTATTGCCAGGACTAAGGTAAACTCTTGTTTCACCTGAGAACTTGTAAAGACAGCATATTTAGGTCTTCTATACATTCATGACAAAGAGTTCTGAGTCCAATATACAAAGATTAAATGTTTCAAGTACAAATGTTCATAATTTTAACAATTTTTAAATGAATTCATTTGTATTGTTCAGATTCCCCTTGCAAATATTTTTATTATCATTACAAAAGTACCTATACTGTTTTTTTATTTCATTGTATATCATACCTGAACCTCCTATAGATATTTCCTGATCAAAAATGTCTCTTTCCAGAAAAGCATAAGAAATGCTATTATATGTTCAATTATGGCTAAACTGTTACAGATTTAGGTAGACAGTAGTCACCTTCTTAAAGACTTTCCAGTGGTATTCAAAACCTTGACTACATATTGAAGGTGCTGTTAGCAAGTAGGTACAGGAGCATGAGCCAATTGAGAAGCCCATCATTACTCTTTTCCCTGTGGAGTTTGTGTTATGACTTAAATCAATGTTGGGGGATATCATAGCATTGCTGACAATAATACTTTGTAGTATGCTAGACTGCTGGTGGTGAAAGTAAAATTTTCTCTAGAATCACTGCCACTGAACCCTAATGGAACCAGAGATTGCAAGCAAAATTCTTCATATACCAGGATTGTAAAAATTATTCTAAGTGCCTTCTGCTGTCAGTATAAGCAAATATTAGTACCCTGACTTATCTGTCATGTGATGGTTACTCCTTCCTACTGATAACAACTGGGAGAATAGTGTGGGTCATAGGATGTCACTTCTAGGCCCTGAATTTAGAAAATTACAAGTTAATATATGCATAATATAAAATAATCCAACAGTATTTTCCTTTAATACCAAGTAGCAGTGATCAATTTGATTGGAGAAATTCCCATAGTTAACCCTTCTATTCTAGAAGTCAGAGCATCAATAGGCTCAGAAATTGAGTAGAAACAATGTGTCCTAAATGTAACTGAAGTCTCTCCAAGTGGTATCCATCTTGCTCAGAAATTACTCTTGCATGGACTGTCCTCAGAGGACATGCAAATCAACAGTTATTAAGAGGAATTGAAGAAAAGTTCATCAATATTTCTTGTCCAACCACTAGGATCTTCATGCTACACTTTTGAGTTCCAGGTTCTTTTTTTCCTGAATTATAAATATCTTCTACTTCTTCATTACAGTACTGGAGAATTCAACCAGAAATTTAAGTCAATCACATAAGATTTAACCTGTTTTGTTCTCTAAGGACAAATTTGCAATAGTTCTTCCAGGAAATCGCACAGAAAATTACCCAAGTTTGCACTTAAAGTGAAGGGGATGTAATCTCTGGCAGTTCTAAAGTAATGAATTATAGTATCAGGGTCAGTGTTTCAAAATCACTAAGGGGGGTAGGTCTCCAGAAAGGTTATAAGGGAGACTATGCTCATTGGTTTTTTCCTGCCTGTTTACCCCCCCCCCCCCCGAATTCTCTATGGCCTTATCACCTCAATATTATTCCCCATGCTCACACGTACTTCTTCATGCCTGTGTAAATTATGTTTTCCAAAATGCTTTTGATTACATCCAGGTGTCAACTTGTTAATCAGCCTACATCAGGTAAAGTCTAAAACCATGATAAATCCCTTAGGTATTGAACAAGTAGCATGAAGTGCTTTCTTTCTAAATGTTCTATATATTCATCATCTGTATTTCTTTCCCTCACATTTTCTTCCTTTTAGAAACTGCTCCATTCATTCTTTTTTTAATTTATTTTTATCATTAAAAATTTCCAACTCTTCCCCACCTCCCATTTCCCTCCCCCTCCCGTAAGTCCCCACCCCCTTTCTTGCCAGTCCAAGGAGCATTCAGGATTCCCTGCCCTGCAGGAAGTCCAAGGTCCAACCCACTCCATCTGGGTCCAGGAAGGTGCTCATCTAAACAGACTAGGTACCCCAAAAGCCAGTACATGCGGTAGGATCAAACCCCAGTGCCATTGTTCTTTGCTTCTCAGTCAGCCTTCATTGTCCGACACGTTCAGAGAATCCGGTTTGATCCCATGTTTTTTCAGTCCAGGTTGCACTGGCCTTGGTGAGCTCCCATTAGAACAGCCCCTTAGTTTCAGTGGGTGGGTGCACTCCTCATGGTCCTGACTACCTTGCTCATGTTCTTCCCCCTTCAGCTCCTCATTTGGGCCTTGGGAGCTCAGTCCTGCACTCCAGTGTGGGTCTGTGTCTCTATCTCCCTCCATCACCTGATGAAGTTTCTATGGTGATATGCAAGATATTCATCAGTATGGCTATAGGAAAGGGCCATTTCAGGCCCCCATTCCTCAGCTGCCCAAGGAACTAGCTGTGGACATCTCCATGGACAGATGGGACCCCCTCTAGATTGAAGTCTCTTGCTAACCCTAAAATGGCTTCTTTAATTAAGATATCTTCTTCCCTGCACCCCTATCCACCCTTCCTCCATCCCAACCATCCCATTCCCCCAGGGTCTCCCCATCCTCCCCTCCTCACTTACTTCTAAGACAGACTTTCTTTCAGAATCCTTTTTGACTGATTCATTGGAATCAGTGTAATAACTTTGGACAGATGTACTAGATTCTTTCCTATTGTGCTGAATATTATGAAAAAAGTACATGGTTTAAATCAGCTTACAGTTCTACATCACAGAACACTATGATAATATGTCAGGGCAAAACTCAAGCAGGAAGGTATTAGGTGGCAGAAACTGAAGTAGAGGCCAAGAAAGAGTGTTACTTACTGGCTTATTCACCATATTTTGTTCAGCCTGCCTTCTGATACCACCCAGGATCAAATGCCCAGGTGGTGACACTGTGCACATTGCTCTGTACATTTTCACATACATCACTACTAAAGACAAAATCCTCACAGACTTGGCTAGAAGTCAATATGATACAAGGATTTTCTCAATTGAAATTCCATCTTCCTAGTAGTCAATAACTTGCGTCAAGTTGATGCAAACCCAACCAAGAGCAGGGCTTTGATCCAATTGTAATATCTCCTACATTGTATTTTATCTCCTATTTCTGAAACATAAGTATTTCATCTTCATATTTCATGTGCTTTTAGCTTTCTATCTGTGAGAAGGAGACTGAAGTTTTTATTCTCCAATGTATATCCATTTGTTAGAGGACAGAAATCAGTGTTAAATTTTCTGGACTTGTATTGCAGGAAATCAATAGCAGCTCCATATAGGTGCTAGGTACTAAGCTCAGATCCTGTGGAAGAACATCAAGAAATTCTAACTGCTGGTGCATTTATCAAGCCAATGAGAGATTTTTTTCTGTCCAAATATCATATTGAAATCATTTCACTGTAAGAGTTGGAGAGATGTTTTATAGTCATGCTTTGTTTTGATGATTGGCTCCTTAATAATGACAGAGAGACATTTTGCATTAAGTGTGAAAGCTTCATCTTAGTTTATACTTGTTCCAAGCTAACTCATAAAACTTAAGGTAACATGTTTATACTAGTCTCCATTGTTTCGTGGTTCATTACCTTTCTCCCATTTTGTACATAAGAATTTCTCTGCATCTTGCTGGTGAAACCCTACATCTCAGTTTCTTTTCAGAGTTTCCTCTTTCTATCTAGAAGTCCCTTCTATCCTCTCCTGCTTAATGGTTATTCATCTGTTTACTAAACCAATCAGAAGGTCCCTTAGAGATGGACAGAAAGGCCAGGAACATGTCTTCACACAGTGTCATTAAACATCTTATAAGAGTGTTTCAGCAATAAAAGTGCCTGCCACCAAGCTACCAATTTG
The DNA here is from genome assembly GCF_903992535.2 of Arvicola amphibius. Taxonomy (NCBI): domain Eukaryota; kingdom Metazoa; phylum Chordata; class Mammalia; order Rodentia; family Cricetidae; genus Arvicola; species Arvicola amphibius. The sequence continues at coordinate 78,725,228 of NC_052048.2, read as the reverse complement.
AGACTTTCTGAGAACAACATGGTTCCAATTTGGGGTCTGTAATTTAATGGAAAAGAAATTGACTACACACACTCATGCACACACACACACACACACACACACACATCACTAAACTAATACATGCAAAAAGATCAATTTACCACACTGAGGTCTAATAACATGAAATGTTATACATATTTAATTCATATAAAACAATTGAGTTGGAATTGACATGTAAAATTTCACTTGCCAAAAACATAAGAGCCCAAACATCACTTGAAAATCTCCCCAAACCAAATTTCTGAGGAATATTAATTTTAGTATCCATTGCCCCTGCATTTTCATTGCAAACACTTAAGAAACACCTTGCTAGTATTTGCATTTTCTTGTATTCCCATGGATACAAATTTAATGGAATAGAAAAAATATAGCTTCCAACATCTACATTTAAAATTCTTAACATTGGCAGCCTTTTTTTTCTATAAAATTGTTAAAAGAGGAGTAAATGTTTAGTTATTCAACTCAAAGACTGTGATTGAATACAAATATCTTCACGGTCACTATTCCTGTAAAACAGCACTCAATAGATGTCTGGTATAAGCTAAATTGATATGTTTTTATCATATTCTTTTCCCATCAAGCACCACATTTTGTTTTATTATTTTTCTTGCCCCTGACATAGAAGACATTTTTATGATTTTTCAAATAGGAGAAGCCTGTATGACTCTTACCTCTATCTGTACTTCAACACTAAACCAGATATTTGCATATTGTTCCCTAGGGAGAACCCTCCCTGGCTAGTCTCAGATCAGTTGTCATCTTGCAGTTACTGATCAGACTTTTTATGCAGCTTCCTGAAAATGATATGTCCTGTTCTAATGATTGTGCTATTGTACAGTTCAGGATTCCTGGTTAGAATAGTAGGAAGTGAGAAAGGTGAATGGTCATGTAGAATAAATCTCAGGTCCCACTATTTATTATGTGTTTCCTCCGATATCTGAGAAGGCAGTGAGGGTGCAGGGACCATCATCAGGTCTTTGCAGGAAAAATAGATCCAGCATGAGCAAGAAAAGCAGCTACTCTTAAGTTACAACTGTCATCTCAGCCCACCTGATGTGGGAGAGTCTTCTGTTTGTGTTCATTTCATTTGTTAATAAAGAAACTGCCTTGACCCACTTAATAGGCCAGCCCTTAGGTGGGTGGAGTAGACAAAACAGGAAGAAGGAAGTGAGGTAGATGGCTCAGACAATTGCCCCGCCTCTCCTCTCTGGGACAGTCGCCATGAAGCCAGCCACCAGGTCTGACATGCTGAATCTTTCCTGGTAAGACACCACTTGTGGTGCTACACAGATTGTTAGATATGGGTTAGTCAAGATGTGAGTAAAAGGCTGAAACTAATGGGCCAGGCAGTGTTTAAATGAATGTAACTTATGTGTTGTTATTTCGGGGCATAAGCTAGCCAGGCAGCCAAGATCAGGGCAGGACGAAAAGCAGGCCTGCACGCAGCTCCTCACTACACCCACCTGACTGCTTCTTAGAGGAGGACATCAAAACAGGTTTCTTACTTCTAGTTATTCTTGCAATCAAAGTATACAATAAATGCTGGGATTATGAGTTTCTTAAGGGTGTAAGATTGATCACCAAAACAGGTTTCCTAGGTGGAAAGAATGCAGAGTATTTACCAATAGACACTTGATTGAATTTAGACAGGAGGGTAGGGGCATACTGTTCATAACTATAAACTATAAACTATAAACTATAGTGTGTTAACTATAAACAGTTATTATCTATAACTGATCCCAATAATTTAGAAGAGAAACTGACAATTTTTCACCACTGAGAATTAAGAAAAGATCTATACATATTATATAATGGATGTAAAAGCAGTGCCTCAGAAATGTTAAGTTCATGTAAACAATACCAAAACCTGTGTGATTAAAAAACAAAAAAGGAGATAAAAAACTAGTCTAAAAAATTATTTCCTTTTCAAATACAACACACAAGCAAGCCATACAAGAAACTCAAGAGTAAATCTGTTGGGCTTCCAGACTACTGCAGAAATCATGACCTAAGTCATGGGGAAGAAACAACAAAGTGTATGAAAATGGTTAAGACAATCTAGCTAGAACAAAATTCAAAGTTTTTATTGATTTTATTAAGTTATACATTTTTCTCTGCTCCCCTCCCTGCCTCTCTCCTACCCTTCAACCCGCTCCCATGGTAATTATAAGTCAAAGCAGAAGGATGCCTTAAAAACTCATAAATATGACAGAAAGATACACATATTTTATTATTAAGTAGGGCAGACAAAGAGATCAAGTAAGTAGCTCTGAAATATTGTAATGCAGAACAAAATGAAAACACAAAACATTAAAAAGAATGGAATGCAGATAAAGCAAAGGGCTGTTATGTAGTTTATCTTATTACAGTGCAAAGTTCCTAAATGAGATTCAGCTTGGAGGACCTCCTTCCTCCAAAAAAGAAAATATATATATATATATATATATATATATATATATATATATATATATATAGAGAGAGAGAGAGAGAGAGAGAGAGAGAGAGAGAGAGAGAGAGAGATTTAAATGTAAAAACAGAGATATCATCCTTGTTGCAAGATTTAACATCACAAGAAGCACATGTAAGGGAAAGAGTCATTGAAAGAAAAGATCACTTGTATTGTTGCAATTAGAAGAAATCATATGCAATTAAATCTTACCATGTGTTCAAAAATTATAGCAGTGTCCCCTTCAGTTCAACAATTTTGGGTCTTAAAGTTATGGGGCCTGATGTTGCCTCTACTGATTATTAGGGCAGTGATTATGAGGTAGGACCCGTCAACAATTAGTAATCTTGTTGCCTCAATGAAACAAAGAAGCTACGAAATAATGATGTAAAATCAATGTAGCTCCACATATAACAGTAGGAATTTTGACTAAATTTTAAATAACAACTTCCCTTGCATTTGCAACAGTTCTAGTGCTCATACTCACCTTGTGATTAATGGCTTTTTAAATACATAGTACACATAACTCATCTTCATTGATGAAGAGTATATGAAACAGTGATAGTCTGAAAAGGTTACTTTGATCATTATCAGTTCAGAGCACAAATTCATCAGCTGCTTTTCTAAAAGACTGGGTGCTTTCACATGATCGCTTAACTGGTTCAGCTATGGTGGTTCAAAGAGTTAGCTACTGCAAAGTTGTATATTGGGAAGAATGAAGCTGTTCTGATAGATATAATCCAGGAATCACATACACAAACTCCTCCTAATGTTTGTTTTGTAGTTCATAAGGAATGTCAAAACAACTTTGAGATACCATCTTACACCTGTCCGAATGGCTAAAATAAAAAACACCAATGATAGTCTTTGTTGGAGAGGTTGTGGAGTAAGGGGTACACTCATCCATTGCTGGTGGGAATGCAAACTTGTGCAAGCACTTTGGAAAGCAGTGTGGTGGTTTCTCAGAAAATTTGGGATCAACTACCCCAGGACCCAGCAATAACACTCTTGGGAATATATCCAAGAGATGCTCTACCATATTACAAAAGCATTTGTTCAACTATGTTTATAGCAGCATTATTCGTAATAGCCAGAAACTGGAAACAAACTAGATGCCATTTAATGGAAGAATGGATGAATAAACTGTGCCATATATACATATTAGAGTACTACTCAGTGATAAAAAACAATGACATTTTGAATTTTGCATGCAAATGGATGGAAATAGAAAACACTATTCTGAGTGAGGTAATCCAGACCCAAAAAGATGAACATGGGATGTACTCACTCATAATTGGTTTCCTGCCATAAATAAAGGACATTGAGCCTATAATTCGTGAGCCTAAAAATGCTAATTAAGAAAGTGAACCCAAAGAAAAACATACAGTTATCCTCCTGCATATTGGAAATAGACAAGAATGCCAGGCAAAAATTGGGAACTTGGTGGTGGGGTGGGATGGGAGTAAGGGGAGATGGGGAGAGAAAAGTGAGTAGGAGAGGATGGGGAGAGCCTGGGGGAATTGGATGGTTGGGATAAAGGAAGGGTGGATATGGGACCAGGGAAGTTTATATCTTAATTAAGGGAGCCATGTTAGGGTTGGCAAGAGACTTGACTCTAGAGGGGTTCCCAGGTGTCCAGGGAGATGTCCCCAGCTACTCACAACTGAGGACAGGAAATCTGAAATGGCCCGATCCTATAGCCATACTGATGAATATCTTGCATATCACCATAGAACCTTCATCTGGCAATGGATGGGGATAGAGACAGAGACCTATATTGGAGCACTGGGCTGAGCTCACAAGGTCCAAATGAGGAGCAGAAGGAGGGAGAACATGAGCAAGGAAGTCAGGACCTTGAGGGGTGCACCCACCCACTGAGATGGTGGCGCTGATCTAATGGGAGCTCACCAAGGCCAGCTGGAATGGGACTGAAAAAGCATGGGATAAAACCAGACTCCCTGAACATAGCAGATAAAGACGGCTGCTGAGAAGCGAAGGACAATGGCACTGGGTTTTGATCCTACTGCATGTACTGGCTTTGTGGGAGCCTAGCCTGTTTGGATGCTCATCTTCCTAGACCTGAATGGAGGGGGGAAGACCTTGGACTTCCCACAGGGCAGGGAACCCTGACTGCTCTTTGGACTAGAGAGGGAAAAGGGAGGGGAAAGGGGAGGGGGAGGGAAATGTGAAGCTGGGAGGAGGCAGAAATTTTTTAATAAAAAAATAAATAAATAAATAAAATATAGCAGTATAGGTTTGAGGAGTCTTGGGACTTCACAATTCAAATTAACATATCTATTGTTTTCGATTTATGACCCCCTAATGGGGCAGTCATATTGGTGAGTATATGTGGTGCAACTTCTAACATTCAGAAGAGAAGTAACCTCACAATAAACTTCCTATCCTTTGGTTTTGCAGTCCTTCTACTCTCTCTACTGCAATTACCCCTGAGACTTTAGGTACTGGAGTATAACACTTGAGCCTATGTTCTACAACTTTGAATTTTAATTGGTGGTGGTTTTCTCCTATGGTCTCCCTCCGTTTCACAGAGAAATATCCTTGATGCAGGGTGAGAACCACAAACAGCTAAGGAATGCTCCTTGTGGGAGAAATGCTCTTTCCAAGGAAGAATACTGCAATTAGTTTTTGTTTTTGTTTTTTTTTTTGTTTTTTCGAGACAGGGTTTCTCTGTGGCTTTGGAGCCTGTCCTGGAACTAGCTCTTGTAGACCAGGCTGGTCTCGAACTCACAGAGATCCGCCTGCCTCTGCCTCCCGAGTGCTGGGATTAAAGGCGTGCGCCACTGCAATTAGTTATGGAATATCAAAAGATCATTCCAGAAAACATCCATACAAGTACTATTATAAAGACTGCAGGTTTTGCTTATGTTTTTAGGAATATATGTTAATATTAGTATACATGCACATGTACACACACACACACTCACACACACACACACACACACACACACACACACACACACACACATATATATATATATATATATACACAACAGAAGGATAAAGGTGAGGGCATTAATAAAGATCAAGGAGTCATACAGGAGAATTTGGAGGGAAGGAAAGAAAGGGAGAAATATTGTAATTATATTATAATTTGGCAATGATAGAGAAAGACCTGCAGATGGCAGACAAATCATACAAAAAGAGGAATAACCATGTTAGGTACCTGAGAAGCTAAAGTGTCATTGTCACGTGCTCTCTAATTAGCTGAGACTTAACAGGGTCTGCAGTCTGACCAGAGCCACATGGAGGAATGTTTAAGCTACTAAATTTTTTAATAGTTTCTTTTCTTATATTGAATATAGATTCTTATATACTATCTCATATTTTTTTCTTTTTTTTCTTTTTCCATTCAATTATATACACTTACTTTCCTCCTCCCAATCCCTTTCAGCTCCACCACACCTCCTCCTCCCTCTCTCACCCTGCTTGAGAGAGTGCAGGGAATCCTGCCCTGTGGGAAGTCCGAGGCCCTCCCCCATACATCCAGGCAGAGAGCTGTGCATCCATATAGACTACCATACCAAAAAGCCAGAACATGCCGTAAAAACAAGTCCCAGTGCCTTTATCAACGGCTTCTTAGACAGCCCCCCATTGTCAGCCACAATCAGACACTTGGGTTTGATCACATGATCATTCAGACTGGGTCCAGCTGGATTTGGTGAGCTCCCATTAGAACAGGCACACTGCCTCAGTTGGTGGACCAACCCCTCGCGGGCCTTACTTCTTTGCTCTTCTTCTCGCTCCTTCCGCCTTTTAACTGGACCTTGGGGGCTCAGTCCTTTCCTCTGATGAGGGTCTCTGTCTCTATCTCCATCCGTTGCCGGACGAGGATTATATGGTGATATTTGAAATAATCATCAGCGTGATAGTGAGGCAAGGACCGTTCAGGTACTGTCTCCCCATCTCCTCTGCTAATCAAGGACCTAGCTGGGAACATCCCCGTGGACACCTAGGATCCTCTCTAGAGCCAAGTCTCTTGCCAACCCTAAAAGGGATCCCTTAATGTAGGTATCTTCTTTGCTGCTCCTATATCTGTCCTTCCTCCATCTCCACCCAAGAGATGCCCAATCATACTACAAAAGTATTTGTTCAACTATGTTCATAGCAGCATTATTTGTAATAGACAGACCTGGAAACAACCTAGATGCTCCTCAATGGAAGAATGGATAAAGAAAGTGTGGAATATATACGCATTAGAGTACTACTCAGCGGTAAAAAACAATGACATCTTGAATTTTGCATGCAAATGGATGGAAATAGAAAACACTATCCTGAGTGATATAACCCAGACCCAAAAAGATGAATATGGTATGTACTCACTCATTTGTGGACTCTAGCCATAAACCAACGTCATTAAGCCTATAGTTCACAAGCCCAGAGAAGCCAAATAACAAGGTGAACCCAAAGGAAAACATTTATAGATCGTCCTGGAAATTGGAAGCAAACAAGATTGCAGGGCAAAAGTTGTGAGCAGGGGGGTAGGGGCAGGAGTAGGGGTGAAATTGGGGAAAATGGGAGAGGGGGAGAGGGAAGGGAGAAGGGAAGGACTGGCAGCAGCTTGGGGGAGTGGGAGGGTGGAGATGCAGGAAGCTACTAAATTTTTACAAAATCTCATTCTTTATTTTGTGCTCTACTGTTGAAAGCATTAGCTTGATTTTGAACCTTTCTCTCCACTGACTTCTCTGGATTGCCTAATATATATCTAAAAGACTAAAGTAAGTCTCATGATTTATAAGCTGAATCTTTACCTTCAATATGAGTATATTTGGAAAAACTATTTAAGAATAATGATTTTTATGATGGATCTACAGGTACAAACTAACCCCGTAATATTAGTCATCCAAACAAGAGAGTCAACAATAGGCTTTGTGTCACTGATGCTAGGTATTAAGAAAGATTCTGTGAGAACCAGACATGAAAACAGCTAACTACTAAGAGTATTCACATGTATATCATGAAAATCTGCTATAATTTAAAGCCACCTATAAATTAAGAAAATGAATTTCTGTTATTTAAGTTTTGGGTCCTGATGTTGTTCTGTTCAGACTAGTGTACCATCTTACCTCTCCTTGTCCAGATCAGCACCAGAATTCCCTCTTGTACATGAGAATATCTTTGCCCTTTTCTTTTTACTTTCACTCTGACTGTGGTGAGGAAGGAGAGGAGGGCTTCATTGTCACTGTGTTTACTTTAGTCACAAGTGTTTCCTTCCAAGAGAGGGTGTTTTCTTGTTTAACTTCTGATCAAAATCACATGAACTGAATGCCATTATTGCATTGTTGATCACACAAATAAAGTTGTGTGTTCAGTTCCTGAAGTTGCTAATACTCTGGATTCCTGGTAAGGACAGAAAGGAAATGGGGAAGGAGAATGCAGAGAGAGGTTGCAGTGGTCTAACACATTTCTGCCCACATGTAAAATGGCAGGTCTTGACTACCAGAATGGACTTGTGAGATTCAGATCTGTGAAAGTAAGATACCACATGGGACAGTATCTCTGATACTGGGAAGATTTTGACCCAGACATAATTGGATGGGCTGGTCTATATTACCTTAAGAATCCCTTCAGAATCATATTCTCACATTTTGTGCCAAGAGCTTTTTTGGATATACAGACAAATATTTCACCTAAAATATGAAAGGATTTCAATTGAATTAAATAACATGAAAGTAGTCTTAAATGTTTTCTCATGAATTTTCCACCAGATTTCCTACTCTCTTATTATTTCAGCTTCAATTAGTGATGTTTGTGATGACCCAGACTTTCTTTTCCTTGATGATCCCTCATGAAGAGACAATCCTTATCTCATGCAGGTCTAGTTAGAAACTCTAGTTAGACTGTTATGGCAATACCATTTTTAATTGATACATAAAGAAGCCAGACAAGTCACCATAGCTCCTTGTCTATGAGGCTTTGAACCAGGAAATTAGGGCTCCTGTCTGTATCAGTGAGAGACAGAGACATGCTTCACACTGAAAGTCAGCAGAGAGGAAGCAGAGGTTCTTGCAGTTTATTACTCTGTCTAAGTTACTCATGTTCCACATACAGTGAGAGAGACAGAAAAAAACTTCGTTGCTTAAGGTAGACTAATTGTCAATGTGTTGCTTGTTTCAAAAGAAGAGAGCACATTGTATCTCTGTAGCATATTATTTTTATCTCGGTTTCCATTATTTTTGTTGAAGATTCACTGAAGTATTGAAAAAGAGTCATTTTAAGATTATGAATTATAATTTTTTTAGAGAAATACATTTTACCTTGTATTTTATTATTATTGTTTTTATGTTTGATATCTATTAATATTATAGAAATGTCACCTATATTAATTGTTTTGGTTAGTTTCCATAATGATAATCTTTCTTGTGGAAATTTTTTTCTGATGTACTCTGGATACACTACATTGGATTGGGATCAGTTTGTGCACAGTGGGTAGCATATGTTTAATATTTTTAATAATGATGAAAATTAGCAATATCAATGCCATATAACTATAGAACATTGCTTCCCTTGACTTTGTAATATGCAGTGTTCTTATTACCAGAATGCAATTTCCAAATAAACAAATGAAATTAAACAAAACTGACATAAGGACAGTCTACTGAACATTCCACCTTAACACTAATGAATATACATGCTCAGAAGTTAATTAAACTTCCCTATAAATTAGACACACTAGGACACAGAGAAAATATCAACAATATATGAAAAGTCAAATAACATCTTACTTTCTATTTTTCCTCTGAACCACTAAACAATGAGGAGTCCTGTTACAGTAGTAGCTACAAAATGATGACAATAACCAAATATTGGATGTAAGTATCATTTCTTAAAATCAAATCCATACCTGAAACATTCATTGGGAACAAGAACTTGTGACTAAGATAATTACAGATTCTATGAAAGAAACTAAAATTGTCCGTATGTTTATAAAATACATGCTATATTTGTCATTTGATGTTTTTCAGCAAATTTAATTCAGTGCAATCAAAAGAACTAAAACTAATAATGTAAGTAAGAAAGTATGTGACACAAATTGTAAGTGAAACCATTTGGATTAGCAATTTGATCTACCACTTGATAATCAATGAAGTGCATAATAAGCAAACAAGAAATAAATCTTGTATATTTAGTGAGAGTCTCTTTATAAAATAGTGTAAACAAGAAGCAGTTAATAGGAAAAAAATTTGTAAGTTGATCAGGAATTGAAAGAATAAATGTGTACTCTTTTTATGCCTTAATCAATGGAAAATAATTTATTAGAAAGAAATAATATTTTTCTACTCCTGAATATCCTTTTATAATTGATGCTTGTTTAGTACCAAGAAGAGTGATAACCATTATATTTCCCATTCATGTATTTATCATTATGTTATAGCCACAGTCTCTCTCTGTCCTAGGAATATTCTAGACCTCTATTACAATCATTCCATAATAAAGTATAGCTTTTTCACATTTTCTTGCAAAAGTGTTCTGATAATATCGTCATCTAGAGAAGAATGCATGTCATAGGAAATTCTAGAAATAAAAAAGGACCATTAATCCATAATGAGAACAAATTGATCAGGGTTTGTTTGATGTGTTCAGTAAAGAAAAATTATCAAAAAGAACTTTTCAAACTTGTGCATATACTGTAGATCTTCGTCATGGCAGATACGGCACAAATGTTGTTTTCTACCAGGTGTTTTTTTATTTACTTAATTCATAATTTGAAATTTTATACTAAATATTCATTGTATTTTGAATGCAAAAGTTATAAATTGTACATTGAATATAAACCTCTGTATTCACCTAAATGCCTTTCTGTATATTCATTTGTAAAAAATCTGGGACTTTTAAATTAGTATGATTTTTTAACTTGAATGAATTTGTATCATTCATTTTTCTTAATCATATTATTTACATATTTTTAAATTTTATTTATTTATTTTACTTTCAGACTAGATTCACCTCTTTCCTCTACTCCCATTCCTTTCCCTAAACTCCCCATTGTTCCCCTCCCCAAGGAACTCCTCTTCTCTTTCTGCTCAGAAAGGTGCTGGCCTCTCATGTGTATCAGCAGAGCATGCTAACAAGTTGCAGTAAGACTAATCATACTCTTTTGTATTTAGTCTGGGAAAGGTAATCTAGGATGATGAATAAGTTCCCAAGAGCCTGCCAAAGCATCATGGACAGCACTTGCTTTTATGTTTAGGAGCCCTACAAATAGACAAACTATACAACTGTCACATACATGTAGATGCCTGGGTTAGTCCCATATATGCTCCTTGGATGTTGGTTCAGGCTCTGTGAGTTCCTGTGGGCTGTTTTAGATGTTTCTGTGGGTTTTATTGTGAAGTCCTTGACCCTTCTGGTTCTTAAAATCCTTTCTATTTTCCTTCAGCAGGTTTTCTTGACTTCGGCCTAAAATGGGTCTCTGCATATTTTTCCATAAGTTACTGAAGTTACTGGGTGAAGGTTCTCTGTTGACAATTGTGGTAGTGGCCACTCTAATTACAAGAGTGGACCAGTTCAGGGTACTTATCCATTATTGCGAGGAGTTTTAGCTGGGGTTATCATTGTAGATTCTTGGGAATTTCCCTTGTATTATGTTTCTATCTGATCCTCTAATGCCCCCTGTTTACAGTCATCTCTTCTTCATTGATGATTCCAAAGCAATTGCTAAAATTTCCATCCCCAACTACCTCCAATCCATCCAGGAGTTCCCTTCTATTTCTACTTCCTATGGAGATGCATGTGTTCCACCCACTCCATGGAGTTTTCTTCTTACCTAGCCTCTCTAGGACTGTAGATTGTAACATAGCTATCCTTTACTTTTCAGCTAAGATCCACTAATGTGTAAGTACATATCATGTTGGTCTTTCTGGCTCTAGATTATATCACGTAAAGTGATTTATCTTAGTTCCAATAATTTGTTTTCAAATTTCTAATGTCATTATTTAATATTTAAATAATACTACATTGTGAAATGTACAATATTTTATTTATTCATTCTTCAGTTGAGGGACATCTAGGTTGTATCCATGTTCAGTACAAATAAAGTTGTTTTGAACATAGTTAAGCAAGTGTTCTTATAGTATGATTAGAAATACTTTAGGCATATGTCCAGGTTTGTATCACTGGGTCTTGAAGTAGATTGATTGCAAATTTTCTGATAAAGCATGCCATTGATTTGCAAAGTGACTGTGTATAGTGATATTTTATTTATGTTTTAATAAGTAAAGCTTGCCCATTTTTGTCTCTGGATTTTCATTATTCAGCTACAACTGTACAAATTCGCATTTCCAAATTATAGAGAATAAACAGCTTCTGTCCCAGAAGTGGTGTGGGACAATGGTATGTATTCTGTCAATTATATTTAAAATAAATGCTTATTGGCCAGTAGCCAGGAAGGAAGTATAGGTGGGACAACCAGATAGGATGTAGAGGTGTATCAATGAGAACAGGAGAATTCTGGAAAGGAGGAAGTCCATTCCTCAGCAGTCCTGTCCAGATGCAAAAGAAGAAAGATGTGACCTGCCCCACTGAAAAAGGTACTGAGCCATGTGGCTAACATAGATAAGAATAATGGGCTATGTAAGTTATAAGAGTTAATAAGAAGCCTGAGCTAATGGGCCAATCAGTGTATAACATATGGAGACCTCTGTGTGATTTTCTTTGAGGCTAAACAGCTGAGGGACATGGTGGTATGACAAAATCCCCAACAAGCAGGCCCTCATGTTACAAATGGCACCAAAATGTGGACAAATGCATTCACATGTTTCAAAAGAGCTTGGGAAGTAATTCTAGAGAAAAAAGAATAGAGCATGACTTATTGATAGCAGCAATTTCTCTGAGGGGTCTTCTTGCTAGAGGCAAGCACTCTCATTTAAGAGAGGCTTCCTGACTCAGCATTAGCTGCAAAAGCTTGCAGCTCTTTAAGAAGTCCTGCCACAAAACACTTAAATGGTGTTGACAAAAAGCTACCAGCACATTTTTGGTTTTTAGCCATAGCAGGAAAAAAGCCACACTGTTTACAAATGCTAGCTTTCTGGGCCATCCTACCAAGGCAACTCTGACTCTTTCAGGCAGGAAGTCTGACTATGGAGCATTGAATGTGGTTTGTGAGCATACTGCTGCAGCTGGTTTATTGGCAGGGACCTTGAAACGCCATATAGTTGTGGCAGTAAACATGGCTACAGCCAGGACCTCTGGCGTGAGGCTGAAATCTCAGATAGCTAAGGAATGGGTTGGATCCCTCCGTCAAATACACAGTTTTAATACTCTCCATATTGTTTAGCAAATCAAGACTCATGTGGTCAGAAAAAGAGAGAAATACAGTAAATGAAAAATTCAAAATTGAAGAAAACCTCTAAATGTTTTTATATTATGTTAAAAATATATGCAGAATAAAGGTTAAAGTCCTTAAAAATCAAAAAAAGAAGAGAGTATTTGGGTGTAGTGGTACACACCTTTAATCTCAACACTTGGTAGACAGAGGCAGCAATACCTCTGTAAGTTCAAGGCATGGGGGAACAAGTATTAAATCCCAAATCTTTGAAGGCAGAGGCAGACAGACCTCTTTGAGTTCAAGGTGTGGTGGTATATGCCTTTAATCCTAGCACTTCAGAGGCAGAGACAGGAAGGTCTCTGTGAGTTCAAGGAAACCTGCTCTACAGAGTTAATTCCAGGCCAAAGATATACAGATGACCTGTATCAAAAATTAAAATTAAAAATAAAAAAAAATAGAGGTTAAGGTAAAGCCACATAAAGATGGAAAATACACAGAGAGTCTGGATACTGTATATTATCATGCTTTGTTTGAATGGTTTGAATGCAGAGAAAGGAGCAACAGCTACTAAAAGATATTTGTTTATAAGTGCTGCTAAATTAATCCAATATAGGTATTTTGAAAATACCTTAACTTCAAAATTGAAGTCAAAATGTATGTTACTTTGGAGAAGAGGATTTGCTTTTGTTTCCACAGGAAATGAGAGGCTGTGGATTCATTCTGTGTTAAGAAAATCAGGTTTAATCAGGAAGACCACCTGAGAAATCTCTGGTAGGACCAGATGGCCCAGATTTCTGAGTTCTACATCCAGAACAGGTTGAAGACTGCTGACTAAGATGATCAAGTCTCACAGGATACTCCAGTCAGGACTTGATCACAATCCTGAATTTTCTTTAGGTCCCCATAAGATTACCAGTGCCCATAGGCAGGAAGTAGCCAGAAACAGTATGCCAACATTCCCCAAAAATGGACTATGGATATTTTCCTTTGTTTAAAAAAAAGAGTAGGAAGTGGTGTGGGAAGTGGTCTTTATTCTGTAAATTATATTTTAAATAAATGCTAATTGGCCAGTATCCAGGCAGGAAGTATAGGCGGGACATCCAGACAGGAAGTAGAGGTATGTCAATGAGAACAGGAGAATTCTGGAAAGGAGGAAGCTCATTCCTCACCAGTCCTATACAGATACCGAAAAAGAATGATGTGACCTGACCTGCTGAAATAGGAACTGAGCCATGTGGCTGATATATACTAGAATAGTGGGCTATATAAGTTATAAGAGTTAATAAGAAGTCTGAGCTAATGGGCCAATAAGTTTATAATTATGGAGACCTCTGTGTAATTTTTGGGAGGACTAAATGGCTGAGAGAACTGGGCAGTACAGAATCGCCAACAAGCATGCCTTCATGTTACACAGAAGAGTCCTCCATCATAGGCTCTATGTGTCTCTAGAGAAAGATCTACAAAATGAAAGCAGAATTCTCAAACACTTTTTAGATCAGTGGACATTGAGATAGTATCTTAATGAATTTTTATAATATGATGCACTGTGGGAATGAGTGTGCCTAAGAAATAAGCATTAAAATAAGAAAGCTGTCACACATTCAAATTATGACAATTGGATTTCTTTCTACTACCTAAGGAGTAGATTGAGATTTTATGGTGTATAAGATTCTTCTGTATTTGTGCTGCTTTCATTGATAAAATAAAAAGACCAACTTGATATTTTGATAGGACAGCCCTTAGGTGGGTGTAGTAGACAGAAAGAAGGCTGAGAAGAAGAAAAATGTAACAGCTGCCATGAAGCTCTGGCCTGAGATGGACATAGGTTAGAATCTTTCCTGGTAAGCCACGACCTTGACCTCATCATGCTACACAGATTATTAAAAATGGATTAGATCAAGATGTGAGATTTGGCCAATAAGAGGCTAAAAATAATAAGCCAGGCAGTAATTGATTTACTACAATTTTTATGTGGTTATTTTGGGTATAAGCTAGCCAGGCAGCAGGATGCAGCCTGCTCCCCTCATACTACAATGTTATATCATCTAGTCTTAAATTTTAAGAGTCTGGAGGTACAAACCTACATACATACATTACATACCCAGATATGCTCCTATCTACAGTGGTTCAAATAAATATGGAAAAAATAAAAAAAATCATATTGCAAAGCATCATTTATTTAATTCTTCTTCCAGTATCAGTGGACAGAATGAAAGCACTATGCATTCTTTTTAATCTCTCTTGTCATTTTGATGACTCCCCCAAAGAAAATACGATTACCACATAATTTAGGGTCATGCTTCTCATTGATTTTCAGGTTAATCATTTTCTTAATATTTCCACATTCCTATTCTTTCTAACACATCTCTTGATTCTGCCACGATTATCCGGTACTGAATGGATCTCATTTTAACCATGCCTAATTTCTATCACTTACAGAATGGTTGTCTGTTCTTGTAAAACCCTATTACCCCCCATAAAAACTCACACTAAGGGCATTATTTCATTGAAATATAGACATTCTAAGTCACATTATGATTCTAAATTCCATTGTGTGGCTTCTAGCTTCATTGTCTTACATGCTTCTCTTAACAAACAGCTAATATCACTCTGCCATAAAACTAAACTAAGAGGCATATCCTAACATCTGAAATATTTGGCACAACATTTTAGAGTTCTTTTTTTTTTTTGGTTTTTCTAGACAGGGTTTCTCTGAAGCTTTTTTAGAGCCTGTCCTGGAACTAGCTCTTGTAGACCAGGCTGGCCTCGAACTCACAGAGATCCGCCTGCCTCTGCCTCCCGAGTGCTGGGATTAAAGGCGTGCACCACCACCACCCGGCTAACACTTTAGAGTTCTATTCAGCATGCAAAATACAATGGCATCTTGTATTTTGCATGCAAATGGATGGAAATAGAAAGCACTATCCTGAGTGAGGTAACCTAGACCCAAAAAGATGAATATGGTATGTACTCACTCATAAGTGGATTCTAGCCATAAACAAAGGACATGAGCCTATAATTTGTGATGCTAGAGAAGCTAAATAAGAAGGTGAACCCAAAGAAAAACATATAGTTATCCTCCTGGATATTGGAAGTGGACAAGATTGCTGAACAGGGTTTGGGAGCATGGGGCTGGGGCTAGGGTGGGGACAAAGGGAGATGGGGAGAGTGAAAGGAGAAGGGGAGGATGGAGAAAGCTTGAGGGAATGGGATGGTTAGGATGGAGGAGGGGTGGATGTGGGAGCAGGGAAGTAGATATCTTAATTCAGGGAGCCATTTTAGGGTTGTCAAGAGACTTGACTCTGGAGGGGTTTCCAGGTGTCCAAGGAGATTTTCCCAGCTTGTTCCTTGGGCAGCTGAGGAGAGGGTTCCTGAACTGGCCTTATCCTATAGCCATACTGGTGAATATCTTGCATATCACCATAGAAACTTCATCTGGTGATGGATGGAGATAGAGACAGGGACCCACATTGGAGCACTGGACTGAGCTCCCAAGATCCAAATGAGGAGCAGAAGGAGGGAGAACATGAGCAAGGAAGTCAGGACCACGAGGGGTACATCCACCCACTGAGATGTTGGGACTGATCTAATAAGAGATAACGAAACCCAGTTGGACTGGAACTGATGGAGCATGTGATTAAACTGGACTCTCTGAATGTGGCTGATGGTGTAGGGTGACTGAGAAGCCAAGGAGAATGGTGCTGGGTTTGATTCTACTGCATGTACTGGCTTTGTGGTAGCCTAGTCTGTTTGGATTCTCACCTTTCTGGACTTGGGGAGAGTGGGGAGGACCTTGGACTTCCCAAAGATTAGGGAACCCTGACTTCTCCTTGAACTGAAAATGGTGGGGAGGGTGGGAGAGGGGAGGGAACTGGGAGGAGGGCAGGAGGTGGAAATTTTCAATAAAATTTATAGAAGAAAGAAAAAGATATAAAAGATTTGGTGCTCACAGTATTTCCAAGTTTAGGAACCATTGTACATTCAAGGAAAATGAATGACAATTCTGAGAGAAACTCATATTTGTAAGGACAGTAACTCTTGTTAAGAGGAGTCTGTTAAAAAATGGAAGACTCGGAGGAACATTCAGTATCAATATAATCCTAGATACAATTCCTGAATCTAGGAAGGAAATTTTTATGCACAAATGAAAAGGAAGAAACTCCATGATCTTGGATACTCTTGATATAAGTAATTTCTGTATAATTGAGTGGTCATAAATAAGTAAAATTACTTTGATTTCCCAAAAGGATGTTTTCAATATAAGAGATTCTGGTCATCCTGACAAATAACATCTTCAAGATGTATTGCATAACTTTTGTGAGATCATGATGAGCAAGAAACTGCATGGTGAGTTGTGCAGCTCAGTGGATACTTCAACACAACACTCCAATACCCAAGGATCAGGAAACATTTCTAGAAATGCTGGTGAAGAGATTGTGGGAGCCATAAAATCACAGAGTCTGCTGTGAGATTTTGCCTCTTGATAACTTCAGGAGAAATACACCTAAGGTATCACCAGCATTATTAACCAAATACAAACTGAACAGGGAAGACACCAAGAACATGCCAAACTGAATATGGAAAGTTTATAAGGACCTAGTTCTCCACAAAGAATTAAAGATAGAGAGTAATGCTGGCAAAAGTGGAGTTACTACTCCCCAGGAAAGAGAACACCAATTGATTTCCCATGGCCAAATGATCAGTCCCAAAAACATATAAACAAGTAAAATTAAATGGATTTATCAGTTTGTATTTATAGCTGTTTACGTAACCACAACACCTACATACATAAAATTATAATGTAGCCAGGCAATGGTGGCACACCCCTTTACTCCCAGCACTTGGGAGGCAGAGGCAGGCGGATCTCTGTGAGTTCGCAGCCAGCCTGGTCTACAAGAGCTAGTAGAGGACAGTCTTCAAAGCTACAGAGAAACCCTGTCTCAAAAAATAGTAATGAAAAATAAACCATGGATTTGAAAAAGAATAAAGGGGGTTGTAGGGAGGATTCAAAGAAATAAAATGGAGATAAGTGCCTTAATTAAAATACAATCCCATATATAAATAGAAAAAATAAGTAGCTACATTGGCTCATTAATACCTACAATTATGTATAAAATGATCCTGTAATGATTTATGTTCTTTCTAGAATTGTACTATATTTGACAGCCCCTGCCATAAAGGGTAACATAACAAGAAAATTCTACAATATATAACACAGGAATCAGAATAAAGTTCAAGTAATAGACTAGTGCTGCTCTTTGTTGTTCAAAGATGAGTTATTTCCCCATAAAGACACATATACTCTGATCTGAGACTAAAGACAACAACAGGCCAATAATGAATCTTTTGGGCAGTCCTGTGGCTAAGTCCCACTATTGCTGATTTGCATGTGACAAGACCACAGCCCTCTGTACCAATAACTTCTTCATAGACAGGTCATAGCCTGAGCTGGACTCAGCCTCAGACTCATCACACACAGACATGATGATCTCCACTCCTCTCCTGGGGTTGCTCTTTCTCTGGCTTTCAGGTAAGGAAGACAACACTGGAAATTTATTCATTTGAGTGTGGTCAGTCCTTCATTGTCTCTGTGAAAGTTTTCTTAGCATAATTCATTGTGTGGGAAATTTGTTTTCAATTTCCAAACTCAGGTGGCAGATGCGACATCCAGATGACCCAGTCTCCAGCCTCCCTTCTTGTGTCTCTGGGAGACACTGTCACCATCACATGCCAGGCCAGTCAAAACATTTATGGTGGTTTGGCATGGTATCAGCAGAAACCAGGGAATCCTCCCAAGCTCCTGATCTATGGTACAAACAGCTTGGCTGATGGGGTCCCAACGAGGTTCAGTGGCAGTGGATCTGGCTCACAGTATTCTCTGAAGATCAGTGGCCTGAAGTCTGAAGATGTTGCAACTTATTACTGTCAACAGTATTACAGTTGGCCTCCCACAGTGATTCAAGTCATGACAAAAATCACCCAGGAAAACAGAAGTAGGAGCCCAGGCTGACCAAATTGTTCCTTCTTGTTTCTGCAGCTGCCGATTCTGTTTATTAAGTTATTAATGTCAATGTGATGCTTTGTGCAGGGGTCAGAGGAATTTTTCTATGACATAAATCTCTGTCCTCTTTCCAAACACGAGCACTAAAATTACAGGTCTTCTTTTCATTACCTCCATAAAAATAGAAAAAAAAATGTATTCCTGAGTAATAGAAAAATATGAACAGCTAAAATTCATACAATAGAGATGTTAACACTCACACACGCACACACACACACGCACACACACACACAAACACACAGGCAATCATAAACATACAATCACATGCAGCTGGGATAATCTTTGTTAGGATATTAATATATAACTATGTTACAATCAAGCTATGTCAAAATCCCAAGAAAGAATGCTCAGATGCTGGCCTATTGGTTAAGAGCACTGGGTACTTTCCTTTAGGAGCTGGGTTTGATTACCAACAGCCACATTAATGCCAGAAACTGAATGTAACAACAGTTCAGAGGTATTGGACACCCTTTTCTGGCCTCCAATGGCATTGTAGTAATATGGTACACAAACATATATAATGGTAAGAAATACATAAAATAAAAATAAATACATCTTAAATATTTGAAAAACTCCAAAGGACTAGCATTTGGTTAAAATGATACTGGAAACAGACTATTCTCAGAATCTATACTCCATTTTTTCTGAGGACAAGTCTTTCTGAGTACATGGTTCTCGGCTATGGTGTCAAATGTCATATCATATGAACAGAAGGAAGGAGCTTTCCTTCTTTACCTGTTTGTTTCTTTTCTCTCCTTGCAAGGAGGACAGGTGTCTTAGTTACTTTTCTGTTGTTGTGACATGACACCAAGACCAAGTCTATTTATAAAAGAAATAATTCATTTCTGGGACTTTTACTTCTAGAATGTTAATCCAGGACCAACATTTAATAAGCATGGCATCAGGCAGAAAGGCAGGGCTCTGGAGGAGAAGGTAACTGTATACTTCTTTATCTGTAAGTAAGAGTTGGAGCAAGACAGAGAGATAATTGGGGATGGTTTGAGCTTTGGAAATCTCAAAGCACATACCAAGTGACATAACTCCTCCAACAAAGACACAAACAGGGTTTCAAAACAGGGAATAAGTAGTAAAATGTGTGTACCTATGGGCAATATTTTCATTTAAAGCACCATAGCAAATTTCAAGCCCCAAATTATAAAGAAAATCAAAGATTAGATAAGAAAAACTTTAAGAAAAGACTGAGTCAAAGTGGGCAGGTATGTGTAGGGGTAGCTTAGCACACAAGGACCTCATTGGGAAAGATTTGCAAGCACATTCCTTTCCAAACAAAACAGTTATCAACTAGAGCTATAATTTCATGAAGTTTCATTCACACCACTCTCTAAACAAAGAAAAGAATTCATTTCAATCTTGCCTTCATAATAGCCTCAAGTATGGCTAAGTACATCAAAAAAGAGAATAAAATAGGAGTAGTTAACCAATTCAGGCTACAACTCATTTTGTGTAGTAAAAATAAAATTTGGAAAAAAAAAAGATGCCCTTGAAATGCTGGAGCATACATGGGAAGCCTGTATATGGCAGTTTTGTTGAACTTGTCTATATTGAGTTTCAAGGTCTAAATTGATGAGTATGACTAACCAGGTCTCTTCCTTAGGAGTGTACCAGATCTCATTACAGATGGTTGTTAGTCACAGTGTGGTTGGTAGGAATTGAAGTCAGGAACTTAACAGCAGGCAGTGTTCTTAACTGCTAAGCTATCTCTCCATTTTATGGAAAACATCTTATATATTGTCCTATTCATATGCATGGTTTATTTTGCATATTATTACAAACAATTGCATCAGGGAAAAAGCACATTAACACTGAACAAAGCAATTCATTAAAAACAGACAACCATATACATCAGACTTTTCAGCAACCAATACCACCTCCTTCTGGATAAATTATCTATTGAGAAAATTTTATACAGACTCTGCTGCCTGTGTCAGTGTTTTCCTCCTATTCTTCCTTTTGAATATGAATAGAACTCATTCTTGCTTTACTATATGTGTGCTTCTTCTTTGCTTTGAATAAGACACCAAGAACCTAAGAGCCACAGGTACAAACAAATCACAGGCAACATGAGTGAGGCCAGTGGAAAGAAGTAAACAAGGATCAAGTCAAAACAGTAGTCATTGCTCCCAGAATTTTAAAATTTGCAATTTCTAACAAATAAGTATTCTATTTGAGCTTAGGAGGATGCAAAGAGGTGGTATTTTACCAATGATATGATATAATTATATTGAGTCTGTGAGATAGAAGGGAAAGTTAACATATAACATATATATATATATATATATATATATATATATATATATATATGCTTCTGAAGATGCCCATGGTCATATCAGTGAAGCAGCAGATGGCAGTTGACTTCTGGGTGTCAGTCCACCAGAAAGCAAATAAATCCATCATGAGTGAATATTGGATAGGAAGAAACTTGAGACCACAGTGTTCAAAATGGATTTTGCTTCTGCTGTGCATTTACATGTTTGCTGCTGCTATCTTTCTCTGGTTACTGGCATGGTGTGAATGGGAGTAAGGAGATCCACAATGCCTGTAATATAGTATGTATATCTCTTGGAAACTTCTTATTCTCCTGGGAATTTTTGCTGTCCCTTAATATGAAGATGATTCCTTGCTAAGCTGCAATTGTCTAACTGATAATTATATTAGTTTATGTAGAGCTTTGATGAGTAAAAATAAATACAAGTATATGTTACACAGTTAATGCCTATGAATTTCACCTATGGAGCTGCATAGATCATAGCTAAAGTTAATGATAAAGAAAAACAATTTAGTCCCTGGAACAAAGCTTGCATGATTTCCTGTAATGTTAATGCTGAAAGATGCAGTCACAGTTTTTGTTGTGCACCACCAACTAAAACAAGGCCTTAAAATAACTTCAGGTTATATCAGATGTTTTGATGATAGCTTAGAAATGAAAAGCCCCAGAAAATACTTTAAAATTTACAAGGATACATAGCTAATGTCCCAAATTCAAAGAAGTCCAATAGTCACTAGCTCATAATTAGGGTTGGTTAATGACTAAGGGTAATAATTAATCACATAACATTTTTGCTCTCAATCTTATGAAATGAAAAAAAAACTATTGGTGAGTTGGTAAGCACCCTTAGGATTTAAAGTTGAACTGTCTATTTCTTTTTTTTTTCAGTTATAGGATTATACTTTTAAAAATATTCTTAATACACAGAAAGGTATCCCAAGGACAGATTACATGGTACTTTATTAACCTTAATTTTTTCAATGCTAATGAGAAAGGCAGAATGACTGGGGTTAGACATTGGAAAGTAGAAAAAAACTACTGAATTTAACCAGCCTACATATTTTAATTTTTTTTGTTGTTTTTTTTTGTTTTTTTTTTATTTTTTCTCATGGTTTATTTTTTTTTATATTTAAAAATTTCCATCTCCTTCCCTCCTCCTCCCCCCTCCCTCCCCTCCTCCTCCCCCTTCCCTCCCCTCCTTCTCCCACTTCCCTCCCCTCCCCTCCACCCATACCTCCCCTCCCTCCCTCTCAAATAAAAGTTTAGATTGGTGATTCTTTTAAGATTGCTTGTAAGATTATCCTGCAAGATAACAAATAGAATGATTGGTCCTTTCTTTGTAACCATAACAAGCACCCTGTCAATAAAAGAATACCTAGTTTACATCATGTTAGTCTATTAAAAATTGATTGTGAATGAATGTATATAGGTACTTGGGATAATTTGTTTTCACCTGTAAAAAGTAATATGTTTAATCATGTTAATGGAAATGAAAAACATGCTGTTTTCTTTCTTTTTTTTAATTACATTCATGAATATACCCAAGAGATGCCCAGTCATACAACAAAAGCATTTGTTCAACTATATTCATTGCAGCATTATTTGCAAAAGCAAGAACCTGGAAACAAACTAGATGCTCCTTAATGGAATAATGGATAAGAATGTGTGTCACATATACACATTCGAGTACTACTCAGCAGTAAAAAAAAAACAAAAACAATGACATCTTAAATTTTGCATGCAAATGGATGGAAATAGAAAACACTGTCCTGTGTGAGATTACCCAGACCTAAAAATATGAATATGGTATGTACTCACTAATTAGTGGATTCTAACCATAAAGAAGGGACATTGAGTCTATATTTCATTATCCCAGAGAACCTAAGTAATAAGATGAACCTAAAGAAAAGCATATATAGATCCTCCTGGAAATTGGAAGCAGACAAAAGCGCCAGGCATTAATTGTGAGCATGAGGGTGGGGTAAGGTGAGGGAAGCAAAGATGGGAAGAGAGAAGGGAGCAGGTGAGGGTTGGGGAGATTGGGGGAGTGTGGTGGTTGACATGGAGGAAGTACGGATGTGGGAGCAGGGAAGGAGATATCTTAATTAAAGAGAGGCATTGTGGGCTTGGCAAGAGGCTTGACTCTAGAGTGGTTCCCATATGTACACAGGGATGCCCCCAGATAGGACCCTGGGCATTGGAGGAGATTCTGCCTTAACTGGTCTTGTCCCAAAGTCAGAATGATGGCTATCTTGAAAATCAATATAGAACCTTTGTCCCATGAGACAGAATCCCACATGAGAGCACTGGAATGAGCTCCCAAGGTCTAGTTGAAGAGCAGAATGAGAGAGAATATGAGCATGGAAGTCTCGACCACAAGGGGTTGGTCCATCCACTGAGACAGTGTGCCTGAACTAATGGTAGCTCACCAAATCCAGCTGGACAGGGACTGAATGGGCATGGTATCAAACTGGACCCTCTAAATGTGGCTCAAAATTGAGGCAGACTGAGAAACCATCAATAATGTCACTGGGATTTGTCTCTCCTGCATGTACTGGCTTTTTGAGACCCTATTCTATTTGGATGCATACCTTCCTAAGCCTGGATAGAGGGGGAGAGCCTTGGATTTCCCACATGGCAGGTTATCCTGCCCTCTCTTAGGACTGGAGAGTAAGGGGATAGTGAGTGGGAGAGAAGTGGGAAGAGGGGAGGAAGTGGAAATTTTGATTGGTATTATTTATAAATAATAAAAAATTATCAGGGAAAAAAGTACCACCTCCCTAGGATTTTCCAAGAAGTTGAGTGGGTTTTTTCTTCAGCATATTGATCTTCTTCCCAGTGTTTCTTTCATTTTGAACCATCACCAAGTAGTTGGAGAAGCATTTGACCACCTCTTCTGACAATATGTAGATGAGTACCCACCACTTTGGTGTTCTGGAATTTAGGCTTATGGTTCTCATACCTCAGTTCCTGCAAGATTGGTGACAGGCACCCACTGAGTGTGCTTGTCTTATAATTCATAAAAAAGCATTTTTGTCTAAGAATGAGAATCCTAAACATGACATTACCAACCAGATTTCATTTTTTCCATTAAATTTGCATTATTTCACTTTGTATGTTCATATAATGTGCATATGGTAGCATGTGTTACGGGTTACCCAAGTGGTAAAGAATGAATATTTGTGTGGTATCTGGTCATCAAACATATTATCTGACTTGAGTAGTAGGCAGATTTCTCATATGCTTAAGATGTGATGTGATTTTTATTAGAAAGTTATTTGGATTTACTCCAAATTTTCCTTTATTATACTATATACAATATGCATGTATATGTTTTTATTCTACTATACAAATTTTCAAGAATGCATTTCTGTTTGGCATTTGGAAGATGAATGTTTGGAATAAAGGTACCCAGAGTATGGTTTTCATCACGAGATTCCTTTTAATAAATTGTGTTAGTTAACAGAGCTGTAGTAATATTTTAAAAAATAGGATTTAAAACAATAGCAGCAGGTGGGTTCTCTCATTGGATGATAGAATGCTATTATCACTTTCTATGAATTGACCTCTATCCAAAGTTTTTAGGAAGGTTTCTTCCCTTTGCCATTTCCTGGTTATAGAGGCTGCAGTTTCTGTGATTGAAAGTAGGAAAACAGATAATACACAACAACCTACCTGACTTCTCTACCATAACCTTACTCGGATATTCTGAATCAAGTTCACCTGTAATGACTGTCATCAGAATCACTAACCAATATCAACAGATGGCTCAACTCACCCACAAATTTTGGAGTGTTGCGAGAGCTCCTTCTGCTCCTTCAGCCAATAGCCGCTGAGATACCAGCCCATTGGAGCGTGGTCTCTCTTTTTAAAAATGCGGCCACTTCCCTCTGCTCTCTCTCTGGCTTCCGGCTCTGCTTCCAGCGACTAGGCTCCCTTCCTGATTGCGCAGAGGGCTGTTGGCTGGGACGGTGATCTGTAAGTTTTTTCCCCTTTAAATAAATAACCATTTTATTAATCATAATTCCAAACTGGTGTGGGATTGTTTGTGACTTATGCCTTCATCTGGCACCCGAACATTGGTTTTAGGACCCCTCCTTCACCCACACGGCTGCCTGCCGCCAGCTCCATGTGGCTCCAGCCCTTCCTCCCTCAGCTGTGGCCTGTGCCTTTCTCTTTACATGCCTCAGATTGGCTTCCAGTCCCCACACACCCTATCATTTGCCTCCCCACGTGAATTTAAACTCCACAGGCCCAGACAATCTCTACTCGCCTGGTTCGCTCTTACTGAGTCATTTTTAAATCTCCCTTGCGAGCCAGAGTGAAGGCAGTTGCCAAAAACTGCATCCCCTCAGGGCAACTCTGTCATGTGAAGGCCATATGCGGCTTTCGGGTTGCTCGTCTCTACCCCTGGGTTCTGGGTTTCTGGTTCCTTGTAAGGAATTGATTTAATTACATTTTCTTTGTTGAGCAACTTGTATTTCCCAGTTTTTAACAAATACTAAGGCGGACACTGAAACAGGACCCCGTTTTAGTCACTTTTGCAGGGGTTTTAGTCACGACTCTGCAACAGCGCCACCTCCTGGACAATAGGTAATATGGAAATTTTTGTTTCCAACGCAAATTTTACTATTTTGTTTAGTAATACAATGTTTTATATCATGCAAGGTTTATATGACTATGGGGATACCTTAATTTGCTGGTTACTAGGTTTCAGTATTCTTTTCAATATTCTATCATTAAGGAAGAATATGGCACTCCTACGAACCATACAATCTTTACTAGAAACTCAGGCAGGTCAGGAAATTCAGGATTTAAGAGAGCCAATAATAAAAGAGACTTGAAAAGATTGAAGAAATTAGTGGAGCTGGTCAACAGAGTGAGGAGGCACAAGGACAGGATACAATGCCACCACCAGCTATTAGAACTGGCTTACCCAGGGTTTTAGTGACATACCCTGTAATTTATTCTGACAAAGCATCAATTTCTAAAGGCTCAAAGGGAGTCAAAGAAGCTAGATGGAAGCCAATAGAAATAAATGATGTAAAAGAAATCAAGCAAGCTGTCATTAGTTATGGCTTGCACTCTGCATTTGTTAAGGAAATGATAAGGACTTGGGCTTCTAATGTCAGAGCTACACCCCATGATTTCTCTCAGTTAGTGTCTGCAGTTTTAGATGATGGTCCTTCCTTGATGTTTGGAATTTATTTCAGAGAAGAATCCAAACATATGGAACAGCAAGGAAGAGCAAAAGGCATGGAAGTTTCCCAAGATTAAATTCTTGGTGTAGGAGTGTATGCTGATCCACAGGTCCAAGCTCTTTATGATGAAGAAGTATCGTCATTATGTCACACGGCAGCCTTAAATGCTTGGAATAGAATACAAGATCCAGAAGTCCAGTTGGAATGGGACTGATGGAACAGGGGACCAAACCGGACTCTCTGAATGTGACTGATGGTGGAGGAGGACTGAGAAACCAAGGACAACAGCGATGAGCATGAACTCTACAGCATGGATGGGCTCACTTTGAGCCTTGTCAGTTTGGTTGCTCACCTTCCTGGACTTAGGGGGTGCTGGGAGGACCTTGGACTTAACATAGTGAAGGGAACCCTGATGGCTCTTTGGCTTGGAGAGGGGCGGAGTGAGGGTATGGGTGGAAGGGAGGGGAGGGAAGGGGGAGAAGGAGGAGAGGAGATGGAAATTTTTAATAAAAAAAATGAGAAATAAAAGGAATAATATTTTTTCCACTCCTGAGTACCTTCTTATAATTGATGGTTGTTTAGTACCAAGAACAGTGATAATCATTTATATTTCTCCATTCATATATTTATCATTATGTTATGACCTACAGACTCTCTGTGTACTGGGAATATAGAGCTCTGTTGCAATCATTCCATGACAAATTATAGCTTTTTCAAATTTTCTTACAAAAGAGTTCTGATAGTATAGTCATGTTATATGAGATTCTAGAAATAAAAACAGACCATTAATACATAGTTAGAACAAACTCTTCAGGATTTGTTTGATGTGTTCAGTAAAGAAAAATTATCAAAAAGAACTTTTCATACTTGTGCATATATTGTAGATCTTCATCATGACAGATACAGCATGAATGCTTTTTTTTTACCTTGTGATTTTTTTATTCACTTAATTCATTATTTGAAATTTTACACTAAACATTCATTGTACTATGAATACAAAAGTTATAAATTGTACATTGAATATAAACCTCTGTATTCACCTAAATGCCTTTCTGCATATTCATTTGTGAAAATACATGGGACTTTTAAATTAGTATGATTGTTTTAACTTGAACAAATTTGTATTTTTTTCATTTTTGTTAATTATATTATTTACATATTTTTAAATTTTATTTATTTATTTTACTTCAGGAACAGTTTTACCTCCTTCCTCTCTTCCCATTCCTTTCCCCAAACTCCCCATTGCTCCCCTCCCCAATCTTCTACTCCTACCTTTCTGCTCAGAAAGCTGCTGGCATCTCATGGGTATCAGCAAAGCATGATAACAAGTTGCAGTAAGACTAAGCACACCCTCTTGTATTTAGTCTGGGAAAGGCAATCTAGCACAATGAATAAGTTCCCCAGATCCTGCCAAAGCATTATGGGCAGCACTTGCTTTTATTTTTAGGAGCCCCACAAATAGAAAAGGCTACACAACTGTCACACATATCTAGACTCCTTGGGTTGGTCCCATATAGGCTCCTTGGTTGTTGGTTCAGGCTCTGTGAGTTCCTGTGAACTTTGATAGTTGTTTCTGTGGGTTTTCCTGTGAAGTCCTTGACCCCTCTGACTCTTACAATCCTTTTTCCTTTTCTTCAGTGTGTTTCCTTGAGTTCAACCTAATGCTTGACTGTGGGTCTCTGCATATTTTAGCACCAGTTACTGGATGAAGTTTCTCTGTTGACAATTGGAGTAGTCACCAATCTGACCATAAGAGATGTAGAGTTCTGGGTACCTATTTATTATTGCTAGGAGTCTTAGCTGGGATCATCATTGTAAATTCCTGGGAATTTCCCTTGTATAAGGTTTTTACCTGACCCTCTAAAATCCCCAATTAATAGTCATCTCTTCTACTTCATTGAAGACCCCAATGCAATTGCTAAAATTTCCATCCCCAACTACCCAAATCCATCCTTCCTTCCTATGGAGATGCATGTGTTCACCCCACCCCATGGGGTTTTCTTCTTACCTAGCCTCTATAGGACTGTGGATTGTAACATGGTTATCCTTTACTTTTCAGTTAATATCCACCTATGAGTAAGTACATACCATGTTTGTCTTTCTGAGTCTGGATTATATCATGTAAGATGATTTTTCCTAGTTCTAATCATTTGTCTTCAAATTTCCTGATGTCATTTTTAACATTTAAATAATACTACATTGTGAAATGAACAATATTTTATTTATTCATTCTTCATTTGAGGGACATCTAGGTTGTATCCATGTTCTGGCTACTAGAAATAAAGTTGCTATAAAGATAGTTGAGCAAGTATCTTTATAATATGATTAGGAATCCTTTAGGCAAATGCCCAACAGTTGTATCACTGTGTATTGAGGTAGATTGATTGCAAGTTGTCTGATAAAACATGTCATTGATTTGCAAAATGACTGTGTATAGTGATATTTTATTCATGTTTTGATAAGTTAAGCTTGCCCTTTTTGTCTCTGGATTTTCATTATTCAGCTACAACTGTACAAATTTGCATTTCCAAATTATGGATAATGAACAGCTTTTGTCCCAGAAGTGGTGTGGGACAATGGTCTGTATTCTGTCAATTATATTTTAAATAAATGCTGTTGCAGCTGGTTTGTTGTCAGGGACCTTGAGATGCCATATATATGGCAATAAACATGGCTGCAGCCAGTACCTCTGGCATGAGGCTGAAATCTCAGATAGCTAAGGAATGGGTTTGATCCAGCCGTCAGAACCACAGCTTTAATACTCTCCATATTGCTAAGAAAATCAAGATTCATGTGGCCAGAAGAAGAGAGATATACAGTAGAAGAAAAATTCAAAAATGAATAAAACCTCTAAATGTTTTAGATTATGTTAAAAATATATGCAGACTAAAGGTTAAAGTCCTTAAAATAAAAAGAAAGAAAGAGAGTATTTGGGTGTGTTGGTACACACCTTTAATCTCAACACTTGGGAGAGAGAGGCAGCCATACCTCTGTGAGTTCAAGGTATGGTGGCACAAGTCTTCAATCCCAAAGCTTTGAAGACAGAGGCAGACAGACCTCTGTGAGTTCAAGGCATGGTGGCACAAGTCTTTAATCCAAAAGCTTTGAAGACAGAGGCAGACGGACCTCTGTGAGTTCAAGGTGTGGTGGCATACACCTTTAATCCTAGCACTTCAGAGGCAGAGACAGCAAGGTCTTGTTGAGTTCAAGGAAACCTGGTCTACAGAGTTAGTTCCAGGCCAAAGATATACAGACGACCTGTCTCAAAAATTAAAAGTAAAAATAAAAAAATAGAGGTTAAAGTAATGCCACATAAAGATGGAAAATGCACAGAGATTCTGGATACTGTATATTATCATGCTCTGTTTGAATTGTTTGAATGCTGAGGAAGAAGCAACAGGTGCTAAAAGATATTTGTTTATGTGTTGCCAGATTAATCCAAGATAGGTATTTTGAAAATAACTTGACCTCAAAATTGAAGTCAAAATGTATGTTACTTTGGAGAAGAGGATTTGCTTTTGTTTCCACAGGAAATGAGAGGCTGTGGATTCATTCTGAGTCAAGAAAATCAGGTTTAATCAAGGAAGACCACCAGAGAAATCTCTGGTAGGAATAGATGGCCCAGATGACTGATTTCTACATCCAGAACAGGTTGAAGACTGCTGCCTGAGATGATCAAGACTCACATGATACTCCAATCAGGACTTGATCATAATTCTAATTTTTCTTTAGGTCCCCATAAGATTATCAATGCCCCATCAGCAGGAAGTAGCCTGAAACAGTATGCCAACATTCCCCCAAAAAAATGGACTTTGGATATTTTCCTTTGTTTAAAAAAAAAAGTGGGAAGTGGTGTGGGAAGTGGTCTGTATTCTGTTGCAGGAAGTATAGGCGGGACATCCGGACAGCAATTAGAGTTGGGTCAATGAGAACAGGAGAATTTTGGGAAGAAAGGATCCCATTCCTGGCTGGTCCTGTCCAGACACCAAAGAAGGAAGATGTAACCTGCCCTGCTGAAAAAGGTTCCGAGCCATGTAGCTAACATAGACCAGAATAATGGGCTATATAAGTTATAAAAGTTAATAAGAAGCCTGAGCTAGCCGGGCGGTGGTGGCGCACGCCTTTAATCCCAGCACTCGGGAGGCAGAGGCAGGCGGATCTCTGTGAGTTCGAGGCTAGCCTGGTCTACAAGAGCTAGGTCCAGGACAGGCTCTAAAAAGGCTGCAGAGAAACCCTGTCTCGAAAAACCAAAAAAAAAAAAAAAAAAAAAAAAAAGAAAGAAAGAAAAGAAAGAAGCCTGAGCTAATGGGCCAATAAATTTATAACTTATGGAGACCTCTGTGTAATTTTCTTTGGGACTAAATGGCTGACAGAACTGGGGAGGAAAGAATCCCCAACAAGCAGGCCTTCATGTTACACAGAAGAGTCCTCCATCATAGGCTCTATGTGTCTCTAGGGAAAGATCTACACAATAAAATCAGAATTCTCAATCACTTCTTAGATCGGTAGATACTGATATAATATCTTAATGCATTTTTTATAATATGATGCACTGTGGGAATGAGTGTGCCTAAGAAATAAGCATTAAAAAATAAGCTCTCAACTGTTCAAATTATGACAAATGGATTTCATTCTACTACCTAAGGAGTAGATGGAGATGTTATTTTGTAGGAGATTCTTCTGTATTTGTGCTGCTTTCATTGGTTAAATAAAAAGACTGCCTTGATGTTTTGATAGGACAGCCCTTAGGTGGGTGGAGTAGACAGAACAGAAGGCTGGAAAGAAGAAAAATGTGACAGCTGCCATGAAGGTCTGGCCTGAGATGGACATAGGTTAGAATCTTTCCTGGTAAGCCATGACCTCGAACTCATGGTGCTACACAGATTATTAAAAATGGGTTAGATTGAGATGTGAGAGTTGGCCAATAAGAGGCTAAAAATAATGGGCCAGGCAATAATTAAATTAATACAATTTCTATGTGGTTATTTCACGTATAAGCTAGTTGGGCGGTGGGATGCAGCCTGCTCCCCTCATATTACAGAATGGCACCCATCATGGTTAAGTAATACCAAGTAAAACCTGAGTTTAAGTATAAGCTAGCTGAGTGGTGGGATACAGCCCGCTTCCCTCATACTACAATGTTATATAATCTAGTCTTAAATTTTAAAGTCTGGAGATACAAACATGCATACATACATTTACATACCTGGATATGCTCCTATATACAGTGGTTCAATCAAAAAAAATCATATTTCAAAGCATCATATATTTAATACTTCTTCCAGTATTAGTGGACAGAATTAAAGCATTGTGCATTCTTTTTAATCTCTCTTGTAGTCTTTTTTATGGATCCCTCAAAAAAATTACTATTACCACATAATTTATGGTCACACTTTTCATTTATTTTCTGGTTAATCACTTTCTTAATATTTCCATGTTCCTATTCTGTCTAACACATTTCTTGTGTCTGTCATGATTATCCAGTACTAAATGGATCTCATTTTAACCATGCCTGATTTCTATCACTTACAGAATGGTTGCCTGTGTTTGTAAAACCCTACCACCACCCCATAAAAACTCACACTAAAGCCATTATTTCATTGATATATACATATTCTGAAACACATTATGATTCTAAATCACCTTGTGTATCTTCTAGCTTCATTGTCTTACATGAACTCTTAACAAACAGCTGATATCATTCTGCCATAAAACTAGATTAAGAGGCATATCTTATTATCTGAAAGATTTGGTGCTCACGGTATTTCCAAGTTTAGGAACCATTGTACATTAAAGGACAATAAATGACAGTTCTGAGAAACTTATTTTTTAAAGACAGTAACTCTTGTTTACTGTTGTTAATAAAGCAGAAGACTCAGAAGAACATTCAGCATCGATATAATCCTAGAAACAATTCCTGAATCTAGGAAGGAAATTTATATACACATTTGGAAAGGAAGAGTCTCCATGACATTGGATGCTCTTGATATAAGTAATTTCTGTATAGTTGAGTGGTCATAAATAAGTAAAATTACATTGAATTCCCAAAAGGATGTTTTAAATATAAGAGATTCTGGTGTTCCTGACAAATCTCATCTTCAAGATATATTCCATAACTTTTTTGAGAATCATTATGAGCATGAAACTGCATGTTGAGTTGTAGAGCTCAATGGATACATCAACATAGCACTCCAACACCCAAGGCTCAGAAAACATTTCTGGAAATGCTGGTGAAGAGATTTTGGGAGCCATAAGATCACAGAGTCTGCTGTGAGATTTTGCCTCTTGATAACTTCAGGAGAAATACACCTAAGGTATCACCAACATTATTAACCAATTATGAACTGAACAGGGAAGACACCAAGAACATGCCAAACTGAATATGAAAAGTCCACAAGGCCCCTGTTCTGCACAAAGAATTAAAGATATAGAGAAATGCTGGCAGAAAAAAAGGTACTACTCCCCAGGAAAGAGCACACCAATTGATTTCCCATGGCCAAATGATCAGTCCTAAAAACATACACACAAGTATAATTAAATGGATTTATCACAATACTTACATACATAAAATGATAATGTAGCCAGCGGTGGGGTCACATGCCTTTAATCCCAGCACATGGGAGGCAGAAGCAGGTGGATCTCTGTGAGTTCGCAGCCAGGCTGTTCTATAAGAGCTAGTGGAGGACAGTGTCCAAAGCTACAGAGAAAACCTTCTCAAAAAAACACAAAAAATAATGAAAAATAAACCCTGAATTTGAAAAAGAATAAAGGGGGTTGTAGGGAGGATTCAAACAAAGAAAGGGGAGATAAATGCCTTAATTAAAATATAATCCCATATATAAATAGAAAAAATAAGTAGCTACGTTGCCTTATTAATACCTAAAATTCCCTATAAAATGACCCTGTAATGATTTATGTTCTTTCTAGAATTGTACTATATCTGAGATCCTCTGCCATCAATTGTAACATAACAAGCAAATTCTACATTATATAAAACCGGAATCAAAATAATGTTCAAGTAATAGACTAGTGCTGTTGTTTGTTGTACAAAGATGAGTCCTTTCCCTATAAATAAACATATACTGCCCCTCTGATCTGAGACATAAGACAACCACAGGCCTATAATGAATCTTTTGGGCAGTCCTGTGGCTATGCCCCACCATTGCTGATTTGCATGTGCCCAGAGCACAGCCCACTGTACCCATAATTTCTTCATAGACAGGTCACACCTTGTGATGGACTCAGACTCAGACTCATCACACAAAGACATGGTGATCTCCACTCCTCTCCTGGGGTTACTGTTGCTCTGGCTTTCAGGTAAGGAAGACAACACTGGAAATCTATTCATTTGAGTGTGGTCAGTACTTCATTGTCTCTGTGAAAGTTTTCTTAGCATAATTAATTATGTGGGAAATCTGTTTTCAATTTCCAACCTCAGGTGCCAGATGCGACATCCAGATGACCCAGACTCCAGCCTCCCTTCTTGTGTCTCTGGGAGACAGTGTCACCATCACATGCCAGGCCAGTCAAAACATTTACAGTAATTTAGCATGGTATCAGCAGAAACCAGGGAATTCTCCTAAGCTCCTGATCTATGGTGCAAACAGCTTGGCTGATGGGGTCCCAACGAGGTTTAGTGGCAGTGGATCTGGCACACAGTATTCTCTCAAGATCAGTGGCCTAAAGTCTGAAGATGTTGCAACTTATTACTGTCAACAGGATAGCAGTTACCCTCCCACAGTGATTCAGGTCATGACAAAAATCACCCAGGAAAACAGAAGTGAGAGCCCAGGCTGACCAAGTTGTTCCTTCTTGTTTCTGCAGCTGCTGATTCTGTTTATTAAGTTATTAAGGTCAATGTGATATTTTGTGCAGGGGTCAGAGGAATTTTTCTGTGACATAAATCTCTGTCCTCTTTCCAAACATGAACACTAAAATCACAGGTCTTCTTTTCATTACCTCCATAAAAAATAGAAAGAAAATGTATTCCTGAGTAACAGAAAAATATGAACAGCTAAAATTTATCCAATAGGGATGTTAACACACACATGTACACACACACACAATCATAAATATACATTCACATGCAGCTGGGGTAATCTTTGCAAGGATATTATTATCTAACTTTGTTATAATGAAACTATGTTAAAATACCAAGGAAGAAGACTGAGATGCTGCCCTATTGGTTAAGAGCACTGGGTACTTTTCTGTAGGAGCTGGGTTTGATTTCCAGCAGCTACAGTAATGTCAGAAACTGAATGTAACAACAGTTCAGAGGTATTAGAGACCCTCTTCTGGTCTCCAAAAGCACTGTAGTAATATGGCACACAAACATATATAATGGTAAAAAACAGTATACATAAAATAAAAACAAATATGTCTTAAGTATTTGAATAACTCTAAATAACTAATATTTGGCTAAAATGATACCTGAAACAGACTATTGTCAGAATCTATACTCCATTTTTTTCTGAGAACAAGTCTTTCTGAGTATATGGTTCTTGGCTATTGTGTCAAATCTCATATCATATGAATGGAAGGGAGGAGCTTTCCTTCTTTACCTGTTTGGTTCTTTTCTCTCCTTGCAAGGAGGGCAGGTGTCTTAGTTACTTTTTTATTGTTGTGACATGACACCAAGACCAAGTCTATTTATAAAAGAAATAATTAATTTTTAGGTTTTTCATTTCTAGAATGTTAGCCCAGGACCAACATTGTAATAAGCATGGTATCAGGCAGAAAGGCAGGGCTCTGGAGCAGTAGGTCAGAGCAAGACAGAGAGATAACTGGGGATGGCTTGTGCTTTGGAAGTCTCAAAGCACATACCAAGTGACATACCTACTCCAAAAAGACACAACTCTTAATCTTTCTTGTAGGGTTCCAAAACATGAGGACCAACTCAAATGTGTGTAACTATAAGCAATGTTTTCATTTAATGCACCATAGCAAATTTCAAGCCCAAAATTATAAAGAAAATCAAAGATTAGATAAGAAACACTTTAAGAAAAGACTGAGTCAAAGTGGGCAGGTATGTGTAGGTGTAGCTTAGCACACATGAACCCCACTGGGAAAGATTTGCAAGCACATTCCTTTTCAAACAAAACAGTTATCAACTAGAGCTATAATTTCATAAAGTTTCATTCACACCACTCTCTTAACAAATAAAGCAATCCATTCCCACTATGCCTTCATAATAGCCTCAAGTATGGCCAAGTACATCAAGAAAGAAATAGGAGTAGTTAATCAATCTAGCCTACAACTGACTTTGTGTAGTAAAAATAAAATTTAAAAAAAAAAAGATGCCCTTGCAATGCATTGTACCTATGTGTCTCTAGGGAAAGACCTACACAATGAAATCAGAATTTTCCATCATTTCTTAGATTGATAGATATTGAGATAATATCTTAATGTATTTTTTAGAATATGATGCACTGTGGGAATGAATGCACCTAACAATTAAGCATTAAAATAAGTAAGCTGTAAAACTTTCAAATTATGACAAATGGACTTCATTCTACTACCTAAGGAGTAGATGGATATGTTATATAATCTAGTCTTAAATTTTAGAGTCTGGGGATACAAATATGCATACATACATTTACATACCCAGATATGCTCCTATATACAGTGGTTCAATCAAAAAAATTAAAAATTATATTTCAAAGCATCATATATTTAATACTTCTTCCAGTATTAGTGAACAGAATTAAGGCATTGTGCATTCTTTTTAATCTCTTTTGTAGTCTTTTTGATGGATTCCTCAAAGAAAATACTATTACCACATTATATAGGGTCACATTTGTCATTGATTTTCAGGTTAATCATTTTCTTAATATTCCCACGTACCTATTCTTTGTAACACAACTCCTGTGTCCATCATGATTATCAGGTACTGAATGAATGTCATTTAAACCCTGCCTGATTTCTATCACATACAGAATGGTTGTCTGTGCTTGTAAAACCCCATCCCCCCCCATAAAACATACACTAAGGCCAACATGTCATTGATATATACACTCACAATCACATAATGATTCTAAATCCCCATATGTGGCTTCTAGCTTCATTGTCTTACATAATTCTCTTAACAAACAGCTGATATCACTCTGCCATAAAGCTAAACTGAGAGACATTTTCTATCAGTATCTGGAAAATATGGTGCTCACAGTATTTCCAAGTTTAGGAACCATTGTACATTAAAGGACAAGGAATGACAATTCTGAAAGAAACATATTTTTATAGACAGTAACACCTGTTAAGAGGAGTCGGTTAAAAAATCAGAAGACTCAGAGGAACATTCAGTACCGTTATAATCCTAGAATTCCTGAATCTATGAAGGAAATTTATATGCACAGATGGAAGGGGAGAAACTCCATGACCTCAGATAGTCTTGATAACTGTAATTTTTATGTAGTTGAGTGGTCATAAATAAGGAAATTTACATTGTTCACTTGAAAGGATTTTTTTAGATATAAGAGATTTTGGTCTTCTTAACAAATCACATCTTCAAGTAGTATCCCATTACTCTTGTGAGAATCATTCTGAGCAAGAAATTGCATGGTGTCTTGTGGAGCTCAATGGATACATCAACACAACACTCCAATACTTAAGCCTCAGGAAACATTTCTAGAAATGCTGGTGAAAATATTGTGGGAGCCATAAGATCACAGAGTCTGCTGTGAGATATTTGCCTCCTAGTAACTTCAGGTGAAATACATGTAAGGTATCACATACCTTATTAACCAAATGTGAACTGAGAAGGGAAGACACCAAGAACATGCCAAACTGAATATGGAAAGTCCATGAGGCCCCTGTTCTACACAAAGAATTAAAGATATCAGAGTAATGCTGGGAGAAGCTGAGGTACTACTCCCCAGGAAAGAGCACACCAATTGCTTTCTCATGGCCAAATGATCAGCCCTGAAAACATACATACAAGGAAATTTAAATGGCTTAACAGTTTGCATTTAGGGATGTTTAGGTATCCACAAGTACTTACATACATAAAATGATAAAGTAATGAAAAATAGACCATGGATTTGAAAAAGAATGAAGAGGGGTGTAGGGAGGATTTAAAGAAAGAAAAGGGAGAGACAAATCCCTTAATTAAAATACAATCTCATATATAAATAGAAAAAATATGTAGCAACCTTGGCACATTAATATCTACAATTATCTATAAAAATAACCCTATAATGCTTTATGTTCTTTCTAGAATTGTACTATATCTGACAACCCCTGTATCAATGGTAACATTACAAGCAAATTCTATATTATAAAAAACAGGAATCAAAATAAATTTCTAGTAATAGACTAGTGCTATTCTTTGTTATCCAAAGATGAGTTCTTTCACTATAAATAACATATACTGCCCCTCTGATCTGAGACATAAGACAACCACAGGCCTATAATGAATCTTTTGGGCAGTTCTATGGCTATGCCCCACCATTGCTGATTTGCATGTGCCCGGAGCACAGCCCACTGTACCCATAATTTCTTCATAGACAGGTCACACCTTGTGATGGACTCAGACTCAGACTCATCACACACAGACATGATGATCCCCACTACTCTCCTGGGATTGCTGTTGCTCTGGCTATCAGGTAAGGAAGACAGCACTGGAAATCTATTCATTTGAGTTTGGTCAGTCCTTCATTGTCTCTGTGAAAGTTTTCTTAGCATAATTAATTATGTGGGAAATCTGTTTTCAATTTCCAACCTCAGGTGCCAGATGCGACATCCAGATGACCCAGACTCCAGCCTCCCTTCTTGTGTCTCTGGGAGACACTGTCACCATCACATGCCAGGCCAGTCAAAACATTTACAGTAATTTAGCATGGTATCAGCAGAAACCAGGGAATCCTCCCAAGCTCCTGATCTATGGTGCAAACAGCTTGGCTGATGGGGTCCCAACGAGGTTTAGTGGCAGTGGATCTGGCACACAGTATTCTCTCAAGATCAGTGGCCTGAAGTCTGAAGATGTTGCAACTTATTACTGTCAACAGCTTAGCAGTTACCCACCCACGGTGATTCAAGTCATGACAAAAATCACCCAAGAAAACAGAAGTGAGAGCCCAGAATGACCAAATTGTTCTTTCTTGGGTCTTCAACTGCTGATTCTGTTTTTCTTTTCTGAGTTATTAAGGTCAATGTGTTGATTCGTGCAGAGGTCTGAAGAATTTTTCTATGACATAAATCTCCGTCTTCTTTCCAAACATGAACACTAAAATCACAGGTCATCTTTTCATTACCTCCATGAAAATACAAAAAAAAATGTTTTCCCGAGTAACAGAAAAATATGAACAGCTAAAATTCATGCAATAGAGAAGTTAATACACACATATGCACACACATACACACAATCATAAACATACAAGCACATGCAGCTTGGATAATCTTTGCAAGGATATTACTAACTAACCATGGTAAAGTCAAACTATGTTAAAATCCCAAGGGAAAAGGCTCAGATGCTGGCTTATTGGTTAAGAGCACTGGGTGCTTTTCTTGAAGCTGGGTTTGATTTCTGACAGCCACATTAATGCCAGCAACTGCCTGTAACAACAGTTCAGGGGTATCGGAGACCCTCTTCTGTCCTCCAACGGCATTGTAGTAATATGGTACATAAACATATATAATGGTAAACATTAATATACATAAAATAAAAATAAATAGGTCTTAAATATTTGAAAAACCTCAAAAGACTAACATTTGGTTAAAATGATACAGGAACCAGACTATTCTCAGAATCTATACTCCATTTCTTTTTTCTGAAAATAATTTTTTCTGTGTACATGATCTTCAGCTATGGTGTCAAATCTCATTATATGCATGGAAAGAAGGAGGCTTTCATCCTTTACCTGTTTGTTTCTTTTCTCTCTTTGCTAGGAGGTCAGGTGTCTTAGTTACTTTTCTATTGTTTTGACATGACACCAAGACCAAGTCTATTTATAAAAGAAATAATTCATTTTGAGGTCGTTCATTTCCAGGATGTTAGCCAGGACCAACATTGTAGTAAGCATGGCATCAGGGAGAAAGGCAGGGCTCTGGAGCAGTAGGTAAAAGTTTACCTCTTTATCTGTAAGTAGGAGTCAGATCAATACAGAGAGGTAACTGGGAATGGCTTGAACTTGGAAATCTCAAAGCATACCCCTAGTGACATAACTCCTCCAACAAAGACACAACTTTTAATCTTTCTTGTAAGGTTTCAAAACATGGGGATCAAGTCAAATGTGTGTATTTATGGGCAATATTTTCATTTAAAGGACCATAGCAAATTTCAAGCTTCAAATTATGAAGAAAATGAAAGATAATATAAGAAAAATCATTAAGAAAAGACTGAGTCAAAATAGGAGTGTATGTTTAAGGGTAGCTTAGCACTCATGAACCCCACTGGGAAAGACTTGCAAACACATTCCTTTCCAAAAAAAAAACCAGTTATCAACTAGAGCTATAATTTCATAAAGTTTCATTCACACCACTCTCTAAACAAATAAAGCAATCCATTCCCACTATGCCTTCATAATAGCCTCAAGTATGGCCAAGTACATCAAGAAAGAGGTAACAAGATAGGAGCACTTAACCAATCTAGCTTACAAGCATCCTAAGGATATAGAGTTGAGCTGTCCATTTACTTTTTTAATTATTTATTTTTAATAAAAAATTTCTGCCTCCTCCCATTTCCCTCCTTCTTCCCCCATCTCCCTCCCTTTCCCTCTCCAGTCCAATGAGCAGTCAGTGTTCCCTTCCTTGTGGGAAGTCCAAGGTCCTCCCCCCTCCCTCCAGGTCTAGGAACGTGGTAAGTGGAGATGGGGAGAAAAAAGTGAGAAGGGAAGGATGAGGAGAGCTTGGAGGAATGGGACGGTTGGGATGGAAGAAGGGTAGATATAGGAGCAGGGAAGTATATATCTTAATTAAGGGACCCATTTTAGGGTTGGCAAGAGACTTGACTCTAGAGGTGTTCCCAGGTATCCATTGAGATGTCCCAAGCTAGATCCTCAGGCAGCTGAGGAGAGGGAGCCTGAAATGGCCCTATCCTATAGCCATACTGATGAATATCTTGCATATCACCATAGAACCTTCATCTGGTGATGGATGAAGCTAGAGACAAAGACCCACATTGGAGCACTGGACTGAGCTCCCAAGGTCCAAATGAGGAGCAGAAGGGGAGAGAACATGAGCAAGGAAGTCAGGACTGCAAGAGATGCGCCCACCGACTGAGATGGTGGGGCTGATCTAATGGGCCAGCTGGACTGGGACTGATGGAGCATGTGATCAAACCGGACTCTCTGAACGTGGCAGACAAGGAGGGCTGACTGAGAAGCCAAGGACAATGGCACTGGGTTTTGATCCTACTGCATGTACTGGCTTTGTGGGAGCCTAGTCTGCTTGGATGCTCCATTTCTTTTTTTAAGCATACAATTTAGATTTATGGTAGGAGGACAGGGGAGCCTGTGTGCTGCTGGTGGGTTTCTTCCAGAAATAAACTTTCCAGTTGACTCATATGCTAGTATGCCCCCATCCCGTGAGACCCATGCCCCCATCCTATCTGCTGTGTTGACAGCTCCCACTGGTGCGCCCATTTATATCTATTGGCACAGTTCAATGCTACAGATGATGCCGGTGCTGGGAATCCCACAGGATGTGAGAAGGAGCAGCACCTTTTTCGTAAGATTCCACGGCAGTGAGCTCCTAACCATGGCACCAGAGCGAAGCATGTGTCTCCAACAGCACTCTTTACCTAGGGAATGCAATGCAGTCCTGTCTTTTCTGCATTGTAGAAATTTAGCCAAATGGGAAGTTAGTAAATTCAATGAGGTTAGCACTTTTAGGTACCGATTATCCTGAGTAACGCACACCAACAGAGCAAGGAAGTACGAAATGTAGTCACGACTGACTTGCTTCTGATGACTGACATTAGAAAGGTCCATTTCCAGTGATATACATGCTTTAAAGAGTGTACCTGCCACAGGACGAGCAATCAAAGTGAGAGTTTCGTCTCCTGTCCTGTTTTGTAAATAGCTCCTTGTTTTCCGAAGACAATCTCGTGTTTTATAACTTTTGTTGTGTGGGTCTGAGAATCACAATTGTAATGTGTGATATAATCTTAAGTACAATAATAATTACAACTTAAATTTCCAAATGAAAGAAATATACTGCTTCAGCATCAAAAAATTAGATTATGATTCTTTTAAGATTGCATCTAAAATTATTCTTCAAGATAACTAATAGAGTAATTGGTCCTTTTGTGTAACCACAACAAGCAGCCTGTCAAAAAAGGAATACCTTGCTTACATACTGTTCGTCTATTAAAAGTTGATTGGGTATGTATGTATCTGGGTACTTAGGATAACTTGTTCCCACCTGTAAAAGGAAATATGCTTAATCTTGTTAAGGGAAATGAAAAACATGCATTTTCTTTTTTTTTTTACTTACATTCATTGTAATCATTTACTTAAGAAACAGAATTTAAAAACAGCATAATTTTTATGCTGCCTGAAAGATTTTGCTTGGATATATAAACTGTGATGAAAAAAATAAAGACTGCATTAAAATGAGTTAGCAGGAAAACATCAAGAATGAGTTTGAAGAAAACATCAAAAATGAGAGAACTAGAATGGAAACATTAGGAGATAATTTATTGTTTTAAGGAAAACCATCAAGAATTAGAGAATTAGTGGGAGTGAAATTTGAGCCAGAACAACTTCCACTGAACCTCAAAGAGGCCTCAGTTTAAACTGTGTGTCTTCTAGACTGGAGTTTGCTCTTTGTGGTGTTGCATATATTCTTACCTTTTCTATTCATCTTTTCCTCTAATACCTGTGGTTGGCGCTATCTGAGATTCTGTTGGATAATCTTCTAGGTACCAGTGAATCCAAAGCTCAGATGGTTGTTCCTCCTGGTACAGTCAGTTCCACGGTTCTAGTTACCCCATTGGTTACTCCGTATTTCTGGAAATAGCTCAGTGCTCCTGTGCTTTGCTTTGCTCTGCTCCATGGAGTTTGCTGTCTCAGGTCTACTTTGGCCTAAATTACCAGCTTTGACCTGTTTCTGTAAATCCTGGAGTGTATTCTTTCTGGCAGAAGTCCCTGGGTTGTTGTTTTCCTTCAAAGGTTTCTGGATCTGGTCTACTGCCTCAGAGTTCCCAAGTTTGTGTGAGCCCAGAACCGTAGAGGACCTGGTTTAGGCTTACTCCCTCAGAGGTCCCAGACTCAATCTCATACCGGCAGAGATTCCAGGTTTCTGCCTATTCCCTTTGATGTCCCAGACAGATTCCCAGACCATAGAGATCCTAGTTCAGGCCTACAACCTCTGAGGTCCCAGACTCACACCTGGACCCTCAGAGATCTCTGGTTCCTGACTATTCTCTCGGAGGTCCCAGATTTATGACCAGACTAGTCGAGGTCCTTTCTCAGGTTTAGTTACTGGGAGGTCCTAGAATCACACCTTACCAACAGGGGTCCTCAATTAGGTCTCCTACCTTGAAGGTCCCAGATTCACGTCTGGATCCTCAATGGTCTCTGGCTCTGGCTCACTTGCTCAGCAGTTACTCCCTTTAACCTGCTCCGGTGGAGAGGTGGAGATTGCTGACTTCGCATCAGGTCGCTGGCTCAGTCCTGTTCTTCCAGTGTCCCAGGACTGGATTGGTTTCTGTGACTGGATTGGCTCCTGGTTTCTACTCCCATGGAGTTTGCTTCCTAAGGCCCACTCTGTCCTATGTAACTGGTTCAGTCCCACACTTGCTCCAGAGGAGATTGCCGACTCTGGATCAGGTCCTGTTGTCTCTTCTGAATATTGTAAAGCATAAGATTATCTTCCATCTATTTCTAGTCTTTTTTACACATTTTTATGACAGAATCCAGTGGGGAAATTGTGCTATCCCAGTCTTCAGCATCTCTGGCTGCTTCTCAACGAGAGAAGTTCACCATCACACATAGGGCCAGCTCAAGTATAAGCACAAGTTACTCTTATGGGCACCAGCAGAAGCCAGGAGACCCTCTAAAACTCCTCATTTATAGATAATTCAACTTGGCTGCTGGAGTTCCATCTCACTTGAGTAACAGTGGATCTGGGAACTCTTACTGTCTCACAATCAGCAGTATGGAGAAAGATTTGCTCCTATCAACAAGGTAATATTTACTCACCCTCAATGATACAAACTGAAGCAAAAACATTTTCATCTCAGGGCCCTGATAATTCCCTGAGTAAGAATGCACTATCATCAAGGGTCCGAATAATAGATAACATAATCTCCCAGTATTCTGCATTTGATTGGGGTTATATTTCATTCAACTGAACTCATTTCCTCTATCAGAGAACAGAGAAAAGTGCAGATAGAGAGATAGAAAAAGTAACAGTGTTTTTCAGTTTTGTCACATCCTATTTCCACAACCATTTCCATATTAGCTATGAAGTATTAAGAAAGAAAAGAAGCTTATTCCAAAAGATAGCAAATCATAATAGAGACAGGCCTTATTTCTCTGTTAACTGTAACAGATTGAGAATATCTCCAGGCCTCATACTTTCAAAAATATTGAAAATGTTATAATAATATTTATTTTTCACAGTGTATATATGATGTTTTTTATATCAACATTACACAAACTAGAGTCATTTGAGAAGAGGGAGGTACATTTTAGAGAAATTTCCCAGATCATTGGCCCATTGTATATTTCCTTG
Source organism: Arvicola amphibius (assembly GCF_903992535.2). Classification (NCBI taxonomy): domain Eukaryota; kingdom Metazoa; phylum Chordata; class Mammalia; order Rodentia; family Cricetidae; genus Arvicola; species Arvicola amphibius. Next base: position 78,681,236 of record NC_052048.2, on the reverse strand, counting down.
AATGATACTTGATGTGGAAGGGTCCAGCTTAAAAAGTATGGTGCTATCCTTGGAATGATGGTGGTCCTGTGTGGTATAAGAAAGCAAGTTGAGGGCTGGAGAGATCCCTCAGAGGTTAAGAGCATCGCCTGCTCTTCCAAAGGTGCTGAGTTCAATTCCCAGCGACCACATTGTGGCTCACAACCATCTGTAATGGGGTCTGGTGCCCTCTTCTGGCCTGCAGGCATACACACAGACAGAATATTGTATACATAATAAGTAATAAATAAATAAATATTAAAAAAGAAAGAAAGCAAGTTGAGCAAGCCATGAAGAGGCTAACACTAAACAGTGTTTCCCTGTGGGTATTTCTTCTATTCTTGCCTCTAGGTTCATGTTTTGTTTAAGTTCCACTCCTGATGTCTTTTGAGATAGACTGTAATGTGGAAGTGAAAGCAAATAAACCCTTTCCTCCCTTAGTTGTTTACGCTCATGTTTTTTATCGTAACAATATAAAATCTTAAAATATTGAAAAATTTTAAAGTGTATGTGTAAAATAAACAAGAGCAAACATGAGGCAGTTATGAAAATTCAAACTAACACAGTGTTTTTCTCCAAATTTATATTTTCCAATTTTTTGTAATGCTGATACACTAGATAAATGTGTAAAGAACATGTTATCAAAATCCTCTGGACCAGAGAAATGACAAACAAGGATTTAAATCTTCTGACTCCTGTAGTAAATGAAGATTTTAGAATGTATATGTTTTGTCATATACAGTTTCGGGGCCTTAAAAGACTTAAGTTCACATGATTTATAAGGCTAATTGTAACTTCAGCAAACGCGAGTGTTTCAGTACATCACAAGTCCTTCATAAGAAGTGATGATCAAGATTTAGGCTTAGGACACATACAGCATGTTTGTGAGATAGGAGAAAGAAATAACTAGAACGTTTTATATTTTTAATTAAAAATTTCTGCCTCCTCCCCTTTTACCTCCCCCTCCCCACTTCACTCCTCCTCCCTCTCCTGTCCAAAGAGCAGTAAGGGTTCCCTGCCCTGTGGGAAGTCCAAGTTCCTCCGCCCTCTATCCTGGTCTAGGAAGGTGAGCATCCAAACAGGCTAGCCCCCCCCCAAAAGCCAGTATGTGTAGTAGGATCAAAATCCAGTGCCATTGTCCTTGGCTTCTCAGTAGCCCTCATTGTCTGCCATGTTCAGGGAGTCCGGTTTTATCCTGTGCTTTTTCAGTCCCAGTCCAGCTAGCCTTGGTGAGCTCTGTTTAGATCAGCCCCACCATCTTGGTGGGTTGGAGCACCCCTTGCAGTCTTGACTTCCTTGCTCATATTCTTTCTCCTTCTGCTCCTCATTTGGACCTTGGGAGCTCAGTCTGGTGCTCCAATGTGTGGCTCTGCCTCTATCTCCATCCATCACGAGATGAAGGTTCTATGGTGATATGCAAGATATTCATCAGTATGGCTATAGGATCTGTCATTTTCCGGCTCCCTCTCCTCAGCTGCCCAAGGAACTAGCTGGGGGCATCTCCATGGATGCCTGGGAACCCCTCTAGAGTCAAGTCTCTTGACAAGCCTAAAATGGCTCCCTTAATTAAGATATATTCTTCCCTGCTCCCATATCCACCCTTCCTATATCCCAAACATCCCATTCCCCCAAGCTCTCCCCATCCTCCCCTTCACACTTTTCTCTCCCTATCTCCCCTTACCCCTATCAAAGCAACTTTGTGATACTATCTTATACCTGTCAGATTAGCTAAAATCAAAAACAACAATGAGAGCCTTTGCTGGAGAGGTTGTGAAGTAAGGGGTACACTCATCCATTGCTGGTGGGAATGCAAACTTGTGCAACCACTTTGGAAAGCAGTGTGGCGGTTTCTCAGGAAATTCAGGATCAACCTACCCCAGGACCCAGCAATTCCACTCTTGGGAATATACCCAAGAGATGCCCTATCATATTACAAAAGCATTTGTTCAACTATGTTCATAGCAGCATTATTTGTAATAGCCAGAACCTGGAAACAACCTAGATGCCCTTCAGTGGAAGAATGGATGAAGAAAGTGTAGAATATATACATATTAGAGTACTACTCAGCGATAAAAAACAATGACATCTTGAATTTTGCATGCAAATGGATGGAAATAGAAAACACTATTCTAAGTGAGGTAACCCATACCCAAAAAGATGAACATGGGATGTACTCACTCATAATTGGTTTCTAGCCATAAATAAAGGACAATGAGCCTATAATTTGTGATCCTAGAGAAGATAAATAAGAAGGTGAACCCAAAGCAAAACAGATAGTTATCCTCCTGGATATTGGAAGTAGTCAAGATTGCTGGGCAAAAATTGGTTACTAGAACGTTTTAAAATTATTCTTGTCAAATTTTGAAGTATACCTTTTTATGAAATGAGAGCCATTGAGATTATATTCAAATTATTTCATATTTAAATATATCAAATAAATGCAATGTGATTTTTGTTTTATTTTCAAATTGTAAATTTTAATGTAGCTTACCTAGAGTGTTTCATTTGCATTATAGTATATTGTGACATTGGCATTTTATCTAATAGGTTATCATCTAGAGAAGGTCATTATGATTTTCTTCCATATATTCTAGGAAATTCATAGTATTTTGCTGTGTATTAAAGCTTATGATATATTTTGGGTGTTTTGTGACATGTAGGGTTTTTTTAGTTGAAAGTTATGATTCTTCTTTATTTCTTTAGAACAATGGATTATCTGATTTAGACCAGTCATATCAAATAGAAGAGAAACACGAAAAATCAAGGCCTTAAATGCTTTATATTTGGATTCATCATCATTTGAAAATTTAAACAATATCCCCTCAACATCAAAGAAATGAACAATATCAATTTTAATTAATATAAGACTTTTTGCATCTCCCAGATTGTACTTTTTTTCTATATAACATGAAACTGTAGATATTTGAAAAGATACATAAAATTTCATCACAATCATGCCCAACATACATTTTCTGCCTTCATTTCTTCCTGGACTACCTTGAAACTATCTTTCAAACTTTATATGCTATTCCTTATTTGTTTTTAACATTAAAATAATGCCCAACATACATTTTCTGCCTTCAGTTCTTCCTGGACTACCTTGAAACTATCTTTCAAACTTCATAGGCTATTCCTTATTTGTTTTTAACATTAAAATTAGCACTGCCTGTTTGTGTATGTGATTAGGGTAATCTACTGGTACAAGAGCTATCTACAAGTGGTCAGAACTCAAAGAAAAATTACTATCCCTCCCCAAGGCAGCATCAGCTATTTATAGTTCCTCACCAGCATGCCCCTTAACTATAATAGAAATTTGAATGACTTAATCTTGTAAAGTTCTTATGTAGGCACAACTACTATGGCCTCATGTATATTGCACTAATGTTATGCAATGTCGAAAGGGAAGCATTTCATAGCACTTTCCTCTATTGCCAATGTCTTAGTGCTTGCTCTATTGCTATGAGGAGACACCGTGGTCACAGCAACTCTTATGAATGAAAGCCTCAAATTGGGGCTTGCTTACAGGTTCAGCTATTCAGTTCATTGTTATCATGGTGTGAAGCAGGCAGATTGATTTGATGCTTGAGAAGTAGCTTGAGAATTCTCCATCCATATCTGTAGGCAGCAAGAAGTGAAACACTCTCCCTGGCTTGAGCTTTTGAAACCCTGACTCCAAGCACCAGTTACATACTTCCTCCAACAAGGACATACCTTGTATGCTCTCTCAGGTAGTACCATTTCATAATGACAAAACATTTGAATATATGAGCTTGTGAGGCCATTTCTTTTTTTTAAAATGGTTTATTTTTATATTTAAAATTTTCCATCTCCTCCCCTTCTCCTGCCCCTTCCCTCCCCTCCACTTTACCCATACCCTCCTCCCTCCCTCTCCAGGCCAAGGAGCCATCTGGGTTCCATACTCTATGTTAAGACCAAGGTCCTCCCAACTCCCTCCAGGTCCAGGAAGGTGAGCAACCAAGCTGAGAAGGCTCCAACAGAGCCCGTCCATGCAGTAGAATGAAAGCCCAGCGCCTTTGTCCTTGGCTTCTCAGTCAGCCACATTCAGAGTCCGGTTTGGTCTCATGTTCCATGAGTCCCATTCCAATTGGAGTTGGTGATCTCCCGTTAGTTCTGTCCCACCGTCTCCATGGGTGAACGCACCCCTCACGGTTCTGACTTTCTTTCTCATGTTCTCTCTTTTTCTGCTCCTCATCAGGACCTTGGGAGCTCAGTCTGGTGCTCCAATGTGGGGCTCAGTCATTTTCTTCATGATGGAGGAGAGTTATCTGTCTATGTTTCTTTCATTGGTTAATTAATAAAGAAAACTGCCTTGGCCCTTTAAGAGACAGAAAATTAGGTAGGTGGAGTAGACAGAACAGAATTGTGGGAACAAGGAAGTAGAGTTGGGGAGACGCTTCAGGCAGTCTCCATAGGGAGTCTCCATGCTGCTCCTCTCCGAGATGGACGCAGGTTAAGATCTCTCCTGGTAAGCCACACCTCGTGGTGCTACCCAGATTACTAAATATGGGTTAAAGGAAGATGTGAGAATTAACCAATAAGAGGCTGAAACTATGGCCCAGGCAGTGTTTAGAAGAATACAGTTCCCGTGTAATTATTTCGGGTGTAAAGCTAGCCGGCGGCCGGGTGGCGGGACGCAGCCCCGCCGCTTCACACTACAGAGTGGGAATTTAGATTAATGTTTATTTTTTAAAAATCTATTAAACATACACATACACACACACAGAGGCATTCTTTTTAATACTTCTGTGAAAAAATAACTTCCTGGGTCACATAGTTATGTCAGTAACTAAAATTCATACAATATAGATGTTAAAATACACACAAAAAATCTTCAAAAAATCTAAATATGTGTACATTCCAAGCTTGAGTAATCTTTTTGATGATATTATTATCTAAATATATCATTAAAATCCCAAGGAAGAAGGCTCAGATAATAACTTAGAGATTAAATCACTGGGTGCAGTATGGTGGTAGTGGTGCATGCTTTTAATCTCAGAAGTAGAGAGACAAAGGCAAGCAAATCTCTGTGAGTTTGAGGATAGTCTGGTTTACAAAGTCAGTTCCAGGACAATCAAGTCTATTTCACAGAGAAAGCCTATCAAATAAATAAATGAATGAATAAATAAATAAATAAATAAATAAGCAAGCAAAGCAAATAAAAAACCTGGATGCTTTTCTAGGGGATAAGAGTTTGATTCCTAGCAATCACATGACTACTAGTAACTGCCAGTACCCAGTTCCAGGGAACCTGAGCTGCTCTGGCCTTTGAGGGCATTATAGTAACTTCATAGACAAAGAAATAAGAAGGTAAACACTGATATACTTAAAGTAAGAATAATAAGTATTAAGTATTTTAAAATCCTAAGGATCTAGAATTTGGTCAAACAGATTCTGGAGCAGATTATTCTGAGAACTTAGATTATTCTTAGAATATGCCTATATTCGCTTTGCATTTTTAACTAAAAACGAGTCTGTCCGAGCACATGATCCTCAGCTATGGTGTCAAATCTCATGTCAGATGCATGGAGGGGAGGAGGCTTTCCTCCATTAACTGTTTTTTTCCTTTTCTCTCATTGTTCAGAGTGCAAATTTGGTAGTTACTTTTCTATTGCTGTGACATGACACCATGAACAAGTCTGTATATAAAAGAAATAATTTATTTTGGAGTCTTGCATTTTCAGAATGGTAGTTCAAGACTAGCATTGTTGTAAGCTTGGCAGCATGCAGAAACACATGACTCTGGAACAGTAGCTAATAGTTTCCATCTTTTTCTAGAAGAGGCAAAGCAAGGTAGGGAAATTAATGGGATTGAGTTAAGCTTTTGATATCTCACATAGTAACATACATACCTCCCTTAACAAGCACACAACTTGTAATCTTTCCTAAAGAGCGCCAAAAAATGGGACTAAGCATTCAAATGTGTGAACCTATGGGAAACATTGTCATAAAAAGATCTATAGCAAGTTTCAGGTTTCAAATTTAAAAACAAAATAAAACAAACAAACAAAAACTCATAGGGAAAGATTGAGTAGAATTGGTCAGGTATGTCTAAGAACAACATAGCAACCATGGACAAAAGTTACAAACATTTTAGTTTCTGAATAAAACACTTATCAACTAGAGCCACAATTTTATCAAGCTTCAGTAATACCACCCTCTTAATAAATAAATCATTTTATTTCAACCATGACCTCTTAGTAGCCTTTAGCATGGCCAAATATATCTAGAAAGATACAACAAACAGGAGTAGTTAATCAATTAGCCTAAAACTGACTTCATGTAGTAAAGAGTTTCCTTAAATAACATTTTATGGAAAGCCTTCTTTTTTCTATTTGTGCATATTTGTGGGGTCTTGTGCATATTATTATAATCATATGCATTAGGGGAAAAGGACAAGAGAACAGAACAAAACATTTAATCAAAACAGGTATTCTTGTGCATTAGTCCTTCCAGCAACTAATACCACGTCTTTCCAGACGAATTATGTATTGAATAAATTTCATTCAGAGACTGATGTTCTATGCAGTGTTTCTGTCCTGTACTTCACTTTGTTTCCAAATAATATACTTCTCTGCTTTACTGTCTGTGTGTTCTTCAGATCTTTGAATAAGATATCAAATTCTGAGAGCTACAGTTATAGACAAATCAAAGGCAACTTGAGTGATGGGGTAGAAAGAAGCTAACAAGGATTAGGGCAAAATAACATTATCTGATGCTGGAATTGTGAAATAAACAAACAAAAATTCTGTTGGAGCCCAGGGAAGATGCAAAGAGGTTGTATTTTTATCAATTACAAGATATTATTAGATTGTGTCTGTGAGATATGGAAAAAAAGCCTGTATATCTTCATTGTTTTTGATGATAAATCTATTTATTAACTCCCAAAAGTTGTATGCATACTTAATGCTATTGCTCATTTATGATATGGTCTAGCATTCTCTGAAATGTCTCTTTTTACTAATATGAAACCTGCTTGGATGGTTTAAAAGATAAAGATACCAATTATAAAAATATTCCCACAAGGATCAAAAATTTGAAAATTCCATGATGATATCCAAAGATGACTATTTATTGCTAAGACTAAGGAACAATCTTGTTTCACCTGAAAATGTTTAAAGACAGCATATTTAGGAGGTCTATACACTCATGGCAGAGAATTCTGAGTCCAATACACAAAGGTTCAATATTTCAAGTGCAAATGTTATTGATTTTAAGAAACTGTAAGTGAATTCATTTGTGTTGTTCAGATTCCCCTTGAATATATTGTCATGATCATTATAAGAATATGCATAGTGGCTATTGTTCTCATGCATACATACCTGATGTTCATATAGATGCTTCCTGAGGGAAAAAGTGTCTCTTCTCAGAGAAGCACAAGAAATGTTATTATATGTTCAATTATGGTAAGCTTTTGCAGATTTAGGTAGACAACAGTCACCTTCTTCCAAAACTTCCCAGTGGTATTCAAAACCTGACTACATATTGAAGATGATGTTAGCAGGTAGGTACAGCAGCATGAACCAATGGAGCAGCCCATCCTTACTCTTTTCCCTGTGGAGGTAAATCACAGTTGGGGGATATCATAACATTGCTGACAGTAATACTTTGTTGTATCTTCAGGTGTTAGACTGTTGGTGGTGAATGTAAAATTTGTTCTAGTATCACTGGCACTGAACCATAAAGAGACCAGAGGTTGCAAGCAGAACTCATCATATATCAGGATTGTAAAAAAAATTATTCTAAGTGTCTTCTGCTGTCAGTGTGAGAAAATATTAATACCTTGACTTAACTGGCATGTGATGGCTACTCCTTCCTAAAGATAACAACCAAGAGAATAGTGTGTGCCATAGGATGTCACTTCTAACACCTACATTAAGAAAATTAAAAGTTAATACACACAAAATAAAAAGTACTCCAACAGTATTTTACTTTATTACCAAGTAGCACTAATCACTTTGATTGGAGAGATCCCCATAGTTAACCCTTATATTCTAGAAGCAAGAGTATCAATAGGCTCAGGAATTAAGTGGAAACCCCTATGAAAATATTATATCCTAAATGTAACTGAAGTTTCTTCCAATTGTAACCAGCCTGTGCTACAAGAACTAGTTCCAGGACAAGCTCCAAAGCCACAGAGAAACCCTGTCTCAAAACACAGCAAAAAAATCATTTCACTGTAAGAGTTAGAGAGATGTTTTACATTCAAACTTTGTTTTGTTCACCAGCTCCTAAATAATGACAGTGAGACATTTTGCATTAAGTGTGAAACCTTCATCTTAGTTTAGGCTTGTTCCAAGCTAACTCATAAAACTTTAGGTAACTGTTTATATTAGTCTCCATTGTATCATGGGTCATATCTTTCTCCCATACAGTACATATGAATTACTTTGCATCTGGCTAGTGAAAACCTACCTCTCAGTTTCTTTCCCACGTTTCCTCTTTATATCCAGAAGTCCCTTCTATCCTCTCCTGCTTAAGGGTTACTCATCCCTTTATTAAGCCAACCAGAAGGTGCCTTAAAGAGGGAAAGAAGGACAGGAACATGTCTTCACACAGTGTCATTAAACATCCTATAAGAATGTTTCAGCAAGTAAAATTGCTTGCCACCAAGCTACCAATTTGAGATTTTCTGAGACCAACATGGTACAGATTGGGGCTCTGTAATTTAATGGAAAGAAATTGACCATACAAACACACCACACACACACACACACACACACACACACACACAAAGACACCACTAAACTAATACATGTAAAAAAGATCAATTCAGTTCACTGAGGTATAATCAAATGAAATGTTATACATATTTAATTCATATAAAACAATTGAGTTGGAATTGACATGTGAAATTTCACTTGCCAAAAACACCAGAGCCTAAAACATTACTTCCAAAGTCTCTCCATACCAAATTTCTGAGGAATATTAATTTTAATATCCATTGTCAATACATTTTCATAATAAACACATAAGAAACACCTTGCTAGAATTTGTATTTTCTTGTGTTCCCAAGGAGACAATGTTAATGGAACAGAAGAAATATAGCTTCCATCTTCTACACTGAAAATTCTTAAAATTGGAAGCCTTTTCTATAAAATTGTTAAAAAAGTATAGTTATTCAACTCAAAGAGAGTCATTGTATACACACACACACACACACACACACACACACACAATGTCTGCTATCATCTAAATTGACAATTTTTAGCATATTCTTTCCCTCATCAATCACCACATTTTGTTTTATTCTTGTCACCACCCCTGGCACAGAAGATATTTTATATGATTTTGTAAATATGAGAAGCCTGCATGACTCTTCCCTCCATACTTCAGCACTATCCCAGACATTTGTGCATATGGTTACCTAGGGAGGACCCACCCTGGCTAGTACATAAAAGCTCAGTTGTCATCTTGCAGTTACCGATCAGTCTCCTTGGACTGTGTCCTCAAAATGAACTTTTCTGTTCTAATGTTTGTGCTGTTGAACAGTTTAGGATTCCTGGTAAAAACAGAAGGAAATGAGGAAGGAGAATGTTCAAGTAGCATGAGTCCCAGGTTCCACTGCTAATCACATGTGTCCTCCCATATCTGAGAAGACAGTGAGGGTGCTGGGTCCATCATTATGTGTCTGCAGAGAAACAGTTTGATCATGAGGAGGAGAAAGAACAGCAACCTCCTAAGTTTAAACTGTCATCTCAGCCCACAGGACTGCTTCTTAGAGGAGGACACCAAAACAGGATTCTTAATTCTAGTAATTCTTGCAATCAAAACACATAATATATGACCTGGATATGAGTTTCTTGATGGTGTAATATTGATCAAAAAAACAAGTTTTCTAGGTGGGAAGAATGCAGGATACTTACCAATATACACTTATTGCATTTAGACAGGAAGAAAGGAAAGGGCTCTGCATAACTACTGCACAGTGTGTTAACTATAAAGAATTGTTACCTATAACTTACCCCAATAATTTAGAAGAGAGACTCTGACATTTTTTTTACCACTGAGAACTAAGAATAGATCAATACAAATTATATATCTGATAAAAAGAACACTGCCTCAGAAATGTTAAGGTTATATAAATAATACCAACACCTGTGTGGGTGAAAAACAAAAGATAAAAGAGATGAAAAATGAATAGCTCAATAAAATCAATAAAGAAATGAAAAAGAATAATGTGCTGATTTTCTTAGGCTTGAGGGCATGTGGGACCATACCCAGTGACTGTCTTCCACCAGCAACTTTCCTGATCTGGGTCTAGGATTACAATGAATCTACTTCTACCTATCTGTGGAGAACAAATGCACTCCATATTATTACTGTCCATATGAGTGTTCTATGCATCTAATTAATGCAACAGCGAATGTGAAAGTCAGTATGCAGTTGGTGTGAGTTGTAAGGACAGTTAATGGAAAAGGGAAATATTATAAATGATATTGCATGGTGTGTAATTGGTCATACTTCATATAAATTAGAATTTCAGGGGCTGTATTTTAGGTGGCTCAGCAGGAAAGAACATTTCTTGTTCCTGCAGAGGACCAAGGTTCATTTCCAACCTACACATGGTGACTTGAAACCACACAAGTTCCAGGGTATCTGACAAAACTCCTCTATGGGTAAAACCACACATGTGTAGCACATGCAGACATAGCAGCCACATACATCAAAATATTTAAAAACCTTGATTACATTTTTCTTTTTTAAATTTTATTTACCTAAAAAGAAAGCAATCTTTTTTTATTTTATATATGAATCCAAGTTCCAATGCCTTCCCCTCTTCCCCTTCCCTCCCCTTACCACCTCCACCCCACCTCCATCCACTCATCAGAAAATCTATAGCACATTGATTTGGGGAAGGTCCAAGATTTTTCCTACCATATCTAAGCTGAGCAAGTAATATTCAGCGTAGTATTAAAATAAAAAGCATTTTCATATCAAAAGCCTTTTTCTTTGTTAAATATTTTAAAAAGAAAAAATTCTATTTTCATTTTACATACCAATCCAACCTCCCACTTTCTCCCCTCTTCCCTTTTCTCCACTTACCCCCTCACCCCACCCCCATCCACTCCTCAGAGAGGGTAAGGTACATTGCTTTGGTAATTGCTACCATATCTAGGCTGAGCAAGGTATTTATCCAAAGAGAATAGGTTCCCAAAACGACAGTACAAGCAATAGGAATAAATCCTGGTGCCACTGCCAATAGCCTCTCAGTCTGCCCCAGCCATGCAACTGCCAACAACATTCAGAGGAAGTAAATTGGTCCTATGCTTGTTCCTTTCCAGGAAGGACTTTTGTTTATCAACAAGGTTTTTCTCTTTGTCACAGTCCTAACTGTTCTGGAAATATCTCTTTTAGACCAGGCGAGCCTCAAACTCACAGAGATCTACCTGACTCTGCCTCCAGAGTGCTAAGGTTAAAGGAATGCACAATCACTGCCCGGCTTCAAAGGTATTTTTTCAAGGCAAATGCTGTCAAGTGTAAAATAAATTATCATTTAGATAAACTCTGCATTTGTGAACATGACATTGTTGCTTAATTAAAACATATGTATATCATGTCAGTACATTAAAATCATCAGTATTAATGGACAGAACTAGGGCATTGCACATTCTTTTTATTCTTTATTGTAGTCTTTTTGAGGGATCCTTAAAAGAAAATACTATTATCACATAATCCGGGGTCACACTGGTCATTGATTTTCAGGTTAATCATTTTTTTTAATATATCCATGTACCAATTCTTTCTAACACATCTCCTGTGTCTATCATGATTATCAGGTACTGAATGGATGTTGTTTTAACCCTGCCTGATTTCTATCACTTACAGAATGGTTTTCTGTAAATGACTGTAAAACACCACCGTCTTCCCCCCCTAAAAACTCACACTAAAGTTATCATATCATTGACATATACACTCTGAATCCCACTATGATTCTAAATCTCCATGTGTGGCTTCTAGCTTCATTCACTTACAAGCTTCTTTTAACACACAGCTGATATCAGTCTTCCATAAAACTAAACTAAGAGACATATCTTATCAGTATCTGAAAGATATCGTGCTCACAGTATTTCTAAGTTTAGAAACAATTGCACATTCAAGAACAATGAATGACAATTCTGAGAAAAACTCATATTTTTAATGACAGTAACTTGTGTTAAGAGGAGTAGGTTAAAAAATCAGAAACTCAGAGGAACATTCAGTATAAATATAATCCCAGATATAATTCCCGAATCTAGGAAGAAAATTTATATGCACAGATGGAAGGGGAGAATCTCCATGACCTTGGATATAAGTATTTTTATATAGTTGAGTGGTTATAAATAGTTAAAATTACATTGTTTACCCAAAATGATGTTTTAAATATAAGAGATTCTGGCATTCCTCACAAATCACATCTTCAAGTAGTATTCCATAACTTTTGTGAGATTCATTGTAAGCAGGAAACTGCATAGCGAGTTGTTGAGCTCAATGGATACATCCACAAAAAACTACAATACCCAAGGCTCAGGAAGCATTTCTGGAAATGCTGGTGAAGAGACTGTGGGAGCCATAAGGTGACAGAGTCTGCTGTGAGATTTTTGCCTCTTAGAAAATTCCGGAGAAATACATGTAAGGTATCACCAACATTACTAGCCAAGTGTGAACTGAACAGAGAAGACACCAAGAATGTTCCAAACTGAATAAGGAAAGTCCACAAGGTTCCAGTTCTCCACAAAGAATTAAAGATATCAGAGTAATGCTGGGAGAAGTAGAGGTACTACTCCCCAGGAAAGAACACACCAATTGATTTCCCATGGTCAAATGATCAGTCCTGAAAACATACATACAAGTAAAATTAAATGGATTTTGATTTTATTTGTTGGTATTTAGGGATGTTTATGTATCCATAAAATGATAAAGTAATGAAAAAATAGACCATGGATTTGGAAAAGAGTGAAGAAGGGTGTTTGGAGGATATAAAGAAAGAAAATGAAGATATAAATGCCTTAATTAAAGTACAATCTCATATACAAAAAGAAAAAAGAAGTAGCCACCTTGGCTCATTAATATCTACAATTACCTATAAAATAACCCTGTAAAGATTCATGTACTTTCTATAATTGTACTATATCTGACAACCCCTGCCATCAAGGGTAACTTAACAAGCAAATTCTACATTATATAAAACAGGAATCAAAATAAAGTTCAAGTAATAAATTAGTGCTGTTCTTTGTTATCCAAAGATGAGTTCTTTACCTATAAATAAAAATATACTGCCCCTCTGATCTGAGACATAAGACAACCACAGGCCTATAATGAATCTTTTGGGCAGTCCTGTGGCTATGCCACACCATTACTGATTTGCATGTGTCCAGAGCACAGCCTACTGTACCGATGACTTCATAGACAGATCAGACCCTGAGCTGGACTCAGCCTCAGACTCATCACACACAGACATGATGATCCCCACTCCTCTCCTGGGGTTGCTGCTGCTCTGGCTTTCAGGTAAGGAAGACAGCATTGGAAATCTATCCATTTTAGTGTGGTCAGTCCTTCATTGTTTCTGTGAAAGTTTTCTTAGCATAATTCATTGTGTGGGAAATTTGTTTTCAATTTCCAACCTCAGGTGCCAGATGCAATATCCAGATAACTCAGTCTCCAGCCTCTCTGTATGTGTCTCTGGGAGACAGTGTCGACATGACATGCCAGGCCAGTCAAAACATTTATAGTAGTTTGGCATGGTATCAGCAGAAACCAGGAAATCCTCCTAAACTCCTAATCTATGGTGCAAACAGCTTGGCCGATGGGGTCCCAACGAGGTTCAGTGGCAGTGGATCTGGCACACAGTATTCTCTCAGGATCAGAAACCTGCAGTCTGAAGATATTGCAAAATATTACTGCCTAGAGGGTAGATATTCCCCACCCACAGTGATTGAAGTCATAACATAAATTACCCAGGGAAACAGAAGTGAGAGCCCAGGCTGATCATTTTGTTCCTTCTTCAGTCTCCAGCTGCTGATTCTGTTTTTCTCTTCTGAGTTATTAAGGTCAATGTAATGTTTTGTGCAGGGATCAGAGGAATTTTTCTATAACATAAATTTCTGGTCTTTTTCCAAACACAAGCTCTAAAATCACAGGTCTTGTTTTCATTACCTCCATAAAAAAATGAAAAAAAAATTTCCTGAGTAACAGAAAAATATGAACAGCTAAAATTCATGCAATACAGATGTAAACACACATACAGTCACACACACACACACACACAATCATAAACATACAAGCACATTCAGCTGGGATAATCTTTGCAAGGATATTATTATCTAAGTATGTTAAAAATCAAACTATATTAAAATTCCAAGGAAGATAGCTCAGAAGCTGGCTTATTGGTTAAGAGTACTGGGTACTTTTCTTGAGGAGCTGAGTTTGATTTCCAACAGCCACATTAATGCCAGCAACTGCCTGTGACAACAGTTCAAGGATATCACAGACCCTCTTCTGGCCTCCCATGGTATTGTTGTAACATGGTACACAAACATATATAAAGGTAAACATCAATAAACATAAAATAAAAATAAATAAGTCTTAAATATTTGAAAAACCCCAAAGGACAAGCATTTGGTCAAAATGACACAGGAAGCAGACTATTCTCAGAATCTATATTTCAATTTTTTTCTTCTTTTTTTCTTTTTTTAACTGAAAACAAGTGTTTCTGAATCCTCGGCTGTGGTGTCAAATCTCATATTATATGAATGGAAGGGAAGAGCTTTCCTCCTTTACATGTTTGTTTTTCTTCTCTCCTTGCTAGGAGGGCAGGTGTCTTAGTTACTTTTCTATTGTTTTGACATGACACCAAGACCAAGTCTATTTATAAAAGAAATAATTCATTTTGGGGTCTTTCATTTCCAGGATGTTAACCCAGGACCAACATTGTAGTAAACATGGCGTCAGGCAGAAAGGCAGGGCTCTTGAGCAGTAGGTAACCATATTCTGCTTTATCTGTAAGTAAGAGTCAGAGCAAGACAGAGAGAAAACTGGGGATGGCTTGAGCTTTGGAAATCGCAAAGCACACACCAAGTGACATACCTCCTCCAACAAAGACACAACTTCTAATCTTTCTTGTAGGGTTCCAAAACATGGTCCAAACAGTAAAATGTGTGTAACTATGGACAATATTTTCATTTAAAGCACCATAGCAAATTTCAAGTCCCAAACTAAAAAGAAAAGAAAAGATAAGAAACACTTTAAGAAAAGACTAAGTCAAAATGGGGCAGGTAATTTTAAGGGTAGCTTAGCACCCATGGACCAAACTGGGCATGATTTACAAGCTCATTCCTTGCTATAATTTCATAAAGTTTAATTCACACCACTCTCTAAATAAAGAAAGCAGTTCATTCCAACAATGACTTCATAGGAGCCTCAAGTATGGCCAGGTGCATCAAGAAAGAGAGAACAAAATAGGAGCAGTTAACCAATCTAGCTTACAACTGACTTTGTGTAGTAAGGATAAAATTTGAAAATAAAATTTATGCCCTTGCAATGCTGAAGGGAAGCCTGTTTATGGCCATTTTGTTGAACTTGTTAATATTGGGTTTCATGATCTAAGTTGATGAGGACAACTAACCAAGTCTCTTCTTCAAGAGTGCACCAATCTCATTACAGATAGTTGTTAGTCACAGTGTGGTTGCTGGGAATTGAACTCAGGACCTTGGGGACAGCAGGCCATGCTCTTAACTGCTGAACTATCTCTCCATTTTATGGAAAACGTCCTAAATACTATACTATTTATATGCATGGTATATCATGTGTATTATTACAATCAAATGCATCAAGGGAAAAACATTAACACTGAACAAAGCAATTCAAAGAATCAGACAACCATATACATCATACTTTTCAGCAATCAACCACCTCCTTCTGGATAAATTATCTATTGAGCAAATTTTATGAAGGCTTTGCTGCCAATGTCAGTGTTTTTCTCCTGTGCTTCATTTTGATTATGAATAAAATTCATTCCTGCTTTACTATATGTGTGCTTCTTCCTTTCTTTGAATAAGGCACCAAGAAGTTAAGAGCCACAGGTGCAAATAAATCACAGAAAACATTAGTGAGGGCAGTGGGAAGGAGTAAACAAGGATCAAGGCAAAACAGTATTTGCTGCTTCTGGAATTTTAAAATTTGAAATTTGAAACTAACAAGTATTTTATTTGAGCTTAGGAGGATGCAAAGAGGTGATATTTTACCATTGACATGATACAATTATATTGATTTGTGAGGTAGAGTGAAAAGTTAGCATGAATCAGCAAATTGTAGCTTTTCAATCCAGATCTTTGCTTTTTACATGTTTCTGAGATATGGAGACATTTAGGAGGGTCTATAAATATATAGTGCAGAATTTTCATCATTTTCTACCTCTTCCCTCTTCAAGATCCCTCATGTCTTTCCACCACTTCCTTCAAACTTCATGATGCGTGCTTCAATTGTTATCACTACACATGCATGCACGTGTGCAAAAACATACTTAAGATATATATGCTTCTGAAGATGTCCATGAAGCAGCAGATGGCAGTTGACTTCTGGGTTTCAGTCCACCAGAAAGTAAATCCATGATGGGTGAATATTGGATAGGAAAAACTTGAGATCACAGCAATCAAAATGGATTTTGCTTCTACTGTGAATTTACATGTTTGCTGCTGCTATCTTTCTCTGGTGACTGGCATGGTGTGAATGGAATGAAAAGAATATGTAAATCTCTTGGAAACATCTTATTCTCCTGGGAATTTTTACTGTCCCTTAATATGAAGATGATTTCTTCCTAAGCTGCATTGTCTAATTGATAATAATAATGTTAGTTTATACAGAGTTTTGATGAATAAAAATAAATACTAGTAAATGTTACACATTTAATGCCTATGAATTTTACCTATGGAGCTGCATAGATCACAGCTCAAGTTAATGATTAAGAAAAACAAGTTTGTCCCTGGAACAAAGCTTGCATGATTTTCTTTAATCTTGATGCTGAAAGATGCAGTCACAGATTTTGGTGTGCATCACCAACTAAAACAAGGCCTTAAAATAGCTTCAGGTTATATCAGATGTTTTGATGATAGCTTCAAAATGAAAAAAAAAAACCCTGAAAACACTCTAAAATTCACGAGGACACAAATTCAAAGAAGTCCAATTGTCACTAGCTCATAATTAGGGTTGGTTAATGGCAAACGGTGATGATTAATCACTCATACCATTTTTGTCCTAAATCTCCTGAAATAAAAAAAAGCTATTGATGAATGGCTAAGCACCCTCAGGATTTAACATTGAGCTGCCCATTTATTTTTTATATATAAAATTTAAATTTTTGATTCTTTTAAGACTGCATGTAAGATTATCTTTCAAGATAACTAATAGAGTGATTGTCCTTTCTTTTCTTTGTAAGCACAACAAGCAGCCAGTCAGTGAAAGAATACCTAGCTTATGGTGTTAGTCTATTAAAAATTGTTTGTAAATGTATATGTGTTATTGGGATAATTTGTTTTCACATATAAAAAAATAATATGTTTAATCATGTAAAGGGAAATGAGAAAGATGCTTTTTTCTTACATTCATTATCATCACTTACATAAAAAAAGAATGTAACATCATAATTTTTATGTTGCCTGAAATATTCTGCTTGGATATATAAGCTGTGATGAAAAAATAACGATAGCGTTAAAATGAGTTAGCAAGAAAACATCAAGAATGAATTTGAAGAACATCAAGAATGAGAGAATTAGAATGGAAACATCAAGAGTTAATTTAGAGTTTTAAAGAAAACCATCAAGAATGAGAGAATTAGGAAGAGAACATCAAAAGACTTAGATGTAGAAAAGAAACATCAAGAAAGAAAGAAGGGATATTTCTGAATAGAGATAAGAAAAAAGAATGTAGAAAACAGAATAAAGAATTCAGAAGAGTTAAGAAAGAAATCATCAAGAAAGAGTGTTGCTTTTTCATTAACCAACTCAGACAAAAAGTTATAGTTCAGGATGACTCTGTAGATTTCCGTTTGAGCCCTGTGCTGATGGAGGCTTGCTTTCCAGGCAGAAAAATCTGGTACCTGAAATGGGGCATTGAATTGTAAATCAAGGAGTCTGTCTGTGGGAGAAGAAGCTGTTTTTCATTGAGATAAGCCAAGATAAAGGCATCTCTTGGCAATTATCCAAGAAGAAGAGGCAATCTCCTCATCATAACCACAGATAAGATTTCACTCATGATGGTGCAGCCCCTTGGCTACTGATAACCAAGTAAAGAAGGTTGAGTAATTCAAGAGTTCCCTCATTACTCTAATGATTTTTGTCCTCACAAAATGGGTTAAGGGGAGTCTAAATAAAAACAATTCTCCGTTGGTATTATTGATAATACACTTAAGGAAAAGAGAATTGGGAACAACACTGGTAATCTGACTAATGTTGAGCAAAACTGATCCTTAAATACAAACACACTTCCTTTGAAAACCATAATGTGTATAAATACCCATATATGTTAAAAAAATATTTGTATTGGTTTCCATACTTATTAAATTTCTTATCTAACATGGAGTTCTAGTCCAGTTTCTAGACATAATGTTTATCTGTGTTGGAGACAGATTAATAGTCAACTGCTAGCCAAGTCTCAATGAGAAATCAGATTCCCTGTTAAAAATAAATCTCAAGACAGTCTCCTAAAGCCCTGAATTATGACATCTCCATTTAGACTCTGAAAAAAATCTGTTGATTAATCTTGTAGGTGCCAGTGAATCCAAGGATCAAATGATTTTCCTCATGGTACAAATAGTGCCACAGTTCCTGGAGGTCACTCAGAGCTTCCAGGCTTTGCTCCACTCTCTTGGAGTTTGCTGTCTCGGGTCTGCTTTAGCCTAGGTTGCAGGCTTTGACCTGTTTCTATAAATCCTGGTCTGTATCCACTCCTGCAGAGGTCCCTGGCTTGGAGTTGGTCCTGCAAAAGTCTTTGGCTCCAGTCTACTCCTTGGAGTTCCTAAGCTCAAGTGTGCTCAGACCCACAGAGGATCTGGCTCAGATTTTCTCCCTCAGAGGTCCAAGTCTCACACTTGGAACTGCAGAGGTTTCCGGTTTCTGCCTATTCCCTTTGATGAACCAGACCAATGCCCAGACACACAGAGGTCTTGGCTCAAGCCTACTCCTTCTGGGGTCCCAGACTCACACCTGGACCCACAGAGATATCTTGTTCCTGCATACTCTCTAAGTGGTCCCAGATTCAGGCCCAGACCTGCAGAGAACCTGGCTCAGGCCTAGTTCCTCAGAAGTCCTAGGCTCATGCCCAGATCCACAGGGGTCCTGGCTTAGGTCTACTCCCTTGAAGGTCCCAAATTCACATCATCTCATCTATGCTGGGCCATCATTCTATTGTTTTGGATGACTGACTGCAACCAGGCAAAACCATTCTTCCCAGAGTGATTGCAGTTTATAAGACCAGTATCACCATTGATATGAAATGAGATTGAGTCCACATAAATATGTGACTTTCCATGAGTCCCTTATGTTGCCCCAAAGTCCAAGTTTATTTTAAATTTTAGAACCTAAAGTATAAAAATCAGGAGCCTAGTAAAACAAACTACATCAAACTGGGAAATTTAAAGACAATAGCCCTTCCATAGCTCTGTAAAAGAATTCTCAGCAAACTACTTAGTAACAAACATGGACTAGTAATCTCATTTGAGGACTGCTGATGTCAGCAAAATTTGGCAGCTAATCTTTATCATGCATCTTCACAGAAAATCCAGGGATCAAGTTTGCACACAGCCAAGCAGAAGCTTCCTGGATACTTTTACCATCATGTTCATTAACGGGGAGACAGCCTATGTTTATCACTACCATTGAAGCTTGAATTCTATGGTGTTATATTCCTAAACAACATCATTTTAAACAATAAACCAGCTACATCACCCACAGGCACAAGCTGGCAAATTGAACAGGAGAATTCTGAGAAAAGGAAAGGCTCAGTCTGCAGTCATAACCCAGATGCATGATGAGAATGCTTCACTGATAAAAGGCACCAAACCATGTGGCTGACACAGAGAAGAATTATGGATTAATGTAAGATGTAAGAGTTAATAAGAAGCTTGAGAAAGCAGGACAACCAGGTTATAATTAGTGTAAGCCTTTGTGTGTTTCTTTGGGACTGAATCGCCATGGGACCAGATGGGACAGAAACCACAGATAGCAAATTGGCACACCAACATGGGTAACTACTTTCACATAAAGACCTGAGAGAACTTGACAAGGAATTCTACACACACACACACACACACACACATACACACACGCATACACACACACAAATAAATCCAGGGTTTAACACAACTGTGTTACAAGGAGAGCAGGGTCCTTTGTTTGTCCTGGCCACCCAGCCATCTTAACCCAAAATAATCACACAGAAACTGTATTCATTTAAACACTGCCTGGCCCATTAGCTATAACTACTTATTGGTTAATTCTTAAATCTTAATTTAACCCATTTTCATTAATCTGTGCATTGCACTTAACTGTGACTTACCAGAAAGATTCTAACCATCATCTGTCCCAGGCAGGAGATCCATGGCATTCCCTGACTCTGCTTTCTTCCTCCCAGAATTCAGTTCTGTCTCCATGCCTATCTAAGTTCTGCCCTATCACCAGGCCCAAGGCAGTTTCTTTATTAACCAATGAAAGCAACACAAATACAGAAGGACCTCCTACACCACAACTTCTTCCTCTGTTTGCTAGAAGCAAGCAGAGGCATGATTCCTTTAAGAGAAGTCTTCCTGATTCAGCAGTAGCTGAAAAATAACCACATGGTTTTGAAACAGCAGCTTTCTGGGCTGAGCTGCTAGCATGAACTCTGAATGTTCTGGAGGTCCAGCATAGGAGCATTTAAATAGGGAAGAGTGCTACAACTTGCTTAATGGCGAGCAATCTGACCCTGGATCAGGGGCAGACAGAATGGCTCTCAGAGGCAGTAAACAGACCTCCAACATGTTGATATGAGCAGAACCAAAAGGCAAAGCAACATTAGTACTAGGCAAGCTGTTTTGTATTTTAAGAAGCACCCCTGGACAGAAAAAGATTTCAGATATACAATAAGAGAGATATAGTCATAAAAGAACTCTAAATAAGACACAGTGTGTCTTTAAAATGTACAAAGGCTTGAGAGAGAAGAAAAAGAGTAAAAAGATGGTAAATGTAATATAAAAGAGTACAAACAGTCATAGATTAAAGGAGTAAAGTTAATAAAAATAAATATTAAACTTGTAGAAAAACTAATAGAGTAAGAATAATAAGCCACATAAAGATGGACTCTTCATGACAATGAGACATTTGCTCCTGGCAGCAACAATTACTTCAAAAGGATAATGGGCAGTGAAGAGGCTTCTTATGGAGTTTGTTTGCCATTTGAGCAAGAAACTGCTTTTTCCTGCACTCCTTAATGTTATGCTGTATGAACTAGACATGCAAAAATGGCAGAAAAAATAACTGTTGAACTTGACTAAAGAAGATGAGACAGTCCTTCAGGGTTCCTGCTTCATGAAAGTTTTTGCCAGAGCTTTTATAAGACACTAAAGATAGAAACTGATGGATTTTAACATTACAAGGCAAAAAAGATATTCAAATTTTCTGCTTCATGGAAAAGTCTTCCATATACTATATCCTGTGAAATGAAGATTGGATGACCCAATGATACAGAAGAAATTTGGGTGACTTTCCAGGCAGCAAGATGTCTCTGTCAATTCTAGAGTCTTGGAAGTTGCTCACAATGTACTTCCTATTTACTTAAGCAATATTATATTCTTCTGTAGTCCTTGATGGGGTCAAAGAATATAGTTTTCTTAGTTATGATAAAATATAAAGTAGATAAAAATATTGTGGCTATAATTCTTGCTTGCTATCTGATATATGTAATTTTACTATGTTAAATTTAAAACCTTCCTTTTAATTTAGACAGAAAGGGGGAGGTTATGTGGGGTTCCCCTTTGATGATGTGAATATCATTGGTTAATAAAGTATCTGTCTTGGGCCTGATATAGAAGAATAGATATAGGTGGGGAAAACTAAACTGAATGCTGGGAGAAAGAAAGCAAAGTCAGAAGAAGCCATGTAGCCCTGCCAGAGACAGACATCAGATAGAATCTTGTTGGGTAGCCACAGACACATGGCAATACACAGATTACTAGAAATGAGTTAAATTAAGATGAAAGAGCTAGTCAATAAAAAGCTAGAGCTAATAGGCCAAACGATTTAATTAATACACTTTCTGTGTGGTTATTTCAGGGCTGAGCTGCTGGGAACAAGCAAGCAGCCTCCTACAACACTGGAGTGCTATTCTATAGAGCTGATTTTTTTTCTTCACATGAAGAAATACATCTCATTGCTTCTAGAATTCAATTTATGCCTAAAGATTTTACACTACTACACATTGGCAAGTGTCAAAGAATAATGAAGTTGTAAAATCATTCTCAGAGCTGAGTTGTGGTGGCAAACCTTTAATCAAAGCACTCAGTATGCAGAGGCAAGCAGATCTCTTGAGTCCAAGACCAGCCTGGTCTACAGAGTGAGTTCCAGGATAGTCTTGAATATTATTACAAAGAGAAGTCCTGGGTCAATGAAATATTATTCTCAATAAATTTTTCATACAATACATCAAGTTTAATTGACTAGGCAGGTATAATATTTTAGGAACTACTTCATTAAGCCTCGAGGACCCAATTAACAGTTAAAAAACTAAAAAAAATGTCTTTTGATCCTCCCGACTTCGGGGCCACAAAATCCCATAGCTCAGCCTGTTTGGGCGCTGGGACCAGGAATTGGGTGCACCCAGGCAGGTGGGAGGTCCTCTGTATCAATAGCCTGCCTGCAGCAAGGTAGGCCCTTTGAGCTGCTTGGCAAGCAAGGAGACCTGACTGTCTACCAGAAGATCCATCATTCATTGGAGTGAGTGAGTGCCTGAACCGCAGCAGCCGCCTGGAGAAGGACCACGGACATTCCTCAACCCCCACCCCAAACACTTTCTGGTCTTCCTGCAGGGGTTATTCTCCCCAGATACTGCCTCTCTCTTCCTGTCCCTTCCCAGCTTGCACATAGACCTCCCCCACTTCATCCTCCCGTCTTTGGGGCCACAAAATCCCACAGCTCAGCCTGTTCCAGCGCTGGGACCAGGAATTGGTTGCACCCTGGCAGGTGGGAGGTCCTCTGTATCAATAGCCTGCCTGCAGCAAGGTAGGCCCTTTGAGCTGCTTGGCCAGCAAGGAGACCTGACTGTCTACCAGAAGATCCATCATTCATTGGGGTGAGTGAGTGCCTGAACTGCAGCAGCTGCCTGGAGAGGGACCACAGATATTCTCCAAACCCCCACACACACTTCCTGGTCTTCCTGCAGGAGTTATTCTCCCCGGATTCTGCCTCTCTCTTCCTGTCCCTTCCCAGCTTGCACATAGAAGCCCCCCCCCCCTTCATCCTCCTGTCTTTGGGGCCACAAATCACACAGCTCAGCCTGTTTTGGCGCCAGGACCGGGAATTGAGTGCACCCAGGCAGGTGGGAGGCCCTCTATGTCAATAACCTGCCTGCAGCAAGGTAGGCCTTTTACCTGTGAGCGGCCTGGCCAGCAAGGAGAATTGAACTCCTAAAAAAGAAACATAGGGGATTATTCAGAGGACGAAATGGGCAGGCACCAATGCAAGAATTCCTCCAACAATTTGAAAAACAACATGAAAGCACCAGAACCCAGCGAACTTATAACAGGAGGACTTGAACACACTAATCAAGAAAAAGTAGAAAAAATTGACTTTATGAAAGTAATAGAGTCCCTTAAACAGGAGGTGAAAAACTCCCTTAAGGAAATGGACGAGAAGAATAACAAGAAGTTTGAAGAATTGAGTAAATCCATAAACAATAACCTAGGAAACCAAGAAAAAACAAACAGATAATGGAAACAGTGCAAGACTTGAAAACTGAAATGGAGGCAAGGAAGAAAACACAAACCGAGGGCCAGCTGGATATGGAAAATCTATGTAAACGAACAGAGACTACAGAAACAAGCATAACCAACAGAATACAAAGGATAGAAGATAGAATCCCAGATTCTGATGATACCATAGAGAAAATAAATGTACTGATCAAAGAAAAGAGCAAATCCAACAAATTCTCATCACAAAACATTCAGGAAATCTGGGACACAATAAAAAGACCAAACCTAAGAATAATAGGCGTAAAAGAAGGAGAAGAATTACAGCTCAATGGTCCAGAAAATATATTTAATAAAATTATAGACGAAAACTTCCCAAACCTAAAGAATGCTATTCCTATAAAGGTTCAAGAAGCTTACAGAACACCAAAGAGACTGGATAAAAATATCCCCTCACCATATTATAATCAAAACACAAAACATACAGAATAAAGAAAGAATATTAAGAGCTACAAAGAAAAAGGTCAAGTTACTTATAAAGGTAAACCTATCAGACTTACACCTGACTTCTCTACGGAAACCACGAAAGCCAGAAGGTCCTGGATAGATGTTTTGCAGAAACTAAGAGACCATGGATGCAAGCCCAGATTACTATACCCAGCCAAGCTTTCGTTCACTATAAATGGAGAAAACAATATATTCCAAGATAAAAACAAATTTAAACAATACGTAGCCACAAATCCTGCCTTACAGAAAGTAATAGAAGGAAAATCACAAGCAAAGGAGTCCAGCATTGCCCAAAATAACTCAGACATCTAGCGACCCTTCACCAGCACAACTCAAAGAAAGGAAACACACAATCTCTACTACCAAATAAAAAATGACAACCAGAGTTAACAACCACTGGTCATTAATATCACTTAATATCAATAGACTCAATTGACATATAAAAAGGCATAGGCTAAGAGATTGGATAGGAAAACAGGATCCAACATTCTGCTGTTTACAAGAAACACACCTCAACCACAAAGACAGACATCTACTCAGAGTAAAGGGTTGGGAAAAGGTTCATCAAGAAAATGGACCTAAGAAACAATCCTGTGTGGCCATACTAATTCCTAACAAAGTTGACTTCAAACTAAAATCAATCAGAAGAGATGGAAAGGGACACTTTATACTCATTACAGGAAAAATCCATCAGAATGAATTCTCAATCCTGAATATTTTATGCCCCCCCCACTTATGTAAAAGAAACATTACTAGAACTCAAGGCAGCCATCAAACCACACACACTGATAGTGGGAGACTTCAAAACTCCTCTCTCACCAATGGACAGGTCAATCAGACAGAAACCTAACAGAGAAGAGACTTAATGAAGGTAATGAATCAAATGGACTTAACAGACATCTATAGAACATTCCACCCAAATAGGAAAGAATATACCTTCTTCTCTGTGGCTCATGGAACCTTTTTGAAAATTAACCACATACTCGGTAACAAAGCAAACTTCCACAGTTACCAAAACATATTAGTAACCACCTGCATCTTACCGGATCACCATGGATTAAAATTAGAATTCAACAACAATGCTAACCCCAGAAAGCATACAAAGTCATGGAAACTGAACAGTCAACTACTGAACCACACCTGGGTCAAGGAAGACATAAAGAAAGAAATTAAAGTCTTCCTTGAATTTCATGAAAATAAAGACACAACATACTCAAACCAATGGGACACAATGAAAGCAGTGCTAAGAGGAAAGTTCATAGCACTAAGTGCCCACTTAAAGAAAATGGAGAAAGCACTCATTGGAGACTTACCAGTACACCTGGAAGCTCTAGAAAAGAAAGAAGCAGACTCACCTAGAAGGAGTAGAAGACTGAAAATAATCAAACTGAGGGCAGAAATCAACAAAATATAAACACAGAAAATAATCCAAAGAATCAGTGAAACAAAAAGCTGGTTCTTGGAGAAAATCAACAAGATTGACAAACCCCTAGCCAAACTAATCAAACGGCAGAGATAGAGAACAAATTAATAAGATTAGAAATGAAAAGGGGGACATAACCACAGACACAGAGTAAATTCAGAGAATCATTAGATCTTACTACAAAAGCCTGTACGCCACAAAATTGGAAAATGTAAAAGAAATGGACACTTTTTTAGATAAGTATCATATACCAAAGTTAAACCAGGACCAGGTGAACAATCTAAATAGTCCTGTGAGTCACACAGAATTAGAAACTGTTATCAGAAACCTCCTTATCAAAAAAAGCCCAGGACAAGATGGTTTCTATGCAGAATTCTACCAGAACTTCCAAGAAGACCTAATACCTAAACTCCTTAATATATTTCATAATATAGAAACAGAAGAGTCATTGCCAAATTCCTATTATGAAGCTACAATTACCCTGATACCTAAACCACAAAAAGACTCAACCAAGAAAGAGAATTACAGGCCAAACTCACTCATGAACATTGATGTAAAAATTCTCAATAAAATACTGCCAAACCGAATCCAAGAACACATTAGAAAAATTATCCACTACGATCAAGTAGGCTTCATCTCAGAGATGCAGGGCTGGTTCAACATACGAAAATCTATCAATGTAATCCATCATATAAATAAACTGATGGATAAAAACCATATGATCATCTCATTAGATGCTAAAAAAGCATTTGACAAAATCAACACCACTTTATGATAAAGGTCTTGGAAAGATTAAGGATACAAGGGGCATTCCTAAATATAATAAAGGCTATTTACAGCAAGCCCACAGCTAACATCAAATTAAATGGAGAGAAACTCAAGGCCATCCCCACTAAATTCAGGAACATGACAAGGCTGTCCACTCTCTCCTTATCTCTTCAATATAGTGCTTGAAGTTCTAGCAAGAGCAATAAGACAACACGAGGGGATCAAGGGAATTCGAATTGGAAAGGAAGAAGTTAAACTTTTGTTATTTGCAGATGATATGATAGTGTACATAAGCGACCCCAAAAACTCCACCAAAGAACTCCTACAGCTGATAAACTCCTTTAGTAACGTGGCTGGATACAAGATCAACTCCAAAAAAATCAGTTGCCCTCTTATATACAAAGGATAAGGAAGCAGAGAGGGAAATCAGAGAAGCATCACCTTTCACGATAGCCACAAATAGCATAAATTATCTTGGGGTAACTCTAACCAAGGAAGTGAAAGATCTATTTGACAAGAACTTTAAATCTTTGAAGAAAGACATTGAAGAGGATACCAGAAAATGGAAAGATCTCCCTTGCTCTTGGATTGGAAGGATCAACATAGTAAAAACGGCAGTTCTACCAAAGGCAATCTATAGATTCAATACAATCTCTTTAAAGGTCCCATCAAAGTACTTCACAGATCCTGAGAGTACAATAATCAACTTTATATGGAAGAACAAGAAACCCAGGATAGCCAAAACAATCTTATACAATAAAGGAACTTCTGGAGGTATTACCATCCCTGACCTCAAACTCTATTACAGAGCTACAGTATTGAAAATAGCTTGGTACTGGAATAAAAACAGAGTAGTCGACCAATGGAATCGAATAGAAGACCCGGATCTTAGCCCACAAACATATGAACACCTGATCTTCGATAAAGGAGCTAAAAGTACACAATGGAAGAAAGAAAGCATCTTCAACAAATGGTGTTGGCATAACTGGATGTCAACCTGTAGAAGAATGAAAGTAGATCCATATCTATCACCATGCACAAAACTCAAGTCCAAATGGATTAAAGACCTCAATATCAATCTGAACACACTGAACCTGTAAGAGGAAAAAGTGGAGAGTACTCTACAACTTTTGGGCACAGGAGACCATGCTTCCTACGTATATCCGCAGCAGCACAGGCATTAAGGGCAACATTGAATAAATGGGACCTCCTGAAGCTGAGCAGCTCCTGTAAAGCAAAGGACACTGTCACTAAGACAAAAAGGCAGCCTACTGACTGGGAAAAGATCTTCACCAACCATGCAACAGACAAAGGTCTGATCTCCAAAATATATAAGGAACTCAAGAGACTAGACTTTAAAATGCTAATTAACCCAATTAAAAATGGGGCACTGAACTGAACAGAGAATTCTCAACAGAAGAAGTTTGAATGGCCAAAAGACACTTAAGGTCATGTTCAACCTCCTTAGCAATCAGGGAAATGCAAATCAAAACAACGTTGAGATACCATCTTACACCTGTCAGAATGGCTAAAATAGAAAAACACCAATGATAGCCTTTGCTAGAGAGGTTGTGGAGTAAGGGGTACACTCATCCATTGCTGGTGGGAATGCACACTTGTGCAACCACTTTGGAAAGCAGTGTGGTGGTTTCTCAGGAAATTTGGAATCAACCTACCCCAGGACCCAGCAATCCCACTGTTGGTAATTTACCCAAGAGATGCCCAATCATATTACAAAAGCATTTGTTCAACTATGTTTATAGCAGATTTATTTGTAATAGCCAGAACCTGGAAACAACCTAGATGCCCTTCAGTGGAAGAATGGATGAAGAAATGTGGAATATATACATATATTCTACATATATATACTATATCTACATATATACATATATATACTACTCAGCGGTAAAAAAACAATGACATCTTGAGTTTTGCATGCAAATGGATGGAAATAGAAAACACCATCCTGAGTGAGGTAACCCAGGCCCAAAAAGATGAACATGCGATGTACTCACTCATAATTGGTTTCTAGACATAAATAAGGGACATCGAGTCTATAATTCGTGATCCTAGAGAAGCTAAATAAGAAGGTGAATCCAAAGAAACAACATATAGTTATCCTCCTGGAAATTGGAAGTAGACAAGATTGCTGGGCAAAAATTGGGAACTTGGGGGTGGGGTGGGATGGGGGGATGGGGGAATGGGGAGAGAAATGTGTGAAGTGGAGGATGGGTCGAGCTTAGGGAATAGGATGGTTGGGATATAGGAAGGGTGGATGTGAGCACAGGGAATTATATATCATAATTAAGGGAGCCATTCTAGGGTTAGCAGAGACTTTACTCTAGAGGGGTTCCCAGGTGTTCAGGAAGATGCCCCCAGCTAGTTCCTTGGGCAGCTGAAGAGAGGGAGCCAGAAATGTCCAGATCCTATTGCCATATTCATGAATGTCTTGCATATCACCATAGAACCTTTACCTGGCGATGGATGGAGAAAATGACAGAGCCCCACATTGGAGCACCGGACTGAGCCCCCAAGGTCCTGATGAGGAGCTAAAGGAGGGAGATCATGAGCAAGGAAGTCAAGACCACGAGGGGTGAGTTCACCCATTGAGACGGTGGGACAGAACTAACGGTAGATCACCAAGTCCAGTTGGAATGGGACTGATGGAACAGGGGACCAAACCGGACTCTCTGAATGTGGCTGACGGTGGAAGAGGACTGAGAAACCAAGGACAACCGCAATGGGCTTGGACTCTACAGCATGGACGGGCTCACTGTGAGCCTTGTCAGTTTGGTTGCTTACCTTCCTGGACTTAAGGGGAGTTGGGAAGACCTTGGACTTAACATAGTGAAGGGAACCCTGATGGCTCTTTGGCCTGGAGAGGGAGGGAATGGGGGTATGGGTGGAAGGGAGGGAAGGTAAGGGGAGGGGGAGGGGAGGAGATGAAAATTTTAATAAAAAAATGAAGAAAAAATTGTCTTTTAATTGAATGTATAGAATGGAATGGGCCACACAAAACAATTTATTCTCTTTGTTATTTGTCTATATTATAAGCTAAATATCCCTTTGAGTGATAGAGCATTCAACCATGTGTCCCACAAAATGAATAGTGTAAACCAGACAACTTATGAACATGAAAATGATCCAACTATACTCAGTGAAAGTAAAGAGGAAAAATAGATAATAGCAGATTAACACCACTTACCCATTGCTGGTATATGAATGCTAGGGAGGCAAGCTGTTGCTTTTCAAGGTGGTTAATGACAGAAAGGTCCTGAATTTTCAGTAGTAAACAACAAAATGAACAAAAAAATAACCAAGTGTTTGGAAGATAGAATATAAGGAAAGCAACATCCTCTCAGCATAATATATAAGGATCTAATAGCAGCAGATTGAGGAGATAAAGCCTGAAGAGATACAGGTGATTCAGAAGGCATGCACTGAATTTACATTGAAAACAGACTCCATTTTTCTTTAAAAATATATTCATGCAATATACATATATAATATGTTCACCATTTATGAGATATACATAGATAGATAAATAGATGATAGATGATAGATAGATAGATAGACAGATGATAGAAAGATAGATGATAGATAGATAGATAGATAGATAGATAGATAGATAGATAGATAGATAGATAGATGATAGATAATCAGTGTACCTAGTATCAAGAAATGCTAAAAGAGTTTGTTGTACCTTTAGAACTGGCATTACAAGTGGTTGTGAACCACCATGTATTGGATCCAAATATGGGTCTTCTTCAACAGCTGAAAGTGCTTTTTACCTCTGATCACTTTCTCCATCACTGAGATTCATAGTCTTTAAGCAAAGAGGATCTAAAGTTGAAAGTGAAGAAGATAAATAAGATTTTAGTTTTCATAAGTCACAGAATAGCTACAGTAGAGGGAAGAGGCTAAGGTTAAGATAAATCTGGTTGACAAGAAGAAAATGATTGAATTTTAGATACAATGAAACATGAGTTACCTTTGAAGAAAAATTATCAGGTACTTTTCTAATGTTCTAGTATATGATATATGTAATCATGACTCAGGATTTGTGTAATGAGACCTATTCCTGAAATCTTAGAAAGAGAAATTCCATTTACATGAAGCATTTGCATGGCTCTCTTCCAGTAAATGAACCACGGGATAGGAGGTGGTTTGTGTTCCAACAAACCATTTTATTGATAAGTTTTTAAAAGCCTAAAGACTAAAAATCCCCATCATTTTTCCCACAGTAAACACTTGAAGACAAGGTTTCAAACAAATAGAACTTTTGAGAATGCAGATCATTCAAAATGTATTGTATATTAGCTTTTAAATGTC
This sequence comes from Arvicola amphibius, assembly GCF_903992535.2. Taxonomy (NCBI): domain Eukaryota; kingdom Metazoa; phylum Chordata; class Mammalia; order Rodentia; family Cricetidae; genus Arvicola; species Arvicola amphibius. Next base: position 78,650,259 of record NC_052048.2, on the reverse strand, counting down.
TGAAGCCTAGAAAAATTTCTTAAGTTTTGCCAGTGTTTAATTAATATTTAACAAATGCATGAATGAGTTGAATGAAGAAAGCAGTCTCCAAGACAAGAAATAGCAATGGCCTTTGATATTTGAAAGCAATTTTATAAAAATAAAACCATAAAATTTAACTTATATATCAGATGTATAAAGGGGCATGGTCGATGGGCAGTTGGAATTAACCAGACTAGCTCTAATATATAATATTCTTTAATAAAGGAAAGAAGGAGAACTTACAAAACCTGAGTTTCTGCGAGGAGCACAGGAAAAACAAAGAGGAAAAACAAGCACACATAGATGGTTTTATAAACTAATTGGGGCCCCGAGTGGGTGGGGAGGGGTGACACATCCCACAAACAAGGTGATTGGCTGAGCTTCTCCATCATCTCCCCCTTTTGTCTAAATAAGACAGAACAAAACCAAGTAGAACTATATACGATAGGAACAAATAATAAATATAAAGTTACAAACAACAAACAATATTAAGCAGGAAACATATAACAAAAAATTTACTAAACATTCTATTTCAAGGAGTCTAAATAATGTAGAGGGTAACTAACATTATCTAATCTTCAACCCCATCAAAGATCTGAGAAGGGAAGTAATATTACTTAAGCAACCAGGAAGTACAAACGAAAAATTCCAAAATGTGCAACAAATGTCAGAGACAACTGACTACCTGGGCAATCACACAAAGTCTAGTTTGCAATGTTGAGGCAACCAACTTTGGCTAAGGTCTAACATAACTGACATACCATTCTCAAAGGCAAAAAACTTTTTTTTAGAACTATCTTACCCTGTCTTGGCAAGATAAGACAATCCTGTTTTTATCCATTTACAGATACTCTGAAACTGTCAGTGGTCGAGGTATGGGCTTTTTCTTTACCCAAAGGCCAGTTCTGCCAAGAAGACAAGCTCCCAGTGGAGTGCCTTTGGTGCTCAACATTCTCTCAGGAGTAGAGTGGTGTGGCCAGGAGTGATTGTGTCTCATTAATATGAAGTTCTAGGTTAGATTAAAGGCCATTTTCTACAGCTCTTCGAAGAGGTTGAAGATTATACTATCTATACTAAAAAACCTGATTATACTAAATATAAATATAACAAACATATATGACTATTGATTTATAATTCTCAATACCTATCTAACTTGAAGAATAAACAACTGTGCAATAAATGAGGACAATGATCTCCAAATATAAACAATGTCATTACATAAATAATATCAGAGGTAGAAAAGTACACTGCAATATGGTAAATATATCAATACTATATATATATATATATACACATACATATACGTATACATATATACACATACATATAACAATTGTTTTAAACAGAGGTAGAAGTATACTCTCATACAATAAATAGAGGTAGAAGCATACTCACGTACAATGTTCAATATGCCAATATACAAGAATCAGCACCAATTTTTGCCCGGCGATCATGTCTACTTCTAATATTCAGGAGGATTACTATATGTTTTTCTTTGGATTCACCTTCTTATTATCTTCTCAAGGATCCCGAATTATAGGCTCAATGTCCTTTAATTATGACTAGAAACCGATTATGAGTGAGTAAATCCCGTGTTCATCTTTTTGGGTCTGGGTTACCTCACTCAGAATAGTGTTTTCTATTTCCATCTATTTGCATGCAAAATTCAAGATGTCATTGTTTTTTACCGCTGAGTAGTATTCTAGCATGAATATATTCCACAGTTTCTTCATCCATTCTTCCACTGAAGGGCATCTAGATTGTTTCCAGGATCTGGCTATTACAAATAATGGTGCTTTGAACATAGTTGAGCAAATGCTTTTGGAGTATGATTGGGCATATTTTGGGTAAATTCCCAAGAGTGGAATTACTGGGTCCTGGGGTAGGCTGATCCCGAATTTCCTGAGAAACCGCCACACTGCTTTCCAAAGTGGTTGCACAAGTGTGCATTCCCACCAGCAATGGATGAGTGTACCCCTTACCCCACAACCTCTCCAGCAAAGGTTATCATTGGTGTTTTTGATTTTAGCCAATCTGACAGCTGTAAGATAGTATCTCAAAGTTGTTTTGTGAAGATGGGGAGAGAAAAGCGTGAAGGGGAGAATGGGGGGAGCTCGGAGGAATGGGATGCTTAGGATACAGGAAGGGTGGATATGGGAGCAGGGAAGCATATATCTTAATTAAGGGAGCCATCTGAGGGTTGTCAAGAGACTTGACTCTAGAGGGGTTCCCGGGTTTCCAGGGAGACGCCCCCAGCTAGTTCCTTGGGCAGCTGAGGAGAGGGAGCCTGAAAAGGCCAGTTCCTATAGCCATACTGATGAATTTCTTGCATATCACCATAGAACCTCCACCTGGCAATAGATGAAGAAAATGACTGAGCCCCACATTGGAGCACCAGACTGAGCTCCCAAGGTCCTGATGAGATGCAGAAGGAGGGAGAACATGAGAAAGAAAGTCAGGACCATGCGTTCACCCATGGAGACGGTGGGACAGAACTAACAGGATATCACCAAGTCCATTTGGAATGGGACTGATGGAGCATGAGACCAAACCGATTCTCTTAATGTGGCCAATGGTGGAGGCTGACAGAGAAGCCAAGGACAATGGTGCTAGGCTTTGATTCTTCTGCATGAACGGGCTCTGTGGGAGCCTTCTCAGCTTGGTTGATCACCTTCCTGGACCTGAAGGGAGTTGGGAGGACCTTGGTCTTAACATAGAGTAGGGAACCCCGATGGCTCCTTGGCCTCGAGAGGGAGCAGGTGGAGGTATGGGTGGAAGGGAGGGGAGGGAAGGGGGAGGAGGAGGGGAGGATATGGAAATTTTTAAATATAAAAAATAAACCATATAAAAAAGAAAAAAAGAATCAGCACCAATACAATTTTTTAAAAACAGTAACTCACAAATACCAATTATCAAATCAAACCATCTAATCCCCCCTTTTTTATCAATAAACACCCCTGAGTCCATATAATACCTCCCCCATCACCTCAACCCTATACGAACTACTAAATGATGTCCCAAAACCTGAGGGCAAACTCTGTTGGGAGAGGGGACATCGTCCTCTAAGATTGCTTCCAGCTGACATGGGGGCGACGTTCTTCTTAGGGGGTCCTGTGAAAGCAAATGATGGTAAAATTCCCAGATTAACATTTGGTCTGAGAAAATGGCAAATAGTCTCTGAGTGTTTTGAGGAGGTCTGGCCAGAGTGTTGTCAAAAATGTGCACCATTCGAAATTGTCTTGTGAAGTTACCAAAAAAGAAACAGGTCTAATATCAATATCATTACATCATAGTAACCAGGTAGAGTTGATGTTGTGGGGTCCCATCTTCATCCTGGAAAGTTCAAAGATTACTGAAAGAAAATTTGTTGTTTGTTATAGAAAAGGTACATATTATCTACAAAGACATATACAGACATATATATATATATATATATGAATATATATATACATATATTCAATGAAAGGTGTAATAAAGACAGACACAGATATGAGGAAAGGCAAAAAAGATTATCAAGTATATTATTATTATTATTATTATTATTATTATTATTATTATGTCCCATATCATGGCTCCTGACCTGAGACAGAAACTCTGAGATATCTCTTATCAACAGGCTTGGAATTGAAGAGGGACTGAGCCAGAGTCCAGTTCCAAAACCAGCTGTACATATTTATAAAGAAATATACATTGAAACACATTAAAAAATTATACTCAAGGAACCCATTTAGTGTTATTGCTCATCCTTAGTGGGTCATAACTAGTTTTCATCCATCAGTATTTAAATATCCAGGGTTCCTTAAATTCTTTGAAGATGAATGTTTTCCTGTGGAGATAAGAAAAGTACCCTGCCCCCAACCTATATGTTTTTTTACCATCAGTATGATTAATATCCTTGTGAAAAAAATTGTTATTTATCTTTTCCAAGGGGCTTCTCCTCTTCATACCAAACCTTTATTAATTTTGATGGTATCTACAATGTTTTCTCTCCTGTGGAGACAAGAGCAAAACCCCTTCCCCAATGCAGCACATCTCCTGGCTTCCATTGCGAGGTCAGCACATCCTTGAAATAAACTGCTTGATTTAATTCAGCAGACTTTTCCCTTATCCAATGTCTTTATGCAGCCATTGTCCCCTTCTCATTAGTGCTGAGAAAATTCAAGGTTAATAAAGCATTATGTAACCTGTTTCTGTGGGGTATTTTCCACCCCTTTCTGTTTGTTTAACATATCCTTTATAGTTCAATTTGATCTTTCTATGACTGCTTGACCTGTAGAATTCTATGGTATACCTGTAACATGCTTAATATTGTAATAAGCAAAAAAAACATTTCATTTTTCTCGAGACATAAGCTGGACCATTATCTGTTTTTATTTGTGTAGGTATACCCATGATGGCCATAACTTCTAACAAATGAGTGATTACTGAATCAGCTTTTTCTGAGCTTAAAGCAGTTGCCCATTAAAAACCTGAATAATTGTCAATGGTATGGTGTACATATTTTAATTTGCCAAATTCTGCAAAGAAGAACACATCCATCTGCCAGATTTCATTCCTTTGAGTGCCCTTTGGATTAGCCCCTGTAGGCAGTGGTGTTTGGTTATAGAAAGAGCAAGTAGGGAATTTCTTTACAATCTCCTTAGCTTGTTGCCATGTAATAGAAAACTCTTTCTTCAAGCCTTTGATATTAACATGATGATTTTTTATGAAATTCAGAGGCCTACAGCACACTACCAATCAATAATTGATCAATATCTACATTACCTTGTGCTAGAGGACCTGGCAGACCCATATGGGATCGCATGTTTGTTATATACATAGGGCAAAGCCTGTTTCTGATCATGTCTTGTACCTGGATAAACAATGAGGTTAGTTCTATATCATCAGGTATAAATTCAGCAGTTTCAATATGTAAGATAACTCTTTCTGCATATTGTGAGTCAGTAACTATATTAAGAGGTTTTTTAAAAATCCCTTTGCACCATAAGAATGGCATATAATTCTGCCTTCTGGACAGAATTATAAGGGCTTTGTTACACCTTACTTAAGTCTTCTGATTTGTAACCTGCCTTCCTTTATTTATTAGCATTAGTATAAAATGTACAGGCTCCAGTTATTGGAGCATCACGGATGATTCAAGGAAGAATCCAAGAAGTTCTCTTTATAAAGTTAAGCTTCTTGCTTTTTGGATAGCTGTTATTAATTTATCTCAAAAAGTTAGCACAAGCTCTCTGCCTTGGTTATTATCTTCCCATAACTTTTTTAGTTCATCAGCAGTGAAAGGAACTATAATGTCTGCTCGGTCTATGGCTACTAGTTGACGAAGTCTCAATTTGCCTTTTATAATGAATTCAGAAACTTTTTCCACATAAGTTTTTAATTTCTTACTTGGTTTATGTGGTAAAAAGATCCATTTTAAGATAATATCATCTGTCAGCATTAAAATTCCTGTAGGAGAAATTTTGGAAGGCAATATGACAAGAGTACAACTAAGCTTTGGATTTATCCTGTCCACATGTGCCTCCTGTAATTTTTCTTCAACAATTGTCAGTTCTTTTTCTGCTTCAGATGTTAATTCACTGGGACAGTTTAAGTCTTTATCACCATCCAAGGTTTTGTTTAAATGAATTATCAGATCAGGTCTTATCCCAACAGACAGTCATAGGCTGGAAATGTCTCATAATAACCGTTGAAAGTCATTAAGAGTCCGTAGCCAATCTTTCCTAATTTGTGCCTTTTGTGTCTTAACTTTTTGCAAACCTATTTTATCACCTAGATAATTAATAGAATCTCCTCTCTGAATTTTTTCAGGAGCAATCTGCAATCCCCATTTAGGTAAAACTATCTTTACTTCTTCAATCAGTCTTACTAAGGTATCTATGTTTAAATCAGATAGCAAAATATCATCCATGTAGTGGTAAATTAGACTTAGGAAATTGCTTGCATATTATTTCCAATGGTTGACTTACAGAATATTGACACAAGGTAGGGCTATTTAACATACCCTCTGGGAGGACAGTCCACTGGTATCTCCTAGTAGGCTGAGAGTTATTATAAGTAGGCACTGAGAAGGCAAACTTTTCTCTATCATTTTCTTGTAAAGATATAGTGAAGAAACAATCGTTTAAATCAATAACTATGAGAGGCCATCCCTTTGGTAACAGAGAAGGCAAAGGAATTCCAGATTGCAGAGGGCCCATAGGTTGAATAACCTTGTTGATAGTCCTAAGATCTGTCACCATTCTCCATTTACCAGATTTTTTCTTAACAACAAATACTGGAGAATTCCAAGGGCTGGTAGTTTCTTCTGTATGTTGAGTATCTAATTGCTCTTGTACCAGCTGTTCTAAAGCCTGCAACTTTTCCTCAGCTAAAGGCCATTGCTTTGTCCATAATGGTTTCTCAGTCAACCATTTTAGAGGCAGGGCTGTTGGTATCTCTGGAGGGCAAACAGTTGCTTTGTGTTCTTGTACAGCCCAAACAGTCAGTTTTCACCGCCTGTAATATCTTTTAATATTTTCCTCAGAAATATAGGCTCTAGAAGCAGCAGGGATGTAAATTTGGGTATTCAATTCCTGCAATAGGTCACGGCCCCATAAATTCACTGCAATATTGGCTATATATGGCCTTAGTCTTCCTATTTGTCCTTCTATCCCTATGCATTCAACCCATCTCATGCTCTGTCTTACTCGAGATAGGGTCCCAATTCCCAGGAACTGAACATTTACATCCTGAAGAGGCCAATATGGATGCCAAGATTCTGGAGTAATGATACTTACATCCACACCTGTGTCTAGTAGGCCAGTAATAAAAATGCCATTTACTCATACTCTTAGCTTTGGTCTTTGTTCATTTATAGAAGTCTGCCAAAATATATGTAACTCATCCTCCAGGCCATTTTTGCTTTTAAAACCAGGCATGGGGCTTTCTAATTTTCCTGACCAGGCACATTCTCTGCAGTAACGGGAAATGACTGGACCACATTCGCCATGGGGACCTGCGGTGAGAGGCCCCTCATTGCATTGCTCGATAGTAACGGGTTACCTTTTCTATCTCTTGTTGATCTACACTCATTTGTCCAATGCCTGCCTTTTCCATATCTCTTACATAAACCTGAAGGCTGAGTCCTGCTATGTCTGTTATTCCTGGAAGAGGCATTATTATTATTATTTCTGGAAAACCTTTGTCTACAATTCCTTTTCATATGTCCCATTTTGCCACAATTAAAACATTTGGTATTTTGATGCCTTCTTTTACCATTGGAAATTAATTCTTCTACCCATGCTTCAGTGCCATAGTCAAATGTATCAAAATTCATTGTATGCAAGACCCATTCAGCCAAGGGCACTGATCTGATCTTTAAAGGCCCCAGGATCCTTTTGCACTCTACACTGGCATTCTCATAAGCCAAAGACTCAATTATTATATGTCTTGCTTCTGGGTCAGATATCCCTATTTGTACAGCTTTAGTTAGTCTTTGTAAAAAGTCACTAAAGGGTTCTCTCTGACCCTGTTTAACTCTGATATATGATTCCACTCTCTGTCCTGGGTCTTCAACCCTGCCCCAAGCCTTTAAGGCTGCTATAGTACATATGAATAAGGTGTGTTCATCATAAGGAGCTTGTTCTTTTTTTTTTTTTTTTTGGTTTTTCGAGACAGGGTTTCTCTGCAGCTTTTTTTAGAGCCTGGCCTGGAACTAGCTCTTGTAGACCAGGCTGGCCTCGAACTCACAGAGATCTGCCTGCCTCTGCCTCCCGAGTGCTGGGATTAAAGGCATGCGCCACCACCGCCCGGCTAAGGAGCTTGTTCTTGAGGATCAGAAAAAAAGTCCTTCACCTAGAATTTGATCTAGGGAAATCTCAATTCCCTTTGCTCTTTCCTGCTGTTCTAAAAGTCTAGCCTCTTGTCTGAACATGCATTTCCAATGCAACTGCAATTTGCTCTCTAGAACAGCTGATACCAATTTTACCCAATCGTGGGGTGTTTCTTACTTATAGACCAAGTTTTGAGCATCTCTTTTAACAAAGGATGAATGTAGCCCATAATTTCCAATGGATTGTTTAATTTCTTTCAGATTATTCATACGGATGGGAACCCATGTATATTCCTTGATGACCCTAGGGTTTTTGAAACCAGTCACCTTCTCTGATGTTATTATTGGAAAGACAGACTCTAGAGGGGGTTCCAGGTATCCATGGAGATGTCCCCAGCTATTTCCTTGGGCAGCTAAGGAAAGGGAGCCTGAAATGGCCCTTTCCTATAGCCATACTTATGAATATCTTGCATATCACCATAGAAGCTTCATCTGGCGATGGATGGAGATAGAGACAGAGACCCACATTGGAGTGCAGGACTGACCTCCCAAGGCCCAAATGAGGAGCTAAAGGAGGGAGAACATGAGCAAGGAAGCCAGGACCGCAAGGAGTGTGCCCACCCACTGAGACGGTGGGGCTGTTTTAATGGGAGCTCACCAAGGCCAACTCGACTGGGACTCAAAAAGCATGGGATCAAACTGGATTCTCTGAACGTGGAGGACAATGAGAGCTGACTGAGAAGCCACGAACAATGGCACTGGGTTTTGATCTTACTGCATGTTCTGGCTTTGGGGGAGCCTAGTCTGTTTAGATGTGCACCTTCCTAGACCTAGATGTGGTGGGTTGGTCCTTGGACTTCCTGCAGGGCAGGGAACCCTGACTGCTCCTCGGACTGGAAAGGGAGGGGCAGAGGAGTTAAGGGAGGGGAAGGGAAATGGGAGGTGGGGAAGAGGCAGAAAGTTATAATAATAATAATAATTATTATTATTATTATTGTTGTTGTTGTTGTTGTTATAAATAATAATAATAATAATAATAACAATAATAACAATAATAGAAAAATGAAAAATCAGGTCTGACTAAGGAAGACTCACTGAAAAATCTCTGATAGGAGCAGATGGCCCAAATCATCCAACATTTCAGAGGACCTCTGTTGGAGTTTCATCTGAGTTCTACATCCAGAAAAGCCTCAAATCTGTTTACTGAGATGATCAAGCTTCACAGAATCTTTTAGTCAAAACTTGACCATAGTCTTAAATTTTCTTTTGGTTCTCATAAGAATATCAGCACTCCCAATTAGCAGGAAGTAGACTGGAAAACTAAGCCCTCATCCCCCCCTCAAAAAATGGACTATGGATTTGTTTGTTTGTTTGTTTGTTTGTTTGTTTGGAGTCTTAGTTACAAGTTGTTATGGATAATGGTATGAAAAAATGATAAACAAATGAGATTTGATTCAGAGTTCTTACTTTTTAAAAAAAAGGGGGGATGCTGTGAGACAATGGTCTTGTATCCCACTAAGATTTATCTCTTGTACTTGTTTAATAAAATGTTGATTAGCCAGTAGCCAGGCAGAAAGTATAAGGGGGCAACCATAAGATGAGAATTCTAGGAAGAGGAAAGGCTCAGTCTGTAATTGTTACCTAGACCAATAAGAAGAAAGATGAGATTGTTTCACTGATAAAAGGAACCAAGCTATTAACTAACACAGACAAGAATAATGGGTTAATGTAAGAGTTAGTTAATAAGAAATCCTAAGCTAATAGACCAACCAGTTTATAAGTAATGTAGGCCTCTGTGTGTTTCTTGGTATTGAATGTCTGCAGGACTGAGTAGGACAAAATCCCCTGTCAACATTAATTTACATAGATATTATCTAACACTGTATCTATCCATAAAATCATAACAAAATAAATAGTTGACAAAAAGCAATTTAAAAAGAAACTTTAAATATAATCACCCTTTCACCAAATATACTGAAAATAAAATTTCCAAAAACTACACTCACAAACACACACACACAACATACATATGTATCAAAGCACTGTAGCAAGCTTTTTAATTGGACTGTCTCTGGACTGATAGCCCACAAATAATTATCTGGAGGCTTAATATTAATTATGGACGTTTGTTCAAAATTTGGCCTTTCCCCAACTATCTCTTATAGCTTATAAATTTTTCCTGTGAGCTATTTTTTTTCTCTTTTATTGGTTTTTATTGATCACTACATTTTTTTCTGCTCCTCTCCCTCCTTCTCCCCTCCCCTTCAACCCTCACTTTCTGTTACATGGCTTAGTTATCTCTTCTTAATATGGCACATTCAACTTATTCCAAGTCTGCTGGTGAAATTGTGTGCCTAGATTCTTTTTTCCAGTTTTGCTATCACTGCTTCGAAGTCCAACCTAGTATCTTCTGCCTTGATATTGACCATGTTGCTCTTTACTAAACTAATCAGAAGGGCCTTTCTCAGACACATATCTTTATGGTGTAAACAAACAGTTTGCAATACTACAAACTAAGGGAACATAATGATAATTTTTTAACATACAAGTTAATATATGTATATGTTATATTACACAAATTTACTTAAAATATGGACAATGTAAAATTTTAGCAAGCTACCAAAGCATACATTTAGTTAGGTCAGCTACTAGATCTTAATAAAATATTATAGCTAAAACAAATCATTTAGGCATTGATATAAAGATTTAATGTCAATCACAAAAGGAAATATTTAAGATATTAACAATTGAGTATCACAGTACATAAGCCTTAGAGGAAATCCACATCATGTTTATTTACCTTTTTAACAGTGCTATATTTTGGCATTGTGAATAAATACCAGTTGTCAACAAAACTCCTCTAAAGCTTATAGAAATTAGAAAAAAAGCTGCCATTGATATGGGCACCCAGAGTTTTCTTTTCTTAACATACTTTGCCTCAATGAGAATAAATGTATCACAGCTTAATCAAGAAACAAACTGAATGAGGAGGAAGCTACCAGGTTAGCCTCACTATATTTTCCATGTCAACTAGAGTGAAAGATATCTTTGAACACAGTGGGAGATTTTATAACTAGATTATATTAATATATACATGTTATGTATAAAACTTTCATGGCAAAGTAAAAAAGACTCATTGATGTTGGATGTTTTTTGTACATGTGATGCTTTTATTGGTTGGTGAATAAAGCTGTTTTGGCCAATGACTTAGCAGAATAAAGTCTTTTGCTCATAGCTTAAGAAACCTAATATAAGAGAAGGCAGAAAGATTGTCAGTCAGAATGAATGGAGGATATGAAGAGGACAAGGACCCCTGAATCAAACTAAGCCAGACACTTATGAATTCACAGAGACTGAAGGAGAAAGCTCAGGTACTATATTTATAAGTTTGCATCAGATCTTCTGCCTATATAGAATAAATGCTCATTCAGTATTTTTATTTGTGACACCTGAAAATTAGAATAACTAGGTTTGAGACTTTTTTGCCTTCTTTTGGAACTCTCTTCATCCTATTGGGTTGTCATATGCAAATTCAATATAATAGTTCTTGTTTTAATTTGTTGTATTTTATTTTGTCATATTTCATTGTTATCACTTAGAATCATGTACGTTTTTTCTCACAAAAAACAGTAATGGAGTGAATTTGGAGGGGAAATGAGGTGGGGCATAACGGGGAGTTTAGAAAGGAAGGAAAATAAATATAAGTACAAAATAAAAGATAAAGCAAAACAGAAGACCTTGTGGATACAAAGAACAGTGACAGGTTAAATACAGGAATTCATACTTTGGAATTCATACCAATCAAGTGTCTTACTTCAGGAAATCAGGTGACCAGAAAAATTGATAATAGAATTTGGGGATATTCCACTGTCTGCCTAGAACTCAGAAATTACCTTCCAATGAAGGTGTCATCTGCTAATGCTTGTACTGCTGATTCTTATCCTAGTAACCTATGATTCTTATGCTGAAACATCCATTTGCCTGTGACACCATAATGGTGATTTTGTTATATTCAACTCTGTCCACTTGTTAGTGTTCAGTTGCATTCTATCAAAGTCTCAAGAGTCACCTCCCCAAATAGCAGGACTCTTCAAAAGGCTATATGATGGCAGAGTAGTGAAAAGACCTTAATCTCTCTCTCTCTCTCTCTCTCTCTCTCTCTCTCTCTCTCTCTCTCTCTCTCTCTCTCTCTCTCTCTCTCTCTCTCTGTGTGTGTGTGTGTGTGTGTGTGTGTGTGTGTGCATGACTCTACACTTATGATTGTGGAGAATTCCAGCTACTATTTTATTTATATCTCTGCTAAGAGTTACAGCTATCCCTTTCTTAGAGTAACCAAGCACTCCAAGTTGAGACTTTCTGTTTCTTTCAATATTATTTTAGAAAATATATCTGTAATTTCCCTTGTTTGCATTCTCCACTCCTCCCTTTAGCATTTTCTTCTAACACATTAAGAGCATTAAAACATTAAGAGCATTTTCAGCTCTTAATGCAACTACAAATCTCTAGATTCTCTCTCTCTCTCTCTCTCTCTCTCTCTCTCTCTCTCTCTCTCTCTCTCTCTCTCTCTCTCTCTCTTTCTCTCTCTCTCCCTCTCTCTCTTATTTTTGGTTGTTTTGTTTTTTGAGACAGTGTTTCTTTCTGTAGCTTTGGAGCCTGTCCTGCAACTACAAGACACCATGCTGGCCTTGAATTCACAGAGATTTCCTTGCCTTTGCCTCCTGAGTTCAGGGATTAAAGGTATGCACCACCATCACCTAGCTTCTCTTTCTTTTTCAAACAATGTTTGAATTTCATATGTGTTTGTGTTTTGTTTGTTTAAATGTCAATTTACCATATGTGGGCCAACTTTAGTTTATAACAATCACTGGCTAGAGCAGGAAAGGTCTGGTGCCTATAATCTTCCATATACACATTAATTGTTCCTCACATAACTGAGTTGATTGATAACTATTTACTGTTCTATTTTCCTTCGATTTATCTTTGTGTGGGGCCCCTGTCATCAGTCATTTGCTTGAGTCTCTGAGCCTATTCTCTGCTATTTTTAAATTTTCTCTGCTTTTATGCCAATACCAAGCTGTTTTCATTACTGGAGCTCTGTAATAGAGTTTGATGTCAGGGATGGTAATGCCTCCAGAAGTTCCTTTATTGTTAAAGACAATTGTTTTGCAATATTGTTTTGGCTATCCTGTGTTTTTTGTTTTTCCATATAAAGTTGATTATTATTCTCTCAAGGTCTGTGAAGAATTTTCTTGGGATTTTGATGGAGATTGCATTGAATCTATAGATTGCCTTTGGTAGAAATGCCGTTTTTACTATGTTGATCCTCCCAATCCAAAAGCAAGGGAGATCCTTCCATTTTCTGGTATCCTCTTCAATTTCTTTCTTCAAAGACTTAAAGTTCTTGTCAAATAGATCTTTCTCCTCTTTGGTTAGAGTTACCCCAAGATAATTTATGCTATTTGTGGCTATCGTGAAAGGTGATGCTTCTTTGATTTCCCTCTCTGCTTCTTTATCCTTTGTGTATAGGAGGGCAACTGATTTTTGGAGTTGATCTTGTATCCTGTCATATCTCTGAAAGTATTTATCAGCTGTAGGATTTCTTTGGTAGTGTTTTGGGATCACTTATGTACACTATCATATTATCTGCAAATAACAAAATTTGACTACTTTGTTTACAAATCAAATCCCCTTGATTGTCTTATGTTGTCTTATTGCTATTGCTAGAATTTCAAGCACTATGTTGAAGCAATATGGAGAGAGTAGACAGCCTTGTCTTGTTCCTGATTTTAGTGGAATAGCTTTGAGTTTCTCTCCATTTAATTTGATGTTTAGCTGTCAGCTTACTGTATATTGCTTAGAGAATCTTTTTTAAGAAGAAATGAAGTTCATAATGAATGCTAAGGTGTCAACTAATCCCAAAACATTAGTAATTTGAGAAACAGAGTCAACAATAGGCTTTGTATCACTAATGCCAGATATTAAGAGAGATTCTTTAAGAATCAGACATGGAAATAGCTAACTAGTAAGTGAGTCCGATTTAAACATATATCATGAAAATGTTCTGGTACTTTATTCTGGATTGTAAAGCCTCCTAAATCCTAAGGAAATGAATTTCTGGCTCCTGATGTTGTTCTGTTCAGATCAGTGTACCATCTTCACTCTACTCAGCCAGGTCAGCATCCAAAGACCTTTCTTATACATAGGAACATTTTTGCTACTTTTTCTTTTTTTTACCCTGACTCTGGTGAGGAAGGAGAAGCAGACTTCACCTTCACTGTGTTTACTTTAGGCAAAAGGGTTACTTTGCTAGTGATGGCATTTTCTTGCTTAGCTTCTGGTCATAATCACAGAAACTGAATTAAATGATTGCCTGTTGTTAATGGTTGTGTGATCTTCACATAGACTACAGTTGGTACTATTGCATGAACACCCTCCCCAGTGGCTTTTTCATGTCCCAAGACACAGAGTCACTGTTCTTTGTAGAGACAAAAGAAATATTATTATGTTTAATGCTAGCACAAGCAAATCCAGGATTGGAGATTGTGAATATTATCTTATTTACTTTAGATGATGAATGAAATATCTTTCTGGCCAGTATGGTGCATATTAGAAGCAAACATCCCTTACACCAACTTGTCAGGTGACCCATGGTATCACTTCTCTTGTGTCTACTTGGTGTTTAATATTGCCTCTGGTGGTTGTCTTATTCATTAGCTACAGAAAATCTTAAGCAGTAAGCTTTTCCTGACTCTTCAGTAACTTAAGATTATCTTTTCATAATAAGGTGCTCTGTTGAGTTCCTAGAGCTGCCAATACTCTGGATTCCTGGTATGGACAGAAAGAAATGGAGAAAGTGAATGAAATGAGAAGGTGAGCTATAAGGTTGTGATAGTCTAAGATTTTTCTGCCCACATATGAGATAGTAGAACTTGTTTACCAGGGTGGAAACTTATTATTTGATAAGTTTCAAATACATTATTACTAACACAAATGAGTGTAATTTGAGCTAGATATCAAAGCATGTTATGATCATCCCAGAAGGAGTAAGTTGCCAAATAAAACCTCTATCTCATGTTAGTGATACATCCCTTCATGATGGGTGATTATCATTGCTCTTGGTTGCTATTGTGGTTTGAATGAAAATGTACCCCATCAGACCTAGTATATATATTTGATTATCAGTTGTTACTGTACATATTAGAGGTGTGAACTTGCTAAAAGAAATATACCACTAGGGACAAGCATTTAGTTTTTTTTTTTCAGTAGCAAATGTTTTTTTCTTTTTTATTAAATTATATAATTTTTACAAATTTTCACCTCTTCCCCTCCTCATATTTCCCTTCCCCTTCCCCACTCCCCCTCCCTCTCTAGTCTGTTTGGATCCTCAGCTTCCTAGACCTGGATGGAGGGGGGAGGACCTTGGACTTCCCACAGGGCAGGGAACCCTGACTGCTCCAAGCATTTAGTTTGTTTGTTTGTTTATTTATTTATTTATTTATTTATTTATTATGTATACAATATCTGTCTGTATGTATGACTGCAGGCCAGAAGAGGGCATCAGACCTCATTACAGATGATTATAAGTCACCATGTGGTTGCTGGGAATTGAACTCAAGACCTTTGGAAGAACAGGCAATGCTCTTAACCTCTGAGCCATCTCTCCATCCTCCAAGCATTTAGTTTTAAAAGCTGTTCACTTTCTAGCCATAATTAAAGGACATCGAGCCTATAAATTTGGGATCCTTGAGAAGATAATAAGAAGGTGAACTCCCAAAAAAAAGATATAGTAATCCTCCTGGATATTGGAAGTAGACACGATCGCCAGGCAAAATTGGGAACTTGAGGGTTGGGCGAGACTGGGCCAAGGGAAGATGGGGAGAGAAAAGTGTCAAGGGGAGAACGGGGGGAGCTCGGAGGAATGGGGTGCTTGGGATATAGGAAGGGTGGATATGGGAGCAGGGAAGCATATATCTTAATTTAAGGAGCTACCTGAGGGTTGTCAAGAGACTTGACCCTAGAGGGGTTCCCAGGTTTCCAGGGAGACGCCCCCACTTAGTTCCTTGGGCAGCTGAGGAGAGGGAGCCTGAAAAGGCCAGTTCCTATAGCCATACTGATGAATTTCTTGCATATCACCATAGAACCTCCACCTGACGATAGATGAAGAAAATGACAGAGCCCCACATTGGAGCACCGGACTGAGCTCCCAAGGTCCTGATGAGGAGCAGAAGGAGAGAGAACATGAGAAAGAAAGTCAGGACCGTGAGGGAACCTCCAGCTGGCGACAGATGGGGAAGGTGACTGAGCCCCACATTGGAGCACTGGACTGAGCTCCCAAGATCCTGATGAGGAGCAGAAGGAGCGAGAACATGAGGGAGAAAGTAAGGAACGAGAGGGGTGCGTTCACTCATGGAGACGGTGGGACAGAACTAAAGGGAGATCACCAACTCCAGCTGGAATGGGACTGATGGATCATGCGACCAAACCCGTCTCTCTGAATGTGGCCAACAGTGGGGGCTGACTGAGAAGCAAAGGACAATGGCTCTGGGCTCTGATTCTTCTGCATGGACGGGCTCTGTGGGAGCCTTCTCAGCTTGGTCGAACACCGTCCTGGACCTGGGGGGAGTTGGGAGGACCTTGGTCTTAGCATAGAGTGGGGAACCCTGATGGCTCCTTGTCCTTGAGAGGGAGGGAGGGGAGGTATGGGTGGAGGGGAGGGGAGAGAAGGGGGAGAAGGAGGGGAGGGAAGGGGGAGGAGGAGGGGAGGGAAGGGGGAGGAGAAGGGGAGGGAAGGGGGAGGAGGAGGGAAGGAGATGGAAATTTTTAAATATAAAAAAAAATAAACCATGAGAAAAAATAAATAAATAAATAAAAGCTGTTCACAATTCCATTTTTCTTTTTTACTTGGTGCTTGTTGTTTACTGACAACTTCAAAGGAAGGACCTCATTCCGCATGTTGCTGGTATAAATAAAAACCAAAGATTGAGGATCTGACAGGCCCCAGAGGCCAACCTATTATTATTTTACTAAATGGATTCAGTGTCAAACTACAGTCTAAATTAGTTTCTTTTAAAACATAGATTAGTAACTCTCAGCTTCCATTAGTTTGTGCAATGAAACAACCTGCCTAGTACAGAGATTCACAGTCAAAATGTCGAGAATAAGTATGAGTGCTATATTCAGCCACAAATCAGACATCTACAACACATCTCATTTTCAAGGCTCAGAAATCTTAATAGAAGAAGGGCAGATAAATTGAAAGAGTCAGAAGTTGTTTATTCTTCTTTGGTATTTTATTTTGTGAGAATTTTTTTCTATTTCACTAGCCCATTTATGGATTGCTTTATTAGACTACTTGATTAATTTGGCTAAAATTTTAGTTCTGTATGTATTATAGGTAACAATTTTCTCATGGAATGCATAGGTATCACTTGTTCTGAGAACTGATCATTGTCAACTATTCAACATCTTACAAAGTATCAGGGAATTCCTCATTCTACAGAACTTGAGATCACATACTGTGCCCCAAACCTGGACAAGATACCTGTCCCCAATCAGTCAATTTGAAAGTAAAAATAAAAATAGAAATTTGATTCAAGGTTGTCACACTGAAACGTAGGACAAATATCTAGAGTAAGATCTGAGTCTTCTGTGGTCTTGGGATAAGATTAAATATTAAATGCAGAGATATGTACATCGAAGCATCCTTGCTCAAGATGTGCTTTTACCTACGGTTGATCATAATTGCTGTGCTTTCATCAAGTTTGTGACTCTATGAAATCTCCTTCCTACAGTGGATCTCATATCCATATTAAGTATTAATTTTCTTGGAAAAACCCATTTATTTTATGCTTACTATTATAATAGGTGAACGTCAGAGGGAATAATTGTCTCTTAAGAATATATTTACTTTTGCCTTAGAAATTATATCATTTTGAACTCAAAAAAGGAATTAATGAGGTAGCTTGACACCTCAGGCAGGAGGTATTTGTTGGAGATAGTATCACTGTGAGAGGATACTCTACCTATTGTTGACAGTAATAAAATCCAATCCACATCCTCAGGCTTTACTGCATTTCAGTGTAAAATCTGTTTTTTACCCACTGACACTGAAAGCATCTTGACTCCATAAAACTGTTGGACACCCATTAGATCAAGAAATAGGAGACTTGTCTGGCCTCTGTGGGAACCAATGCAAGTAAATGTTGCCATCATTATGTAGTAGACTCTTACTAGACATGTAGAAGATGAAAACTGACTCTTCAAGAGTGACAGGAATGGAAAGTGCATTTTGGGTGATCAGAGTATACCCAGTGAATCTTTAAATAACAGAAAGTAAAGGTTGTGTACAAACAATGATACTTTAAAATGATTTTTATTCATCATTTATTTTCATAATTATTCTACTCATGACTTTTATTCATAATCTAAAATACACAACATGAAAGACACGTAAAGACAGCATGGAACCTTCATAGAAATCACCTAGACTATCCATTTTGGTACTTGTCAGATTTGCCACAAGAACCGGTGTTCTCTTTTTTTTTTAACCCTCTAAACCTCACAGGCTCATTCCTGAAGAACAAGACTAGCAGTCCCACACATGAAAAGATAATGCATCTGAATCAGCAGGGCTGCAGAAATCCCATTCCTCTAATTTTTTCATCATTGTTTCTTTCCGTATCAGGAATCCAGAGAAAAATCAGCCCCAAAACCTGAGCATGAATCCTCACTCTGAGAACTTGATATGAAGATTCCTGAGTAGTCAAGACAGAATGAGGGGCTAGTTTTGTCCAGCACTTACAAGAAGAGGACCTTCATAGGGAGCAATATGCAAATTATCTATTTGGTACAGCTATGTGTAAAGTACCAAAAATCTAATCTTAAAAGTGAAATAACATAACGTGTTTCCTTTGTAATAAAGTGTAATAAAGTGGATGCAGCCCATACTGTCTATAACGAGTGTCATTTGGGTTCCACTGTGAAAGTCTTTATCTCTCTGAATAGACACATACATGATCTTCAAGGTATGCTAAGATAGCAACATACACCTAACTTTCATGCTGATGTGTGTTCTGGTCAGCACTTGGGTACTAATAGGGTACAGCCGTAGTAGCACTAATGCCAAGGGGATTTCAGATAGTTGAAGGGGATATTTGAATAAGAATAAAGACATTCAAGAGTATAAGGACAAACAAGAAAGAAAAGGGAGTAAAACAAAACCATGTTATTTGCACTGAAACCTAATGGCCTTTTCTACAATAAGATAAAACAGAGAATTTTTTTTTTAGAATATGAATATCTATTGCCAATAAATATTCTACTACAATTTATAACAATGTAAACAATCTATTGCCAATAAATATTCTACTACAAAGTAACATTATCTGTTTATGGCGTGTCTCACATGGTCAATGCATTTGTTACCAAACATGGCAACCAGAATTTATTTCAAGGACTCACAAAATCAAATATCATAATATGTACTACGAGCATGTTTGTATTATGTCAGACATGCACACATATGCATGTGCACATATGCACACACAAACACACATAGTCACTAAAGAAATGAAGTTTTTATGAAGAATAGCCCAGGAATATTGAGATTCTGTTAATCAAAAAATTTCATCTAATTTGATTTTAGGTAATGCATCATTTTTGTTTGTTGTTATTGATTTTTATTGAGCTCTACATTTTTCTATGCTCCCCTCCCTTCCACTCCCTTCCCCTTCAACCTTCTCTCAAGGTCTCCATGCTACCAATTTACTCAGGAGATTTTGTCTTTTTCTACTTCTCATGTAGATTATATTCATGTATGTCTCTTTTAGGGTTTTCATCATTGTCTACATTCTCTGGGACTGTGAATTGTGGAGTGGTTTTCTTTGTTTTATGTTTTAAAACCACTTATGAGTGAGTACATGTGATAATTATTTTTCTAGGTCTGGGTTACCTTACTCAAAATGATATTTTTTGGCTCTATCCATATGCCTGCAAAATTCAAGATTTTTTTCTGCTGTGTAGTATTCCATTGTGTAAATGTACTGCATTTTTTAAAATCCATTCTTTGGTAAAGGGGCATTTAGATTGTTTCCAGGTTCTGGCTATGGCAAACAATGCTGCTATGAACATAGTTGAGCACATGTCTTTGTGGTATGGTTGAGCATCCTTTGGATATATATAACCAAAAGGGCTATTAGTGGGTCTTGAGGAAAGTTGTTTCTTAATTTTCTGAGAAATTGCCACACTGACATCCAAAGGGGCTGTACCAATTTGCATTCCCACCAGCAATTTAGGAGTGTTCCCTTCACCCCACAAGCTCTCCAGCATAAGTTTTCATTAGTGATTTTGATCTTGGCCATTCTTGCAGATGTAAGATGGAATCTCAGAGTTGTTTTGATTTGCATTTTCTGATGACTAAAGATGTTGAACATTTCCTTTGAGCCATTTTAGATTGCTTTGTTGAGAGTTCTCTGTTTAGGTCTGTACACCATTTTTATTGGATTATTTATTCTTTTGATGACCAATTTCTTGAGTTCTTTGTATATTTTGGAGATTAGACCTTTGTTTGATATGGAATTAGTGAAGATCTTTTTCTATTCTGTAGACTGTCATTTTGTCTTGTTGACCATGTTCTTTGCTTTACAGAAGCTTTTCAGTTTCAGAAGGTCCAATTTATTAACTGTTTCTCTCAGTGTCTGTGCCACTGGAGCTATATTTAGAAAGTGGTCTCCTATACCAATGCATTCAAGTGTACTTCCCATTCTCTTCTATAAGCATCAGTGTGGCTGGCTTTATGTTGAGGTCTTTGATCCATTTGGACTTGAGTTTTGTGCATAGTGATAGATATTGATCCATTTTCATTCTTCTAAATGTTGATATCCAGTTATGCCAGCACAATTTGTTAAATATGCTTTCTTTTTTTTCAATTTGATACTTTTGGTTTCTTTGTAAAAAATCAGGTGTTTGAATGTGTGTGGATTAATATCTTGGTCTTTGATTAGATTTCATTGGTCCTCCTGTCTGTTTTGATCCCAATACCAGTCTGTTAACAGTACTGTAGCTCTGTAGTAGAGTTTAAAGTCAGGAATTGTGATGCCTCCAGAAGTTCTTTTATTAGATAGGATTGTTTTGGCTATCCTGGATTTTTGTGTTTTCTATACAAAGCTAAGTACTGTTCTTTTGAGGTCTGTGAAGAATTTTGCTGGGCATTGCATTGAATCTGTAAATTGCTTTTGGCAAGATTGTCATTTTTATTATGTTAATTATACTTATCCAAGAGCATAAGAGATCTTTCCACTTTCTGGTGACTTTAATTTCTTTCTTCAAAGATTTAATGTTATTGTCATACAAGTCCTCCACGTGTTTGGTTAGAGTTACTCCAAGAAACTTTATGTTATTTGTGGTTATTGTGAAGGGTGAAGTTCCTCTGATTTCTTTCTCATCCCATTTATCATTTGCATAAGGACGACAATTGAATTTTTTGGAGTTAATCTTGTACCCTGCTACATTACTGAACATATTTATGAGCTGTAGGAGTTCCTTGTACTTTGTCCACTTCTGTGAAAGTTATCTGAAAAATTTAATATTTACAGTTAGTCATGGGACACTCTAGGGACCAACAATTCCTTGTGGAACATATGAAGCCAACTAGTCCTAGGAATCTGATTGTGAACAATGTTGATTCTTGGTTTGAAATATTTGTCTCAACCTGTTTCCTTTACTAATTACCCATTGTAGTCCAGAGAACTGATGCAGACGCTGGATTGCATATCCTTATAACCTGAATGGAGGGTGTTGGCTAACATCCTAAAGAGTTTCCAAAGTTTGAAACATAAAGGCCATAGAAAGAAATCAGAATGGAAAGTCTGAGAGGAAACATTTTACCTAATAAATCTGATACTGACCTTCCCAATCTGATCTCAGAATCATTTTAGTAAGTGAAAAGAACAGCAAGAAGCAATATTACATTGACTGTAGAAAAGTCTATTTTTTCCATTTTATTTAATCTTGAATATTGGTAATGGCATGAATGCATCAAAACCACTTATTGAGATATCAGACCACAGCAATCCTATATTTGAGACCAAAAAGAAACTGGATTTAAGCCTATGTTAGTTTGAACTTCATATTCAAAGCCTCTTTTAATTGTTGTTGAAGATATCTGAAGACTTGTACTGCTTCTACTCCAAATGTGCAGTGCCATAATGTGTAGTTTCTTTGTGTTCATCAGGAGTCAGTCCATATACTACTCTCAAGGGCACTAGCCCACAATATTAAAATTAGGCCATCCTTTACTTAAAAATTTTTTTGTGAATAATCCTATCTATATTGTTCTATGGATAGCACTTTGTAGATCCTATGAAGATTTAATGAACATTCCATGAAAAGAAGTTTTAATGTAGTACTATTTGATTTAAGACAATGGGGTGTGTTGGAAAATGGGTTTCCAAAATATTGTGAAGGATAAGTGATTTAGGATGACAAAAAACTGACATATGTTGTGTTAATAATAACTGTAGAATGTAGAATGTTCTGAGAATAACTCTTAATGAAGGAAGTGAAACAGTTATAGCCAACTGAAAACTTCAGACATTGTCAGTCCAACAGTAAAACCAATCTGTAACATGTGAACTTTTACTTTCTAAAGATTATGAAACTGTTCTGTTGATTTCCCCAGGTGTGAGGTAGGTGCAGAACACAAGAAGACTGTCTTCCACCAGTAACTTTCTTGATCTGGAACATGGGTAACAAAGAATTCACTTCTGTATGTCTGTAGAGAACAAATGTACTCAATATAATCACTGTCCATGTGAATGTACTATGTTTCTTTGCATTGTATCAGAGCATGTGAAAGTCAGTATGTGGTTGGTGTGAGTGTTAAGGACACTTAAAGTAAAGTGGGAAATTATAAATGAAACTCTATGGGTGGTGATAACCCACCAAAAATTAAAATATTTAGTAGTTGGATTTTAGGTGGTTCAGCATTTCATATTTTTTCTTAAGCTTGTAGAGGATTCAGGTTCAATATAAGCTTCTGCATGTTGGCTTAAAATCAAACCATTTTCAGGGGTAAAACTGATAAACTCATCTATAAGGAAAACCACAAATGTCCTGCACATGCAGGCATAACAGTCACATAAAATAAAAGAAAAAATTTAAAAACTTAATTATAATTTTCAGTAATATACAGGATAATACCTAAATAATAAGCATTTGCATATCAAATATATTTTTCAAAGCAGTTGCTGTCATTTGTTTAATAAATTAACATTTTGATAAATTCTTTATGTTCGTGAGCATACATTTTTTTCCATAATGAAAGCATTCATATATGGTGTTAGTACATGAAATACATCAATACTAATAGACAGAATTAGGCCATATTTCATACTTTTTATGTCTATTGTAGTCTCTTTGATGAACCCCTCAAAAAACCTATTACTCCATACTTCAAGATCACATTAATCATTGAATGTCAAGGTAATCAATTTCTTAATAGCTCCACCTACCTGTTCTTTCTAACAACTCTCCTGTATTTATCTTTATCATGATTTTCAGGCATTGAGTGAGTGTCTTTCTCATCCTGCCTGATCTCTATTTCATACATGATATTTGTTTGCATGTGTAAAGCACCATCATTTAATCACTCATGGAAACTCACACTAAGACCATAATGTCATTATTTCCAATGAGTTTATATACTCTGAGTATCATTATGGTTCTAAATACCCATGTGTGGCTTCCATTTTCATCTTCTTACATATTTTTCTTACCATAGAGTTTTTATCTCACTGCCTTAAAACCAAACTAAGGTATATGTTTTCTTGATATTTGGAAGATATAGTGATCATAGTATTTTCAACTTTAGGAAGCATGTACATTTATGACAAAGAATGAGCCTTTCTGAGAGAAATCTCACATTTCTTAAACACAATAATTTGTGTTAAGGGGGATTGAAGTCACAAACATTAATCTGAAGTCTCAAGGGAATATAGAGCATAGATATAATCCCAGCAGAATCTAGGAAGGAAATCCATATGCACAAGTGAAAAGGGAGAAACTCCATGACCTTGTCTTCTCTAGAGAGATGTAGCTCTTCTGTAGCTAATCAATCACAAATAAGTAAAGTTAGATAGATTGTTTACCTGAAAGTATTTGCTAGTTACATGAGATCCTTTTCTTCTTTACAAATTATTTCTTCTAGTAGAATTCTCTTGCTCTTTTGGTAATCATTGTGAGGCAGGGGATGCATAGTGAGTCATGAAGTTCAGTCCCCAATGGATGACACAACATGTCAACACCCAAGAATTAAAAAAAAAAAAAACATTTTGAAAATGGGTTAAATTACTGTAACAGCCATAGGGAAAGAGGTTTTGCTGTGAGATATTTTGCCTCCTAGTAATATCAGCAGATACAAATGTAAAGTCTCAACATTTTTTTTAACCAAATGTGATTTGAACGGGGAAGACACCAAAAAACATGTTAAACTGGATAAGGGAAAGCCCATGAAACTTCAAATCTTTAAAAAAAATTAAAGATAACCAAGTCACACGGGAAGCAGGAGAGGTACTCCTCCCAAGGAAGAGCACATCAATTGATTACCCACGACCAAAGGATTATCTCTGAAAATAAATACACAAGTATCATTATAAGAATTTCACAGCTTGTGTAGGGCCAGGGTCTGCCCTTGTCCCTGGGGCTCATCTTGAGGACAGTTTCTGGTCAGATGACTAAGCATCCTGTTTGTTCCTGTGCTCCCTCTGCCCTGCCTGGTGATTAGCTGTAGGGCATTGTTGACTCTATTGTTGGTATGGTAATTTCCCACCTGCCTGGGCGGAAGTCCTTGTGCAGCAGTTAGATTTAGTAATTTCCCACCTGCCTGGGTGGAATTCCTTGGGCAGCAGTGGGATATATAATATTTTCCCCAAGGTTAAATAAAAGGCATTCGGCTGATCTCCTTTCGAATGACCCAGGTCTCTTTGTGTGTTCTTTCAATCTCCAGGCCCTTGTCCAACTTGTGTAAGGTACAGTGGCGCACGAACTGTGCTGAGGGGGTAACACATAATCGGGTGTTACAAGCTTGTATTTAGAGATATCTGCGTATATACAAATAGATATATGCAAAAAATAATAAAGTTACGAAAAAATAGATCTTGGATTTGAAGGAGAGAAAAGTGGGGTACATGGGGGATTTGAAGGGCAGTAACTGCCTCTCTGATCTGAGACGTAAGAGGAACATATGCCTATAAGGAATCAGTTGGGCAGTCCTGTGACTGTACCCAGCCATTGCTGATTTGCATGTGCCCAGAGGACAACCCACTGTCCTGAACACTTCTTCATAAACTGGTTGCACCCTGTGTAGGGGTCAGCCTCACACAGGTAACAGCACAGACATGAGGTCAGTCACTCATCTCCTGGGGTTGCTGCTGCTCTACCTTACAGGTAAGAAAATGTATACAGTTTAGTATGATTGGTCATGCCTGGTGTCAAGGAAAGTTCTCTTGATGTAATTAATTGTGTGGAAATTTGTTTTTAATTTTCCAACTTCAGGTGCCAGATGTGACATTCAGATGACCCAGTCTCCAGGCTCCCTGTCTGTGTCTCTGGGAGACACTGTCACTATGACATGTCAGGCCAGTCAAAACATTAATGGTTGGTTGGCATGGTATCAGCAGAAACCAGGGAAATCTCCCAAGCTCCTGATCTATAGTACAAGCAGCTTGGCAAATGGGGTCCCATCAAGGTTCAGTGGCAGTGGATCTGGCACACAGTATTCTCTTAAGATCAGCAGCCTGCAGCCTGAAGATGTTGCAGTTTATTACTGTCAACAGCATAGCAGTACTCCTCCCACAGTGATACAAGTCATGACAAAAACTACTGTTGTAAGCAGAAGTGAGAGTCAAGTCTGCTTAAACCGTTCATTCTGGAATCTCGAGATGCTAGGACAGTATTACTTTGTGAAGATATAGAAGGCATGTGATTTTTTTTTTTTTTTTTTTTTTTTTTTTTTTTTTTTTTTTGGTTTTTCGAGACAGGGTTTCTCTGTGGCTTATGGAGCCTGTCCTGGAACTAGCTCTTGTAGACCAGGCTGGTCTCGAACTCACAGAGATCCGCCTGCCTCTGCCTCCCGAGTGCTGGGATTAAAGGCATGCGCCACCACCGCCGGGCTGGAAAAAGTTTAAAAGAGGGAAATAACAGAGGATTCTTTCTGAGTTAAGGATCAGCCGTTTCCACTATGAGGCAAATGTATACATGGCCCTGAGAAAATCAACAGATGCTTTCAAACTATACAAAAATAGAGGAGGACCAACTATTAAATTCTTGTAAAACTACATT
Source organism: Arvicola amphibius (assembly GCF_903992535.2). Taxonomy (NCBI): domain Eukaryota; kingdom Metazoa; phylum Chordata; class Mammalia; order Rodentia; family Cricetidae; genus Arvicola; species Arvicola amphibius. Next base: position 78,624,089 of record NC_052048.2, on the reverse strand, counting down.
GGATACTTTGGTCAATAAATAGTATATGAATATATGAAATTCTCAAAAAATAAAAAAGGTTTTTATTTTTATTTTAATTATTTATTATTATTACTATTACTATTATTATTTTGTACTGACCACAGTAGCTCTTTCTTTCTCTCTTCCCAGTCTATTACCCCCTACCCCTTTGCCTTGCCCATCCATGCTGCCTTTATTTCTATTCAGAAAAGTGCAAACCTCCCATGGATAGCAATCAAACATGACATATCAAATTGCAATAAGACTGGGCACCTACCCTAGTACTAATACTGGACAAGGCAAACCAGGGTGAGGAATAAGGTCAAAAAAGCCAGCAAAAGCCGGGCGGCAGTGGTGCACGCCTTTAATCCCAGCACTCGGGAGGCAGAGGCAGGCGGATCTCTGTGAGTTCGAGACCAGCCTGGTCTACAAGAGCTAGTTCCAGGACAGGCTCCAAAGCTACAGAGAAACCCTGTCTCGAAAAACCAAAAAAAAAAAAAAAAGCCAGCAAAAGAGTCAGAGACAGTCCTTTCTCCAACTGTTGGAGTCTTACAAGAAGACCAAGTTACACAACTGTAACATCTATGCAGAGGGACTAAGTCAGTACCAGTCAGATTCCCTGTCATTTGGTTCAGTATCTTTGAACCCCAATGAACCCTGGTTAGTTGATTCTCTGGCTTTTCTTGTGGTATCCTTGACCCCCTCTGGCTCCTATAATTCATCCTTTCCCACAAACTCAGTATTTCCTGAGCTACACTTCATGCATGCCTGTGATCAATTCATCTGTTTCTATCAATTGCTTGATGAAACCTCTCTGATGACAATTGGGCTAGGCATCAATCAAAGGGTATAGCAGAATAGCATTAATCATATTTAAGTTGATATTTTATTTTAATTTTTGCCACTTTTAATTCTAATCTATGTCTCTGGGCTTTCTAGCCTCTGGGTCCTGGCTTTCTGGTAGTGTCAGGGATGGGTTTCCCCTCAGGGCATTGGTCTCAGGCTTGCCCAATCATTCATTGGCCATTCCAATAGTATCTGTGCCACCATTACTCTAGCAAATCTTGTAGGCAAGACAATTTGTAGGTTATGTGTCTGGGTTGGTGTCCAAATCCATCCACCATAAATCTTGCCTATTAAAGGAGATGTCCAGTTCAGGTTCCATATCCCTTATGATTAGAAATCTTTGCCCATGTCAACCCTGCATGTTCTTGGAAGTTTCACAGCACTAAGTTTCTACCTTATCCAGAAATGCCCCCTTTCCAGTCATCTCTTTTAATGCAATCCTTCACCCACACCTGAACCCTTCTTTTCCCATTCATAACTACCTACAGTCTACCTTCAAAAACTATTCTATTTCCCCTTCCAAAGGAGATCCAACATTTGACCATTTAAAACACCAATAGACTTTCAAATGTAAAAAAATAAAGGGAGGTAAATTATTCCATATTCAAAATTATACGTTGTATACTTTGGTCAAAACCTAGCATAAACAAGCATGAAATCTGAAAAACATTGAAAGGCTTTTAAACACATCAACAGTTTTTATGGGCTGTGAATACTCTGTGTAGAGAGTACTGTTGTACAGATTATTCAGAATCATATCTGGTGACTCCTTTTACTGCATGATGTTGGGTAAAGAGTGGGCCTTCCTGTAATACCATAACTAGACTCCCACAGATGCCCTCTGGGCATTACACACTGATGTGTATTCTAATAGGAAGTAAAGAGATTTTAATGTCATTGTTGTAATGGAGGCAAATAGTGAAAAAGGAAGAATAGATGGATGAAAGAAGAGGAATGGAATATTTGACAATGGGGGAAAGTGATAATATAGTGTACATACAGAAAGAGCTTTATTTTACTAGGTTGTTGCCTCAATGTTATGTCATTGTTTTAGCACTTATCTGATGGAGGCTAATTTTCCAATTGGGTGCTGAAAGCAATCATAAGCATTCTGACTAATGGAAGAATGTGGCCATAAAGGATGCATGTGAGCATGAAGCAATAGAGTGATATGGCCACAGAGAAGTAAGAGCTACAGGTATTGCAAGAGTCAATGGGGAAAAGTCTCCTTTAATCTTCTTTTTGACAACTGCCCACATCTTGATCTTTGCCCATTGCCCCTAACTCTCTAATTATGCTTTATAGAACTATAGGAGATCACATGGAATTTAAAGAAAAAATGTTGGTAATTTGTTATGAGTCCCTAGAATAACTAATACAAATTTGGTTCAGAGAACAAAATATGATAAGCTTCTCTGGTTGATTTATTTCTACTGGTTCAGTTCTTTGGGACTTTTTTAATGAAATGGTAGAAGATGTCTATATATAATAAAGAAAAAATCAAGAAACCTTGTAAAATACTATGAAGCTCATGAAGACTGAAACACACACTGAAGATGTTTGTGCCCAGCTCCTCCAATCCCTGATGATTTGCATGTATTCATAGCACTGCAACATGCATGAGTACTTCTGGAATCAGCTGTTAACATCCCATTCAGGTGTCATTTACGATGAAGACACAGCATGGACATGAATGTTTGCATTTAATTTGTGAGGTATGCTGATTCTCTGGCTTTTAGGTATGAAGTGGCAACTCTGAGATTTATGTGACCAAAGTGGTCATTAATACTTTTTAATTGAGGAAAATCATGTAAAATATACTACATACTTGGGGGATATTTGCTGTTAAAATGTATTTTAAAAATATATTTTTTCAAATAGATCCATGAACTCAATGTAATGCAATCAGTATTTATGGAGTTTCAAAAGGTGATAAACTCAGTCTATAATTTATGTAGAAATTTGTTAGATGGAATAACTAAGAAAATTCTATAAGTATGGTATTATATTTTCTGACACATTTATTTTATTTGTATAAATCTAGAGTAATTAATTTTTGTGAACTGTACATGAACAGATGATAACTAGGACATCATTAATAGATGGAAAATATATTTATTCACACAAGATAAATGATATTTCTGATAAAGAACCTGTAAGACAGACAGAAAAAGAGGGAATGGAGTACAGATCACTTTTGATGATTTGATGTTTTGAACCATTCCTAAAAGCATACCCTGGAATACCAAGACATCATTAATATCACTTTTAGAAGCATGTTGAAGACAGTCCTTCAGATTCTTTGATTTCACAAAGTAAAGCCTATTTTTCATTTAATACTGTGGGGAAAAAGTCATATTAGATTAGTTCAATACGATTTTATTCTTGTAAGCAGACCATTGGACATAGAAGCCAGAAAAATCCTATGTGAAATGTTGTAGGCAGGTGAAAACATAAACACACACTTGTAGATTGAGTGGCGGGCTGCGTCCCACCACCCGGCTAGCTTTACCCAAAATAATTACGCGGAAACTGTATTCTTTTAAATACTGCCTGGACCATTAATTTCAGCCTCTTACTCACATCATGATTAACCCATATTTAATAATCCGTGCTGATGGAGGAGTGTCTATGTGTTACTTTCATTATTAATAAAGAAAACTGTCTTGGCCCTTTAAGAGAACAGAAAATTAGGTAGGCGGAGTAGACAGAACAGAATGCTGGGTAGCAGGAGTGGGGAGACGCTTCAGTCGCCATAGTGAGTCTCCATGCTGCTCCTCTCCGAGATGGACGCAGGTTAAGATCTCTCCTGGTAAGCCACACCTCGTGGTGCTACACAGATTACTAAATATGGGTTAAAGGAAGATGTGAGAATTAACCAATAAGAGGCTGAAACTATGGGCCAGGCAGTGTTTTAAAAGAATACAATTTCCGTGTAATTATTTTGGGTAAAGCTAGCCAGTGGCCGGGTGGCGGGACGCAGCCCCACTGCTTCCTTCTACACCGTGCAGCACCACGAGGTGGATCACTTACCAGGAGAGATCTTAACCTAAGTCCATCTCAGAGAGAAGCATGGCGACTCACTATGGCGACTTACTGTTTACTCTGCCTACCTAATTTTCTGTCTCTTAGAGGGCCAAGGCAGTTTCTTTATTAATTAACCTATGAAAGTAACATAGACAGATAACTCTCCTCCATCACACACTGCTTGAATTTCAAACACAGCAATGGATTATGGGTAATCAGCTTTCTCTTTCTCTGACACATATGGTCCAGCTCTTGCGAGAAAACACAGAATCCTTTCTCTCAGAAATGTTTCCCTATATTTTAAATATGGGCATTTAGAGTTAGTTTTCTGTATATAAAGAATGTGTGCTGGAATGTCCACAGAAGCATTCTCTCTTCTGTATGAGTCCTAACTGGAGGTACAACTCAGACTCATCACACGAACAACTGGGTTCTCTGTTAAGGCAGAAAATACTTTCCTACTCTGTAGTGCTGAAGATGAAGCAAAAGAATAAAAGATTGCAGTCAGGACTGGTTAACCTCACCTAACAAAATAAAATGACTCATCATGAGTTATGCTCAATAAACTGTAACACCAGAGAAAGAGTTTCAATGGGTTGTCCACCTGGAGGAACAGCTGGTACAGCCATGCCACATGCTTCTGCTTCCTTGTGGGTTTGTGTTATGGCTTGTATCACTGTGGGAGGATACTCATAACCCTGTTGACAGAAATAAGTTGCCACATCTTCAGTCTGCAGGCTATTGATCTTGAGAGAATACTGTTGGTCAGATCTACTGCCACTGAACCGAGAAGAGACCCCATCTGCCAAGCTGTTTCCATCATAGATCAGGAGTTTAAGAGGTTTTCCATGTTTCTGCTGATACCATGCTAAAGCCCAGCCAATGCTTTTACTTGACTGGCATGTGATGGTGACAATTTCTCCCAGAGATGCAGAAAGGGAGGCTGGAGACTGGGTCATCTGTATGTCACATCTGGCACCTGAGATTGGAAATTAAAAAGAAAATTCTTCACAATTAATTTCAGATAGCTTTTACAGACACAACAAAGTACTGACCAGACTAAACTCAAAGTTATTTGAAAATTTCTTTAAAAAAATTAAATTTGTTACCTATAAGCCAGAGCAGCTGCAAAACAAGAAGCTTTGTTGGGACCTTCATGTCTGTGCTATGACCAGTCTGAGACTGACTCCAGCACAGATCTAACCAAATTATGAAGAAGGGCACTAGGCATGCTCTGGACACATGCAAATCAGCAGTAAGTGAATACACTTATATAACTGGCCAAGTTGATGACTTATTAAAGGCCCATGGTCTTCTTACGTCTCAGATTAGAAAGCCAACACATGTTTCTTTGTAGGGAATGTGCTCCTCTTTAGACAATAAATAACAGCACCAGTATAAAAACTATATTTTATTTTGAATACTAACACATAAACACTTAAAATTGTCACTGTAAAGCTACAGAGAAACCCTGTCTGGAAAACAAACAAACAATCAAAAAACTCCAAAGGGTCTTTTCATAGTTAGCAATAGATGATATATAGACCATGCAGCTAATTCTTTTTTCTATATATTTGTGAGATTATATTTTAGTTAAGGCATTTCTTAATCTTTTCCTTCATTCAAATATCTCCTATATTCAAATCTCCCTTATACTCTTCTTCACTTCCTTAAAATTCATGACTAAAAATTCATGATTTTTTCTTATTTTGTTATTGTATACATATATATGTATATATCTGTATATATGACTATTCCTAAATATTAGCTGTTAAGTTCATATAATGATACTTGAACGTATGTTTTCATAGTTGGTCATTGGGCTATGGGTAACAAACTGGTATGCTCTTTCCTAAGGAGAAGCACCCATCCTGATCCCAACTATACTCAGTTGTCTGGAATTCTTGGTGCAAAATTGAACCTCATGGGCTTTCCCCCATCTACTTTGACATGATTTTGGTGTCCTCTCTGTTCAACTCAAATTTGTTAGTAATGTTGCTGAGAATTTACATGCATAACTTCTTATGTTACTAGCAGGCAAATATCTCTCAGCAAATTCCACTTACAATATTTTTTCCCAATTTTAAAAACTTTCATGGAGCCTTTGGAATGAGCATAATGTGTAGATGTATCGATTGGTACTGATATCTCTAAAGTGTGATGCAGTCCCTTGCCCACAAAGATTCCCACGTGAGAAATAGAATACTATTTATAGACATGAACTAACACATATTTTCAGGTAAACAGTCAAATTTTACTTATTTATCACATGTCAACTACTTCAGAACTACTTTAAGACCAGAAAAGGTCATAGATTTCTTCCCTTGCATGTGTGCATATGAATTCTCTTTCAAGATGTCATTGGGATTATATCTATGCCCATGGTTCTTTTGAGGCTTCAGATTATAGGACCTGACTAGTCTTCCTCCTTGTCACAAATTATTGTCTTTAAGGAATACAAGGTTGCTCTAAGCAATTATTCCTCATGTCCTTAAATGTAAAATGGTTTATAGCTTGCACATGCTGTGGGCATCATATTTTTTCCAGATATTGAGAGGATATGTATCTCAAGGTTTGTACACAAGAATACAAGCTTCATGGTGAAGAAAACATATAAGAAAGTGAATGTTGGAGGCAAACATAGGAAGGTCTACATAGCCCAAGTGAGGTCTACAATCTGTTAATATCAAGCAGGAGTAAGGTTATGATAGACTTATGAGAGACTGAATGGTCAGAAACTGATTGACTTGTAAATAAAACGCAGCAGTATTTTGATGTATATGGTCATAGATTTTGCATTGAGGATTGTATCAAAGAGTCTGAAACATATATAAAATCTGTGCACTCTGTCCTAATTCTATGCATTAATATGAACATATTTCACATACTGACACCATATGTGTATGTTTTGTTTAAGCAATAAAATCATACTTACAAGCATAGTGAATCCATCAAAGTAGTAATTTATTTCAAGGTTGGCAGTAACTACCTTGAAAAAATATGGTTGATCTGGCAATGTTTATTTTTTTGGATTGTTATGTGAACAATTCTGAAAATTGTAATTAAAGTATATTTGTATATGACCATTTTACTGCAAGTACAATGCCAGTATTTCCTGCTCACACAGAGATCAGAAGAGGGTAACATAGCTGAACTGGAATTATTTCAAACAGACATGGGAGTAGTGGGAATTAAGATCATTTCTCTGCAAGAACAATAAATGCTCTTAACTGTGGAGCCATCTTTCAACCCATCTCCTGAATATTGTTAATATTGGTGGTTTATATCCCATTTTTAAACATAAAGTCACATTTATACAATTACCCTTAGAAGTCTTATCTGTCCTTAGAACTCACGCAAACATGTACTAACTCACCATTTTTTGTTGAATCACATAATATTGCTCCAGAACATTACCCACAAAGTGTTTATATTGAGTGTATTTTTTCTCTACATATTAACAGAATTTATTTCATTGTTATTCACAACTCATGAAAGGAAATCCATTGGAGGTCAATCTTTGTGTATGCAATACCTAACCCACACCTAAAGGAAATCAATAAAGAAGGCCTCTGTCTTTTTCTCTGGGAATTAAGACTTCACTTGCAACAAATATGTTTCATGTTTGGATCGTCACAGTGTCTGATCAGCTTTCAGGTAGTTGTTTCTACCTTTACTCCCTTCATGAAGTTGCATTGCAGGAACATCCCAATAATTATGACTCATAAGACATAACTGGTTCAGGTGTGTCCATGCCTAAACTATCATCCTCATACTCCTCTAGAAGTCTATTTTCCAGCACATTCCATTGCCATAGAGAAAATAAGAATACAGTCAAACTACTTTCTAATTATTGGAATGCTGATTATTACTCCATGACATCCATAAGGTATTATACATAAAAATGTGCAAAATGATGAGATTACTCAATGGAAAAACACATTCTTAGTAGTAGATTTAGCCTAATTCTAATATCATATGTATAGTCTCTGGAGAACTGTCTACATTTTGATTGATAGGGGCACAGGAAAACCATATTTTAAGGTGCTACTTAATTTAGTGAGGAGAAAGTACAGGTCTTCAGATCCTTCCCACTATAGCAACAAGAGACTCTGGAAATCATGAAGTTCACAATCATATTGTTTCACAGTCAGTTTCTTCATTACCCCAAATATCCTGTCGGGATAATGTTGTTGAGACAAATACCCTGTCTCAATGCTTTAAAAAAAAACTGTGGAGAATTTTAAAATAAGAAAGAAACCTACAAGCAAGAAAAGAGTTCATTTTCATAGATTTATACCATCAGCAATACTAAGTATTGGAAAAATTGTCAGAAGAAACATTTCAAAAGCCATTTGAAATGTCAGGTCTCTCAAGTCATCTCACTCTCTATAATGATCCTGTCAGATGATATTGGAGATCTGTGACCAGCTGAATTAGGTCAACATGTTTTCTTTCTGAAATACTGACATGATTTCATCCTGTTTCTTTTATGTTCTCAAACCTTTGGAAAGCCTAGAGTGTTGATCAGCATCCTCCACTCAGCTTATAAGAATACAAAATCCAGTTCCTGCATCAGTTGTGCACTGAACTACATAGAGTGACAGGAAAAGGAGGAAGGAAATATACTTGTTTAAATGAAAACATCCATGAGATAAAGAGTGCTATATTTGAACTTAGACTTTCGCTGTTTCCCACCCAGGGCACAAAGTAGCAGCAAGTCAGTTTGCATGAGCGAACCCATGTTTTTCTAGCCTGTGTCTCTAACCACAAACTTCTTATTTCTAAGTTCATTATCTCACAAAAAGAAACTTTAGCCATCTGTGGTTTCTGAGGACTAGATATGCAAATGGTATCAGGTAGGCTAAGATGTGTTTAGCTAACAAACACATGTATTTTAACTTATTTGTAGTATTTAGGTTGGTACAAACCCAACTTAATGTTTTTTAACACAACTTTAATATTTTTCAATTGTTACATACTCCAGGTCCAGGGTGTTCCTCACATGTTTCCACATAGCAAGGCTTGATTTGACCTACATGGAAATAGGTTCTAATTCATAGTGTCTTATTTATTTTTTCATTATAAAGTTCAGCTAAGATGACTGTAATGTACATCAGAAAATCTGGGGTTCAAGATCTTCTAGCTCCCTTTTCTGACAGCTGTTCAATCAAGGCTTTGCTCATTTATCCTAGTGTAATATATCAGCCCTGAGCACATAAATCTCAGGGAAAACCAGTCTGTTGTACAATTTATGATCTGAAGATATTTCCACAAATATCACACAAAGATAAACCCTCACTTTTGAAATAGAAGAAATAGAAATATTGATTTTTGCAGCATCTATCATAACTTTACCCATTTGCCTCAAGCTGACACTAAGAGGACTTAGGGCTTTAGATTCTACTCAGGAAAAACTGTTGTTATAATCTGCACTGAGCATGTGGGAGAAGATTTCTCCCACTCTAAATACATTGAATTTTCAGGATCATCATGTTTGAGAGGTTGCAACAATAAAATCTGCTCAGTTAAAGTTTACAGATAAAATGAACATGTGCTTTGACCTCTACTGGAGAAATGTGTAATAGACCAAGTCAGAGCCTAGAGGATGACAATAGTGGAAATCCTAGTGTGCTTAAAAAATACTTTTGAAAAGTCAGAGCCTAGAGTGTTCCTCATTGTGTGTACTCAGAGAAAAACAAATAATTGTGTAAATGTAATACACAGTCATCAGTAAACAACCATTCATCCTTATTGTTATTATAAAATAAAGATTAAGAATAAGGCTTATTAAAAATACATACAAAAATATGGAAGTGATATGAAATCTTATGAATACATTCTGCCCCCTAATCTCAGATATTATATATTCCAGTGGAGAGACACTAAATAAAGTCATGTTGATTAGAAGTATGATGCAGACCACTGTTGCATATATATATATATATATATATATATATATATATATTCTTTGCTGTTTAGGGCCTGTGACACACCCAGCTCCAAAATGAATACACAGAGACCTATTCTTTCTTATGAATGCTAAGGCTTAGCTTGGCTCTTTCTAGGCAGCTTTTCTTAACTTAAATTATCCCTCCTACCTTTTCCTCTAGGCTTTTATCTTTCCATCATCTATATGTGTTTCTTTACTTTTTATTCTGTTGCTGGCTCTTTGTCTAGGTGGCCATCCCTTGGCACCCTCCTTTCCTCCTTTTCCTTGCTCCTTCCTGTACTTCCAGAGCCAAGATATATCCAGCTATTTATACTCTCTGCCTGGCAGCCCAACCCTTCCCTATCCTGCGGAGTTATTGGTCATTCACCTCTTTATTAGGTGTTTAAGACAGGCCCAGTAATAGAGCATTACAGAGTTAAACAAATGCAACATAAAAGATTCATCACATCTTTGCATCATTGAGCAAATGATGGAGGAGAGTTATCTGTCTATGTTACTTTCATTGGTTAATTAATAAAGAAAACTGCCTTGGCCCTTTAAGAGAACAGAAAATTAGGTAGGCGGAGTAGACAGAACAGAATGCTGGGTAGCAGGAGTGGGGAGACGCTTCAGGCAGTCACCATGATTCTCCTCTCTGAGACAGACGCAGGTTAAGATCTCTCCTGGTAAGCCACACCTCGTGGTGCTACACGGATTACTAAATATGGGTTAAAGGAAGATGTGAGAATTAACCAATAAGAGGCTACAGATAATGGGCGAGGCAGTGTTTAAAAGAATACAGTTTCCGTGTAATTATTTCGGGTGTAAAGCTAGCCGGGTGGCGGGACACAGCCCCGCCACTCGCTCGCAAATATTCTGCAGTGTAATAGAATATAACATATCTTTAACTAATTTTCCACAACAGCTGTGTTTTAATACTGTAGTGTGAAGCGGCGGGCTGTGTCCCGCCACCCGGCCGCCGGCTAGCTTTTCACCCGAAACAATTACACGGAAACTGTATTCTTTTAAAACACTGCCTGGCCCATAGTTTCAGCCTCTTATTGGCTAATTCTCACATCTTTCTTTAACCCATATTTAGTAATCTGGGTAGCACCACGAGGTGTGGCTTACCAGGAGAGATCTTAACCTGCGTCCATCTCGGAGAGGAGCAGCATGGAGACTCACTATGGCGACTGCCTGAAGCGTCTCCCCAACTCTACTTCCTTGTTCCCACAATTCTGTTCTGTCTACTCCACCTACCTAATTTTCTGTCTCTTAAAGGGCCAAGGCAGTTTTCTTTATTAATTAACCAATGAAAGAAACATAGACAGATAACTCTCCTCCATCATTTCCCCTTTTTCTGTTTAAACAAAAAAGAAAGGCTTCAACTTTAACATAGCAAAATTACATATAACAAAACAGTTATCAAGCAAGTATTACAGTTACAATATTTAAATCTATTTTATTTTTTATCATAACTAAGGAAATCTATAACTATCTATTTATTCTTCAACTCCATCAAAGACTCCAGAAGGATATAATATTACCTAAGTAAACAAATCATATGCAACTTTCAAACTCTAGAAATGACAGAGACAACTCACTGCCTAGACAGTCACCCAAAGTTCCTCTGTACCGTTGGGGCATCCATCTTCAGCCTTCAGGCCCATAGTGTCCAGCAGACTTTTTCATGAAGCAGGAAATTCCAAAGACAGTTCAGTCACTTTCTGCTGTGTCCTGCAGAACGTCTCGCAGACTCTTTCATGAATCAGGAACCCCGAAAGACCATCTCACCTTTAGGCAAGTTCAGCAGTCCTCTCTCTGCAGGTTCTTTGTGTCCAGTTTATGGAACAGTCCAGCCAAGAGCAGTTTCTTGCCCAAATGGCTAACAAACTCCATAAGTAGCCTCTTCGATGCCCATCTTCCTCTCGAAGTAGATTGGTGCTGCCAGGAGCAGATGTGTCTCATTGACATGAAAAACCCTAAGTTATTAAAACATTAAATGCCATATTCTGCAGTCTTTGAAAGATATGACGAATGTCTATCTAACTCAAATATATCTCTACATATCTAGAAAATCTAATAACATGACTACAAGCTTAACTATTATCAATGATTATCCATTAACAACCTATATTTCCTAATTATACATTACAGTTTTTAAAATGAACTACAATCACAATAGCTTAATCAAGATCAGAAATACATATACATATAACAAAATTGACCTTAAAATCTATACCAATGCAAATTCATATCTATATCATCTCCCCCTTTAAATGTAAAAGAACATTTATAAACAATATTTGGGAAAATGGGCGCAGTTTTTTCTCTCCAAACTGCTTCCTGCTGAATGGGGGCGCTGTTATTTAGGTCTTTCATGGTGTAACCTGTGTGCTAGGTTCCTCTCAGTTGGCAGTGAGACATTGTTAATGTTCCAAGTGTTCTTTTTCCTCATATGTCCCTAACTATCACTATTGAGTCAGAAAAGTTCCCAGGATTAGAAGTTGTAGTTTGTAATTCCAGATAAGAGATTTGAAAAACATTAGCCCCCTGTTGAATCTTAGGGGGAAAATATTCAAGAAAGAACAGGATTTCCAGGGAAAATTATATTTATTGCATTTGTGACTGGCAAAGTAAAGATAAAAACTGCCCAAAGAATCACCAATATAACAAGAGAGAAAAGACCCTGCAAGCTGCACAAATTTTGCAAATCCCTACACTGCCCTATGTCCCACAGTCCTTGCCAGGTGAGAGTCCATTTCCACAGGTAGTCGTAAGCTGATCTGAGACTAGGCTGCACAGCTCCTAACAAAGGAGTGGCCTAGAGTGTGTAGGAGAAGGTGATATTTTACTGAAAGACTGAACATTTGACAGCTATCCATAGTAAGAGTGGAGGAAGGGAATTCTAGGTAGTAGGAAGGACAGACACAAAATCACTAAAAGAAGAAACAGACAAGAACACACAGAGATGACAACTAATCTGATTTTGACAAACTACAGATTAAAAGGCAAGGGGTGGGTGGTGTTTCTGGAGAACTAAGGAAGATCCTTGTGCCCAAGATCTGCCATCTTTAGACACACCACGGTGCAAGTCCTTGGTAGCCCTCATTACACATAAGGCTGTGTCTTTCTTGCAATGATTTGCTTCCTTCTAAATTTTAAGTTCTTGTGAACTGGAACCTACATGTGATTTTTGCACACAAGACCTCCATGTTGAGCACAGACGCTAATGAAACGGAGACGATGACCAATGAGCTAGCCAAAGAAATAGACTGAAGGCACTAATGTAGTGAGGAGCGTTGGGAAGGCCTGCTTTTCATCCTGCCCGGCTCCTGCATAGCTATCTTACAACCCGAAATAACAACACACAAACTGTATTCATTTAAACACTGCCTGGTCCATTAGTTTCAGCTTCTTACTCACATCTTGATTAACCCATATCTAACAATCTGTGTAGCACCACAAAGTGGTGCCTTACCAGGTAGATTCTAGCGTACATCCATCTTGGGCTGGAGCTTCATCGCGTCTGGCTTCTCTCTCTGAGGAGAGGCACAGCGGTCTGTCTAACTTAGGAGAGGTGTGGCATCTTACTGATCCTTCTACCTCACTTCCTCTTCCTGTTCTGTCTACTCCACCCACCTAAGGGGCGGTCTATCAAATGGGCCAGGCAGTTTCTTTATTAGCCAATGAAATCAACTCAAACAGAAGACTCTCCCACATCATCTAGAGATGTGTTGATTTAGAAAAAGTGTTCTTCTTTTGCTTCCACAGAGGATGAGAACCTGTGGAATCCTTCCAGACTAATGTGGTTTGATGGACCAAGATCCCCTGAAAGGTCACCTTAAACACCACTCAAAAAATTACTTCACCCAATAAACAGCAGGAAGCAGTTTGGAAAGAACTACATCCATATTCTTAAATATTGTTTGTAAATGTTTCTTTACATTTAAAGAGGGATATGATATAGAGATTTGCATTTGTATGGATCTTGGTTTAATGATAAAAATATTAGTTCAGTTTTGTTATATGTATATTTCGGCTCTTGATTAAGGTATTGTGGTATTTCAGCTCATTTAAAAATGTAATGTATAATGATGAAATATAGGTTAAATAGATAATCATCTATAATAGTCAAGCTTTTAGTCATATTAGTTGCATTTTCTAGATATATCAAGATATATTTCACTTACATAGGTATTCTTCAAATATTTCGAAGACCTTCAGAATATGGTATTTAAGATATTTAAAAAATTTAGGACTTTTCATGACAATAAAACACATCTGCTCCTGGCAACATAAATTACTTCAAGAAGAAGATAGACATTGAAGAGGCTCCTCATGGAGTCTCGTAAACATTTGGGCAAGAAACTGCTCTTGCCTGGACTGGATGATGAACTGGACATGCAGGACCCACAGAAAATGAACATGTGAAACAGGACAGTGGAAAGCCCATGAAGCCTTAGTTCTACATCAAGTACTACAATTAAAATTGTGGGTGTTAGAGGTGTTCAGAGAAACTGATTGTCCACTGAGATGGGCTAAGGCTCAGAGATAATATATATATATATATATATATATATATACATATATATATATACATATATATATGTGTGTGTGTGTGTGTGTGCATCTAAAATACATATATTCATGCCATAAAATGATAAAAAGGCCAAGAATTTGAAAGAGGGATATTTCAGAAAGTTTGGAGGAAGAAACTGGTTAAAATATTGTAATCAAATATACTCTAACAATAAACTGGGGGAAAAGGAGAAGCTACATGGCCTCAATGACATTTGTGCCTACCTATGAAAGGACCAGTAACCATTTATGTGTTTTCTAGAACTGTCCCATATCTAACAGACCATGCCCTAGAGGAAAACATAACAAGCCTGTTCTACATTGAACATGACAGAAATCAAAATAAAGTGTAACTCATAGTGAGATGGTGTTCTCTGTTGTTCAAAAGGAGTACCCCAGGCCTATCCTGAGTCACTTGACCAATCCTGTGTCTGTGTCCAGCCCTTACTGATTTGAATACGCCCAGACCACAGTCCCACCCTGAGGAATTCTTCATAGTCAGGTCACACCCTGTGCTGGAGTCAGCCTTACACACACAGGACACAGCACAGACATGAGGTCCCATAATCAGCTCCTGGGCTTGCTGCTGCTCTGGCTTGCAGGTAAGGAAGACAGCATTAGAAAATGAAAATTGTTCAGCAAGTGTGGTCAGTGTTGTCTGCTGTACTGATAAGTTCTCTTATAATAGAATTAATTGTGAATTTGTTTTCAATTTTTCCATCTCAGGTGCCAAATGTGACATTCAGATGACCCAGACTCCTGCCTCCCTCTTTGCATCTCTGGGAGACACTGTCACCATCACATGCCAGGCAAGTCAGAACATTGGTAGCTTGTTAGCATGGTACCAGCAGAAAACAGGGAACCCTCCTAAGCTCCTGATTTATTATGCAAGCAGCTTGGCAGAAGGGGTTCCATCAAGGTTCAGTGGCACTAGATCTGGCACACAGTTTTCTCTCAAGATCAGCAGCCTGCAACCTGAAGATGTGGCTAACTATTACTGTCAACAGTATAATAGCTTACCTCCCACAGTGATTCAAGTCATAGCATAAACCACCCGGGGAAGCAGAAGTGAGAGACTAGGCTACCCCAAATGCTCCTTGTGGTGTCTGCAGATGCTGAGAGTGTTTCTCTTTTCTTTATGCCCAAGATTCTAGGGTCTATGTTATGGTTTTGTATAGAGACCAGATAAATTTTTCTGTCCTAAGTATCTTACCCAACCCTACATAGCATTAAAATTGTGAGGGTTGTTCTCTTGACTTACATGGAATACTAACATTTCTTGAGTTGTAGATTTCATGCAGGGGCTTTTGTTCTGTTGAATTGTTTATTTCCTGATGTTCACTTTAATTCTGAATAAAATCCTTGATACCTTGTTGCAGCATAGATCACACTGAGGCATTCCTCTATTAGAAGAACAGAACTTTATGTTGTAATTTTAATAACCAATCTATTCATGAACTTCTCAAAGACTCCTACATAGTTAACAAAATTGCTCCTTTCAATCTTCTCTGTGATTCTATGAAATTTCTCTTTATGCTGAACTGAAACTTGCTGAGGGAACCTCAAAGGTTGCATATGTATGATATAAAAATGCCCTCAAGCATCAACATCCCTATAAATCCATGACAGTAACAACAGTTGGATTTTTTGCCAATATTTAGGAACAATACTAGGATGATTGAGCAGGTCTAAAGACTACATGGTTAGAGGCCTGTACCTTCAGGGCAGCTAGCTCTGAGTTTAGTATTCTTAACCTAGGAATCCAATATTTAAAGTAGAAATGTTCAAGAAACTATGAGCTTGCTAGTAAATTCATAGCTATTACTCAGACTCCAACTGCATGCAATAAAATGATCACTACATGAATATATTTAGTAGCATTTGTTTTCATATATATATATATATATATATATATATATATATATATATATATATCATACCCAGATACTTTAGATGCAAAATTTTTAATTTTTAGAGAATCATGAGAGACTTTATTATATATGTTCATTGTAGGCTGAGGCTTAGTTATGCAAACTTAGATAAGCTTTAGTCTCCTGGGGCCTTCCCACTAAAAGTTCCCTGTGATCTTAAAATTCTGGGCATATAAGAGAGACATTTTCAGTAGGTTGGTATAACAGAAGGAACAGCTGGAGTGCCAGCCTCACTCTTTTGCCTGAGGAATTTGTGTTATGACTTGAATTGCTGGAGGAATATATCATAGCTTTGTGGACAGTAACAAATTACAACATCTTCTGTCACCATGCTCCTGATGGGGAGAATAAATTTTGTCCAAGAATTATTGCCACTGAATCCTGATGGGAACCCAAGATGGCAAAAAGAATTCATCATAGATTGCAATCTTTGAAATATTTCCTGGTTTCTTCTGGTGTCAGTATAAGTAGCTGTTAATTTTTGATTTCCTGACATATGATGGTGAATGTATACTAGAGCTGTCAACAGTGAGTATGGAGACTGGTTCAACAAGATTACAGACACATCTAGCTCCTTAGATTGGAAAATTCAACTCAAATACAAACACAATAAATGATATATTAAAAAGTAAGTCATAAAACAATCCCACACCAGTTTGGAATTATTATTAATAAAAGGGTTATTTATTTAAAGGAAAAACTTACAGATCACTGTCCTAGAAAACAGCCCTCTGCATGATCAGAAAAAAGAGTCTGGTAGCTAGAAGTAGAGTCCGAAGCAAGAGAGGGAGCTCACGGCTACCACTGCTTTTTCAAGCCAAAGAGACCATGCCCAAGTGAGCTGGTATCTTAAAGGCTATTGGCAGAAGGAGCAGAAGGAGCTCCCACAGCACCTCCACATTTTGTTTAAGTAAGAGAGTTCTAAACCTACTACAAAATTATATACAATAAGAACAAATATCCTATTCTAACTAGCGTAAATCTTGTATAATAAATAACCTGGCCAAGTCATGAGAGGAAAGTAACTACATTTATCTAATCTTCAACCCCATCAAAGATCTGAGAAGGGAAATAATTTTACTTGAGTAATTAGGAAGTACAAACAAACAACTTCCAAAACATGCAATGAGTCACAAAGACAACTGGCTACCTGGGCAATCACTACAAAGTCACGTTTGCAGTGGTAAGCAACTAACTTTGGCTAAGGCCTAGAATAACTGACAAATTATTTTTAAAGGCAAGAAACTTTTCAAAACCATCTTACCCTGTCTTGGTAAGATTTAACAGTTCTGCTTATCCATTTCCAGATACTATGTATTTTGTCAGTAGTTGAGGTATGGGCAGTTGCTTGCCTAGAGGCCAGTTTTGCCAAGAAGAAGACAAGCTCCAAGTGAAGTATCTTTCATGCTCAACAATCTCTCAAGAATAAATTGGTGTTGCCAGGAGTGATTGTGTCTCGCTACCACAGAACTCTAAGTTAGATTAAATGCCATTTTCTACAGTTTTTTGAAGAGGTTAAAGATTATCTACTTATATATGACTATTAATCTATAATTCTTATACATATCAAAATGCCAACACAGTTTCTTTATTTAACCAACGAAAGCAACACAGACAGAAGAACCTCCTACACCATTTACCCATTCTGTATGCTGTCATTTTGAGTTGTTGACCATGTTCTTTACTTTACAGAAGCTCTTCAGTTTCAGACAGTCTCATTTATTAATTGTTTCTTTCAGTGTCTATGCTGCTGGGGTTATATTTAGGAAGCAGTCTCCTGTGTCAATGAATTGAAGTGTACTTCCCACCTTCTCTTCTATAAGGTTCAGTGTGGCTGGCTTTATGTTGAGGTCTTTGATCCATTTGGACTTGAGTTTTGTGTATGGTGATAGATATGGGTCTATTTTCATTCTTCTACATGTTTATATCCAGTTATGCCAGCACCATTTGCTAAATATGCTTTTTTTCATTTGATACTTTTTGCTCCTTTGTCAAAATCAGGTGTTCAAAGGTGTTAGGATTAATATCCAGGTCCTTGATTCAGTTCCATTGGTCTTCCTGACTGTTTTTATGAGAAAACCAGGCATTTTCAGTACGTTGCTCTGTTGTTTTAAGTCATGGATTGTGATGCCTGCAGACGTTCTTTCATTGTACAGGACTGGGCTATTATGGTTTTTGTTTTTGTTTTTGTTTTGTTTTGTTTTACTTTTCCATATGAAGTTGAGTACTATTCTTTCAAGGTCTGTGACAAATTTTTCTGGGATTTTCCTGGGCATTGCATTGAATCTGTAGATTACTTTTGGTAAGATTACCATTTTTACTATGTTAATTATTCCTACCCAAGACCATGGGAGATATTTTCACTTTCTGGTGTCTTCTTCAATTTCTTTCTTCAAAGATTTAAAATTTTTGTCATACAATTCTTCCACTTGTTTGGTTAGTGTTACTCCAAGATATTTTATGTTATTTGTGGCTATTTTGAAGGGTATTGTTTCTCTGATTTCTTTCTAAGCCCTTTGATTATCTGAGTACAAGAGGGATACTGAATTTTTGAGTTAATATTGTATCTTGTTAAAATACTGAAAGAGTTTATGAGTTATAGAAATTTCTTGGTAGAATTTTTTCGGTTGCTTATGTAAACTGTCATATCATCAGCAAATAGTGAGAGTTTTACTTCTTTTTTTCGATTTGTGTCCCCTTGATCTCCTTTTTGTATCCTATTGCTCTAACTAGAACTTCAAGAACTATATCGAATAGATATTGAGAGAGTGGAAATCCTTGTCTTTTTCCTGATTTCATACTCTGTGTGATTAGTGTTTTGATTATTATGTGGTGAGGGGACCTATTCTTGGATTCAGTCTATTTGGTGTTCTGTAAGCTTCTTGTATCTTTATAGGCATGTCTTTCTTTAGATTGGGAAAGTTTTTTTTCTATGATTTTGTTAAATATATTTTCTGTACTTTTGAGTTGACCTTCTCCTCCTTATAAACTTATTATTCTTAGGGTTGGCCTTTTTATGGTGTTCCATATTTCCTGGATATTTAGGGTTAAACTTTTGTTAGATTTAATGTTTTCTTTAACTGATGAGTCTATTTCCTCTATATTATCTTCAGCGCTTGAGATTCTCCCTTCCATCCTTTATATTCTGCTCTTAATACTTGTGTTTGTGGTTCCTGATCATTTTCTCATGATTTCTGGTTCAATACTTCCCTCTGCTTATGTTTTCTTTATTGTCTCTATTCAGTTTTTAAGTCTTGTATAGTTTCTTTCATATGTTTGATTGGTTTTTCTTGGTTTGTTTTAAGGGATTTGTTGTTATCTTCCAATTTTTTGTTTTTTTTCTCCATTTCCTTGAGGGAATTTCTTATTTCCTCTTTAAGAGTTTTAAACATTCTCCTGAAGTTATTTTTAGGTCATTTTCTTCTGCTTCAACTATATTTGGTTGTTCAAGTCTTGCTGTTGTAAGTTCTTTAGGTTTTACTGATGTTGTGTTGCTGTTTGTGGTGTTGCAACTGTTCTTACCATTTCTACTCATCTTTTCCTCTAATAGGTGTGGTTGGGGCTGTCTGTGATTCTGTTGATTAATCCTCTAGGTGCCTATGAATCCAAGGCTCAGATGGTTGTTCCTCTTGTTACAGTTAGTGCCATGGTTCTAGTTACCCCTTTGGTCAATCCATGTTCCTAGAGGTCACTCAGCACTCCTGTGATTTACTCCACTCCCTTGGAGTTTCCTGTCCTAGCCCTGCTCTAGCCTAGGTTGTTGGCTTTGACCTGTTTCTGTAAATCCTGGTCTGGATCTATTACTACAGGATTCCCTGGCTTGGAGTTGGTCCTGCAAAGCTCTCTTGCTCTGGTCTACTCCCTCAGAGTTTCTAGGCTCAGGTATACCCAGACTTGCAGAGGATCTGGCTCAGGCTTACTCCCTGAGAGGTCCCAGACTCAAGCTCAGACCCACAGAGGTTAATGGTTCCTATGTATTCTCTTTGATGTACCAGACCAATGCCCAAACCCACAGAGGTCCTGGCTCAAGCCTATTCCCTCTGAGGTCCTAGAATCACCCCTGAACCCACAGAAATCTCTGGTTCTTGCCTACTCCCTTGGAGGTCCCATATTCATCTCCAGACCCACATGGGTCCTGCCTTAGGTGTACTCCCTTGAAGGTCCCAGATTCATGTTGAAACCCTCATCTGTTTCTGTCTCTTTCTCATTCACTCAGTGGTTGCTCCCCTGTACCTGTTCCTGTGGAGTTCCCTGTCTTAGGTCTGCTCTGACTCAGATCACTGGATCAGTCCTGGTTCTTGCTTCCTCAGGCACACTCCACCTTAGGTAGCTGGTTCAGTCCCACTCCCCTGGAACATTTTTTGACTTGGGCCAGGCCCAGCCCAAGGTGCAGTTCATTGGCTCAGGCCTACTTTGGCCTAGGTTACTGGCTTTGACCTGTTTCTGTAAATCCTGGTCTGGATTCACTCCTGCAGAGGTCCGTGACTTGGAGTTGGTCCTGAAAAGGTCTCTGGCTTTGCTCTACTCCCTTGGAGTTCGCAGGCTCTAGTATGCCTACACTCACAGAGGCTGTTACGTCTTAATTTAACCCATTTCTATTAATCTGTGTATCACCACGTGGTTGTGGCTTACGTAAGGCAAGTTTTCAGCATGCCTATTTCCAGCAGAGGCTATATGGCATCTCCTAACTCTACCTTCTTACTCCCAGCATTCAGTTTATATTTTCTTCCCTGCCTCTATTCTGCCTTGTCTGGACCAGGACAATTCTTTATCAACCAATGGTATTCACATCATGTATCAGGAATTTTATAATATCATCAAGACTCAAAACACTCATCTGTCTTTTTAAACCACATAATTACTGCTCACACCCAAGGATGTTACATATTTTTAAAATATTTTCCATGAACACATAAACCATTTTCTAAAGAACCAATACAATGGTTCCCATCATATTGATTTCCTTCACAACACACGAAAATTGTTGGTTGGGGGCACAAGAATTCAATTTTTACTCACTGTTTTCAGACTCTATTTCTTAAAAATCATCATGATTTAAGGTATTGAAAAATGACACCAAACTCACTATCTTAGTTATAGTCTTCATTGCTGTGAAGAAATATCATAATTATATCAACACTAAAACAAAAACATTTACTTGGTGCTGTATAACTGTTTCAGAGGTTTAGTCCATTATTCTCAAGGCAGGAAGCATGGTGGTAGGCAGGATAAGACCTCAACATCTGGGTCCCCAGACAGCAGCATAAGACAGTAACACACTGGCCACACTTGAGGATCTGAGAACTCAAATACTGTCCCAAGTGACACACTTCCTCAAGAAATGTCATGCATCTTGGCTCTAGAGGGGATCCTAGGTGTCCATGGGGATGTCCCCAGCTAGGTCCTTGGACAGCAGAGAAGAGGGTACCTGAACGGCCCTTGCCCCTCTATCACGCTGATGATTATCTCGAATATCACCATAGAATCTTTGTCCTGCAAAGGATGGAGATAGAGAAAGAGACCCTCATCAGAGGAATGGACTGAGCTCACAAGGTCCAGTTGAAAGTCAGAAGGGAGAAGATGAGCAAAGAAGTCAGGACCACGAGGGGTTCGTCCATCAACTGAGGCAGTGTGCCTGTTCTAATGGGAGCTCACCAAGTCCAGCTGGACCAGGGCTGAATGAGCATGTGATCAAACCCAGTTCTCTGATTGTGGCTAACAATGGGGGCTGACTGAGAAGCCATTGATAAAGGCACTGGGACTTGTATTTACAATATGTTCTGGCTTTTTGGGACCCTAGTCTATATGGATGCACAGCTCCCTAGGCCTGGATGTAAGGGGGAGAACCTTGGACTTCCCACAGGACAGGGTTCCCTGCCCTCTCTCAAGCAGGGTGGAAGAGGGAAGAGGGTGTGTGCGGGAGTGGGAGGGGATTGGGAGGAGGGAAGGAAGTGTAAATAATTTAATGAAAAAATAAATAAAAATAAAAACATCAAAAAAGTCATGCATATTTCATCTAGGCCTCCTAATAGTGCCACTTCCTATGGGCCAAACTTTCAAACACATGAATTGATGGTTGTGCTTTCTACCCAGACTACCATATTCCTCATCCTGGCCCCATACTATGGTGCAGAAATGTATTCAATCGAACTTCAAAATTCCAGATAGACTATAACAGTATCAAACTTGTTTAAAAGTGCAAAGTCCAAAGTCTCTTCTCAGATCCTGCAAACTCTTAACTGAATCCCTTTGAAAAAGCAAACTGAAAAGATAGATTACATACTTCCAACATACAATGGCACTAGATATAAATCACTGTTCCCAAAGGAAGGAAAGAGAATATAGTGTGGAAACACTGAACAAATACAAGATCAAAAACAAATTGAAAAAAATGCCAAACTCTGTATGTTCATGTAAGATATTAAAAGATTCTGCTGATGTACACGTCTACTCAGCTTTGTTGACTGCAAAAAGAAATATATATATATCTTGGATCAGTTTACTTGCCTGTTTGCAGTTTTGCAACTGTGGCTAAGGCCAGCCATTGCTGATTTGCATGTGTCCAGAGTACAACCCACTGATCTGAGGACTTCTTCATATTCAGGACATAGCCTGTGCCATACTCAGCCTCTGAGGGGATACAACACAGAAAAGAGGACACCTACTCAGCTCCTGAGGTTGTACCTGACCTGGATTGCACATAACTAAGATATCATTGGAAATATGTTCTGATTGCGGTCAGTACTGACTGGTCTCTGCAAAAGCTCTGAAATAACAGAATTAATTTTGTGGAAATTTGTTTTCAACATTCCTGTCTCATGTGCCAGATGTGAAATCCAAATGGCTCAATCTCCAGGCTTTCTGTCTGTATCTATGGAAGACAGTGTCAACATCACATGCCAGGCAAGTCAGAGCATTGATAAAAAGGTAGCATGGTGTCAGCAGAGACCATGAAAATTCTTAAACTCCTGATCTATGGTGCAAACAGCTTGGAAGATGGGGCTCAATGGCAGTAAATCTGGCACATAGTTTCCTTGCAAGATTAGTAGTCTGCAGTCTGAAGATGGTGCAGCTTAATACTGTTTACATTACAGTAACTCTAACACAGTGATTTAAGTCATGACTTAAACCCAGATAAGCAGAAGTGAAAGGAACAGCTGCCCCAGTTGCTTCTTTTGTGGTCACTAGCTGCTGATGGTGTTTTTCTTTTCTCTTTGCCAGTATTTAAAGGTGAATGTGATGTTTTTGTATAGGGATCAAACACACTCTTTCATGTACTAAAACTCAGTCCCCTCCTGAGCACTAGAATTAAAAGCAGGGGAGTCGAACTCTTTACTCACATGAATTATTTACTTTTCCTGGGTTGCAGTTATGGGAACAGTGGATATTTACACAACAGAGTTACAAAAACATGCACACAAACATTCAAACATATGTTTGTATGCATGCAAAACATGTATACACAAAGAATAAAATTAGGTGAGCCTTAAATATTTAAAAACACTTAGGAACCCTGGTATTCTGACAAACTGATAATGGGAACAAAATATTCCCAAAATCTAGCATCCATTTTTGTCTTCCTGACCACAATATCCTCAGATAGCTTCTTGGCTCTCATATCATATGCAATGAGGATTCAAGCCTTCCTCCATTAAGTGTTTATTCATTTCTCTTCTTACTAGGAGAACAAATGTTTGTTTTAGTTACTTTATTATTGCTGTGAAAAAACAACACAACCAAGGCAATTCATAGAAGAAATCTTTTAATTTGGGGGCTTACCATTCTGGCAATTTGATCCATGACAAACATTGTAGGAAAAATGGAAGAATCAGGCAGGCATTGTCCAGGAGTAATAGCTAAGAGCTTCTATCTTTATCTGAGAGTTGGGGAAATATAAAAGAAAGCTAACTGGAAATGAAGCAGCAATGACATCAATCTGCATAAATCTCTGCTCTACTACCATGAAATGATATCATTCCAACTTATGACTTGATAGGAGCCTCTAATTTGATCACATCCACTCAGAGAAATTTAGATAATCAGTGATAGTCAACAAATCAGCCTACACAAGATTTTGTACCATTAACAGTATCCTTAAAAAAATGTATGCATCTGTGAGCTCCTTGGCAAGCAAGGACATCTGATCTCAGCACCAGAAGAGACATCCAGAGGTGAGTGAGATCCTGGCCCCGCGGCAGCAGCTCAGGAGTCCGGGAGCAGAACACAGCCTCTCCTAAACACCCTACACTTCCCTGGTCTTCCGGCTGGGGCCACTCTCCCTGGCTACTGCTTCTCTCTTCCTACCCCACCCAGCTTGCATCCAGAATAACCCTCCCTTCTTCCTCCCCTCTTTGGGTTCATAACATCTCCAGCTCAGTCTGATCGGGGCGCTGGGACAGGATAGGGAGTGCTTTGTTTCAATAGCCTGCCTGCAGCAAGGTAGGCATTTTGTCTGCAAGCTCCTTGGCAAGCAAGGACACCTGATCTCTGCACCAGAAGATACATCCAAGAGGCAAACAAGGACACCTGATTCTGTAAAAGAAGATCTATAGAGGAGCATTCGAAAGAAGAGATGGGCAGGCGCCAATGCAAGAATTCCTCCAACAATCGGAAAAAAAAAAAAAAAACATGAAATCACCAGAACCCAGCAACCTTACAACAGGGGGATTTGAACACCTCAATCAAGAAGAAGTAGAAAACCTTGACTTTTTGAAAGTGATAGAGGCCCTAAAACAGGAGGTGAAAAACTCCCTTAAAGAAATGGATTAGAAGAATAACAAAAAGTTTGAAAAATTCAGTAAATCTGTAAATGATATCCTAGGAAACCAAGGAAAAACAATCAAACAGATAATGGAAACAGTTCAAGACTTGAAAACTGAAATGGAGGCAAGGAAGAAAACAAAAACCGAGGCCAGCCAGATACGGAAAATCTAGGTAAATGAATAGAGACTACAGTAACAAGCATAACCAACAGAATACAAGAGATAGAAGAAAGAATCTCTGATTCTGAAGATACCATAGAGAAAATAAATGCACTGATCAAAGAAATCAGCAAATCAAACAAATTCTCAGCCGGGCTGTGGTGGCGCTCGCCTTTAATCCCAGCACTTGGGAGGCAGAGGCAGGCAGATCTCTGAGTTCGAGGCCAGCCTGGTCTACAAGAGCTAGTTCCAGGACAGGCTCTAGAAACTACAGGGAAACCCTGTCTCGAAAAAAAAAAAAAAAAAACAAATTCTCATCACAAAACATTCAGGAAATCTGGCACACAATAAAAAGAACAAACATAAGAATAATAGAGGTAGAAGAAGGAGAAGAAGTACAGCTCAACAGTCCAGAAAATATATTTAATAAAATTATAGAAGAAAACTTTCCCAATCTAAAGAAAGATATTCCTATGAAGGTTCAAGAAGCATACAGAGCACGAAATAAACTGGATCAAAAAAAAAATCCCCTCGCCACATAATAATCAAAACACACAACATACAGAATAAAGAAAGAATATTAAGACCTGCAAAGGAAAAAGGTCAAGTAACTTAAAAAGGTAAACCTATTAGACTTACACCTGACTTCTCTATGGAAACCATGAAAGCCAGAAGGTCCTGGATGGATGTAGGGCAGAAACTAAGAGACCATGGATGCAAGCCCAGACTACTCTACCCAGCCAAGCTTTCATTCAAAATAAATGGAGACAAAAAAATTTACAGGATAAAAACAAATTTAAACAATATGTAGACACAAATCCAGCCTTACAGAAAGTAATAGAAGGAAAATCACAAACCAAGGAGTACAACAGTGCCCACAATAACTCAGACATCTAGCAACCCTTCACCAGCACATCTCAAAGAAGGGAGACACACAATCTCTTCTACCAAAAAACAAAACCAAAAAAAAGACGACCGAAATTAAAAAACACTGGTCATTAATATCACTTAACATGAATGGACTCAACTCACCGATAAAAAGGCACAGACTAAAAGATTGGATACGAAAACAGGATCCAACATTCTCCTGTTTACAAGAAACACACCTCATCCACAAAGACAGACACCTACTCAGAGTAAAGGGTTGGGAAAAGGTTTATCAAGCAAATGGACCTAAGAAACAATCCTGTGTGGCCATACTAATTTCTAACAAAGTTGACTTCAAACTAAAATCAATCAGAAGAGATGGAAAGGGATACTTTATACTCATAACAGGAAAAATCCTTCAGAATGAAGTCTCAATCCTGAATATCTATGCCCCTAATATAAAAGCACCCACTTATGTAAAAGAAACACTACTAGAACTCAAGGCAGCCATCAAACCACACACACTAATAGTAGGAGACATCAACACTCCTCTCTCACCAATGGACAGGTCAATCAGACAGAAACCTAACAGAGAATTGAAAGACTTAATGGAGGTAATGAACCAAATGGACTTAACAGACATCTATAGAACATTCCAACCAAATAGGAAAGAATATACCTTCTTCTCTGCGGCTCATGGAACCTTTTCGAAAATTGACCATATACTTGGTAACAAAGCAAACTTCCACAGTTACAAAAAAAAATTAGTAACCACCTGTGTCTTAACAGATCACCATGGATTAAAATTAGAATTCAATAGCAATGCTACCCCCAGAAAGCCCACAAACTCATGGAAACTGAACAGTCAACTACTGACCCACACCTGGGTCAAGGAAGAAATAAAGAAAGAAATTAAAGTCTTTCTTGAATTTAATGAAATCAAAGACACAACATACTCAAACCTATAGGACACAATGAAAGCAGTGCTAAGAGGAAAGTTCATAGCAATAAGTGCCCACTTAAAGAAAACAGAGAAAGCACTCATTGGAGACTTAACAGCACACCTGAAAGCTCTGGAAAAAAAAAAAGAAGCACACTCACCTAGGAGGAAGACTGGAAGTAATCAAACTGAGGGCAGAAATCAACAAAATAGAAACACAGAAAACAATCCCAAGAATCAATGAAACCAAAAGATGGTTCTTGGAGAAAGTCAACAAGATTGACAAACGCCTAGCCAAACTAATCAAATGGCAGAGAGAGAACAAGCAAATTAATAAGATCAGAAATGAAAAGGGGGACATAACCACAGACACAGATAAAATTCAGAGAATCATTAGATCTTACTACAAACGCCTTTATGCCACAAAATTTGAAAATGTAAAAGAAATGGACATTTTTTAGATAAGTACCATATACCAAAGTTAATCCAGGACCAGGTAAACGCTCTACATAATCCTGTTAGTTGCGAAGAATTAGAAACTGTTATTAAAAACCTCCCTACCAAAAAGAGCCCAGGACCAGATGGTTCCAATGCAGAATTCTACCAGAACTTCCAAGAAGACCTAATACTTATTCTCCTTAAGGTATTTCATAATATAAAAACAGAAGAGTCACTGCCAAATTCCTTTTATGAAGCTACAGTTACCCTGATACCTAAACCACAGAAAGACTCAACCAAGAAAGAGAATTACAGGCCATTCTCACTCATGAACATTGACGCAAAAACTCTCAATAAAATACTGGCAAACCAAATCCAAGAACACATTAGAAAAATTATTCACTACGATCAAGTAGGCTTCATCCCAGAAATGCACGGCTGGTTCAACATACAAAAATCTATCAATGTAATCCATCATATAAATAAACTGAAGGAAAAAAAACTTATGATCATCTCATTAGATACTGAAAAAGCATTTGACAAAATTCAGCACCCTTTTATGATGAAGGTCTTGGAGAAATTACGGATACAAGGGTCATTCCTAAATATAATAAAAGCTATTTACAGCAAGCCGACAGCTAACATCAAATTAAACGGAGAGAAACTCAAGGCTATCCTACTAAATTCAGGAACACGACAAGGCTGTCCACTCTCTCCTTATCTCTTCAATATAGTGCTTGAAGTTCTAGCAATAGCAATAAGACAACATAAGGGAATCAAGGGGATTCGATTTGGAAAGGAAGAAGTTAAACTGTCATTATTTGTAGATGATATGATAGTGTACATAAGCGGCCCCAAAAACTCCACCAAAGAACTCCTACAGCTGATAAACTCCTTCAGTAACGTGGCAGGCTACAAGATCAACTCCAAAAAATCAGTCGCCCAGTTCTATGAAAGTTTATGTTGATTATGTAAGGATATTTGAGTGCAGAAGCTTGGTTTGGTTTAATTGAAAGCATAATAATGAAATCTGTGCTCAGGAATCACCAAATATTTAATTTTTTCATGCAATTTCATCATAAAGATACATTAACAATTAAAAGTCTTGAGCTGAGTGAGATTCCCTGTTTTTATAATCAACATCAGAACAATTTATGTTTATTACTTAAAGGATTGAGATACCATTGTTCTAAATTGTTTAAATAAATTTGTCCCATTTCAAATATTATTATGCTTAAAAATTAACTCAAATGAATTGTAGGAAGCTGGAAGAAATCACAATTTGGTGAGGTTGAAACATATAAGAAAAGGAAGATGAAAATATATTAAAATTTTAACTTTTGAATCACAATTTTAACTTTAATAGTTAGAGAAATGTGATCTGTGTATATAGAGACCTTACAGAATTTCCAGCCTTCAGCTAATGACTAAAGCTCTGGGATAAATAAAAAAGAAACACAGCATGAAAGCTTGAGTAAGACAAATGTATTTGCACAAATGGAAAACAAACTGCATATATTATTATATAGAGATGTAGCTATTTGCTTACACGGAGTTTAAAGCTAAAAAAGAGATAAGTCCAGTATAAAGCAGTAAAGAAATTAATTTAACCAAAGCATATTTTTTAATTACTTGGTTATGATACTGAATAACTTTGGAGAAGTGAGGCATGTTAGACTAGCATGAACTTTGATTCAGCTTTACCTCATTTGATCCTGTTTGCTGCAAGGCCCTCACACACCATCCTCCTGTAATAGAAGAGTTTCCAGGGCTACATAACAACTGGCTTGGATGAAGGGCTATGGCAGCTGGCTTTCTTGAAAATAGGTAGAAATTGAAGAACATTGGTGGTCAAGAACCTCAGCTACAAAAGTGTACTCTTTGTTCTTCAGCATCTCAAGTGCAGTACTCTATGTTCCTCATTCAATAAACAGCACATTTGGCATCTGAGTCATCCCAAACAATGATGTTTTTATTAGTATCTGACCCATCAAGTAGTCTGAAAATAGCAATAAACTCCAACATACTTAGCTTCCCCCTTGCTGATTTTCAATACTTGATTTTCAATTTTCAATCAGTCCTTGATCCACTGCCACTGAATGCATCTGCCAACTTTGAGGATGCCTTGTAAACCTTATAAATGAAGAATAATAGAGACTGGACTGGGTTCTGCAGATATGAAGTCAAATAAATGTCTCCATTATTCTGTAAGAGGCTCTGACTATTCGTGCAGGAGAGGGACACTGACCTTGCAGGGCTTACAGGCTGGGGAGATTGCAGGTTGAGTCATCATCACAAAGTCACCACTGGAAGCTGAAATAAAGAGAGAAATGGAAAACTCTTGTGTAATTTTATGAATAATGTGAATTTTCCTTTTTGTGGAATCTTTATATTGTGGACTATCAATTTTGTTGAAGCACCAAATATATTCTCACAAAAAAGAGGAAATTTAAAATCAGAAACAGTCTCTCTAGCTATCACCATATCACACACAATATCACAATATCCCATGCCATTATATCAGAATCTCTCTCTCTCTCTCTCTCTCTCTCTCTCTCTCTCTCTCTCTCTCTCTCTCTCTCTCCTCTTGCACTATGTATTTCTCTCTTTCTCTCTCTCTCTCTTTCTCTCTATTTCTCACACACACATGCAAACACACACAGAGAAAAAGAATACAGACAGACAGAGAAAAAGAAAGGAAAGAAGGAAGGAAGGAAGGAAGGAAGGAAGGAAGGAAGGAAGGAAGGAAGAAGAAAGAAGAAAGGGAAGAAAGAAAGAAAGAAAGAAAGAAGAAAAAGAAGAAAAAGAAAGAAAGAAAGAGAGAAAGAAAAGAAGAAGAAGAAAGAAGAGAGAAGAAAGAAGAAAGAGACAGAAACCTATACTTCCAACCTCATACTGGAGGACAGAAATTGCCATGTTAACATGTGAACAGAACACACTTAGAGACATTGGCAGCAGGAAACCCCTGTGCTCACCTCTCTTCCCATATTGTTCTTCATCTTTCTCTGCTTATCAGAAATCCAGATCATCAGCAGCCCCTGCAGCTGCATTAAAAGCCTCATTTTGAGAGGTAGAATTGAGGAAGGTAATCAGTCAAGGAAAGAGTACAGTTGAGTTTATACTGAGGACTTGCAAGGGAAGTTCTTCCCTGGGGTGCAATATGCAAATCCTCTGGCCAGTGCAATAGGATTCTTCAATTGGAAAAATAACATTGAAAGTCTTCTATGTTTGGGGTGAATGTAGTAAAACAAATTGTGTTTTATACTGGTGGGAGAATAGCGTGATATTGAAAATTGGTAGATGTGGAAGGTACCATGTCCCATTGGAAAAGAATTTCAGAGGTCTGGATGTCAAAATAACCTTCTATCTTCTTGCAGATTGTGTGTGTGTGTGTGTGTGTGTGTATGTATGTTTGTGTGTATGTATGGATATACATCTTTCATTTGTTAACACTGAAAATTACATAGAGTGCTGGCAAAACAAACCATATTAGTTTGTTACATTTACTGATTTATCTCATTATCTGAAAAGACTGCTTTTGATTCAACCAAAATCAGAAGAGGATAATTTAAGAGATTTAAAATTTGAGTAAGTAGGATTTTTCTTGGGTAATTAAACAAGCTAAAGCTTATTTGTCACAAGGACAATGTCTTGGTCAGGTCACAGGTCAAGAGTCACAACATCAACTTTGTGGATTTAGAGCAAAGCTAATACCATCCTGAAAATGCACAAACCAATAGCTCTTCACTATGAAAAACAGTAGCTTCCATAACTTGGTATAATATAAATATGTCTGTGAACTTGACTTAAATATATGATAGCCTTGTCATACTGAGAATCTTAGACCTGTCCAATTGCAAGGTTAAACAGACTTTGAGTTAGATTTTTTGAGGTGGAAGTAAGAGTTTTAGCAATGGGCCCTAGTAGATACAATGGACATCTTAATTTATTTAGAGATATCACTAGTTTATAAGTGTATGTAATAAATTTTCCCTATTGTGCAGAAACATTTTTCATCACAGATAACTAAGATAAATTCATTCTACCAATAAGCCAGAAGTTTTCCAGCAAATGAATAGCTAATGTACAGAGACATGAACTTCATGAAGGTGAGGGAGAGACTTCACAGTTACTTTTTTGCACTAGGCTTGCTCAAGTGATACTAAAGTTGAGTGAGGGATTTTAGGCATTTTATAATCTAAGCATTATACAGTACTTGGTGAGACTGGCACAAACACAGACTGCTAGGTAAACAGTCAGAATTTCCTGAGGAAGTTCCTCTTGTAATGTGAATTTTATATTCATTGCATTGGCAGTTTGATCATGTCAGCCAAACTACAGTGACTCCCATGCTGAAAAATAAATGTTAAGCAACTTTGAGAACCACAGTCTCAGAGGCTGACAAGATAGCAACTTGACACAACTCCAGGGGTACTGAAGAAGTGAGTCTTATCTCTGGCTACTCTCTACATTATGAGTTCCAATAATAAGTACCAAGAATTTTGTTGCCTGAGACTTTTCTGTTTCTTTTTTTTAATTTTTTAAATTTTTTCTTTCTTTTTTTCTTTTTTATTATTGTTATTATCATTACAAATTTTCACCTCCTCCCCTCCTCCCGTTTCCCTCCTCCTCCCCCTCCTCCCCCTTCCCCCCATTTCCCCCTGCCCCTCCCTCTCCAGTCCAAAGAGCAGTCAGGGTTCCCTGCCCTGTGGGAAGTCCAAGGTCCTCCCCCCTCCATCCAAGTATAGGAAGGTGAAGATCCAAACAGACTAAGTTCTCACAAAGCCAGTACATGCAGTAGAATCAAAACCAAGTGCCATTATCCTGGGCTTCTCAGTCAGCCCTCCTTTTCAGCCGTGTTCAGTATGATGAAGGTTTCTACAGTGCATAAACAAACTGCATAAATAAATAAAAGTCAAATTTTGAGACAATTTAAAGGATAACTACCTCTATAGTTTTTAAAATTTATTTATTATTTATTTATTTATTTATTTAAATTTTCCACCTCTTCCCCTAGTCCCATTTCTCTGCCACCCCTTCTCCCTCTCCAGTCCTAAGAGAAGTCAGGGTGCCCTGCCCTGTGGGAAGTTCAAGGCCCTTCCCCCTCCATCCAGGTCTATGAAAGTGTGCATCCAAACAGACTAGGCTCTCTAAAAGCAGTACATGCAATAGAATCAAAACCCATTGCGATTATCATTGGCTTCTCAGTCAGCCCTCATTGTCAGCCATATTCAGAGAGTCCATTCTGATCACATGCTCATTCAGTCCAGTCCATCTGGCCTTGGTGAGCTCCAATTAGATCAGTCACACCGTTTCAGTGGGTGGACACACCCCTTGTGGCCCTGACTTCCTTGCTCATGTTCTCCCTCATTCTGTGTTTCATCTGGACCTTGGGAGCTCAGTCCAGTGCTTCAACGTAGGTCTCTGTCTCCATCTCCATCCATCACCAGATGGAGGTTCTATGGTGATATGCAAGATATTCATCAGTGTGTCTATGGAAGAAGGCCAGTTCAGGCACCCTCTCCTCTTCTGCCCAAGGACCTAGCTGGGGACATCCCCTTGGACACCTGGGAACCCCACTAGGTCAAGTCTCTTGCCAAGCCTAAAATGGATCCCTTAATTAAGATATCTTCTTCCCTTATCCACCCTTCCTCCATCTCAACCATCCCATTCCCCCAAGCTCTCCCCAATCCTCCCCTTCTCCCATCTCTCTCCCTGTCTCCCCTTTCACCCACCTCACCCTTTCCCCTGTGCTCCCAACTTTTGCCTGGCAATCTTGTCTACTTCCAATATCCAGGAAGATAAATATATGTTTTTCTTTAGGTTCACCTTATTATTTAGGTTCTCTAAGATTATGAACTATAGGTTCAATGTCCTTTGTTTATGTCTAGAATCCACTAATGAATGAGTACATACCATATTCATCTTTGTGGGTCTGGGTTATCTCAGTAAAGTGTTTTATATTTCCATCCATTTGCATGCAAAATTCAAGATGTCATTGTTTTTTACCACTGAGTGGAACTCTAATGTGTATACGTGCCACACCTTCTTTATCCATTCTTCCATTGAGGGGCACCTAGGTTGTTTCCAGGTTCTGGCTATTACAAATAGTGCTTCTATGAACATAGTTGAACAAATGCTTTTGTAGTATGATTGGGCATCTCTTGGGTATATTCCCAAGAGTGGAATTGCTGGGTCCTGAGGTAGGTTGACTCCCAGTTTCCTGAGAAACCGCCACACTGATTTCCAAAGTGGTTGCACAAGTTTGCATTCCTACCAGCAATGGATGAGTGTTCCCCTTACACTACATCCTCTCCAGCATAAGTTATCATTGGTGTTTTGACCACACTGAACCTGATAGAAGAGAAAGTGGGATATAATCTGCAACACATGGGCACAGGAGACCACTTCCTACGTAGAACCCCAGTAGCACAGACAATAAGAGCAACAATGAATAAATGGGACCCCCTGAAGGTGAGAAGCTTCTGTAAAGCAAAGGACACCATCATTAAGACAAAAAGGCAACCTATTGAATGGGAAAAGATTTTTACCAAACCCACATCAGACAAAGGCCTGATCTCCAAAATATATAAAGAACTCAAGAAACTAGACATTAAAATTCTGAATAACCCAATTAAAAAATGGGGTACTGAACTGAACAGAGAATTCTCAACAGAAGAAGTTCAAATTGGCAAAAGATACTTAAGGACATGTTCAACTTCCTTAGCAATCAGGGAAATGCAAGTCAAAACAACTTTGAGATACCATCTTACACCTGTCAGAATGGCTAAAATCAAAAACCCCTATAAATTTTTCAGTTTTTCGTGTTAGCTTAGAAATCAACCAATTAATTCAAGGAAAATTCAAAAAGGCAGCTTTAGCTGACTTACCTAACACCACTCTATACTGGATAATCTTGGTTCTGTGATATGTGTCAACCCAAACTACCCTGATTCACACTGAATTAGACTTGACTAGCTTTATAAATGAATTCTCATCATCAGTAGACCCAATGAATGTTATCTTTAAACTAAAAAAAGAGTTTTATTTGATTAAAAATGAGTAAGTGAGAAGCAGAATAAATATGAACAATGGAAATATTTGGAGCTAAGATCTAGATCCTGACCTTGACATTTAGTGATGGGTTCATTAGTATGTACACTCATATTGTATACATTGCATTGGCAGTTTGATAATGTCAGCCACACTGCAGTGACTCCCACTCTAGAAAATAAATGTTAAGCAACTTTGAGAACCACAGCAGTTTCACTATGTGGGGAAACAGGTAAAGTCATACAGAATAAAAGTTGGTCAACATGCATCTTGAAATATGAATGATAAACACACACTTTTAAATAATCACTGCCTGATATGATCTTCAAAGATAAATCTAAGGTATACAATATGCCAGCAATTAACCAGGAAACTTACAAGGCCATTGAGTAACTGCAACAGATATGTTCATAACTCATAATTTAATGTACCTTTAAATTTATATATTCAAGTATATCTATTATTTACCATGAGATATTGCATCATTTAACTGTAATAGTCAAGACAGTCAGGCATTGTTGCATATTGTTGGTCAGGAGTCCATGCAATAGTCATAAGCACAGGCAACTTTAGTCTCTGTCACATACTGACACACTATCAATGACTTTTGATAATGTACTGGTTCACTAGATGAGAAATTGGTAAAATTTCAGACAAGGTTCTCAAGTTTTCTATTACACCTTCATAGGTGGGTTTTCCTTTCAATAACTTTCCCCTTTACATTGGTCCTTCAGGTAGTGAGGACACTTGCAGCAAGAATATTATCTCAGCTTTTAGTGAGGTAGGGATCACTTTCCTAGTAGGAATTTCTCAACAGCATGTTAATGGAGCTTCATAGCAGTGCCTTTCCTACTGCCACAGCTTTGGTTCCATCACATACATTTAGCGTTTAGGCTACTTTTTGTGGTGTATGGATGTGTGGCTTATATAAGAGGCCTGTGACTCAAGGCATGAATTACCAGATCTGGGACAGGTAATACTGCCCTTGATTGGTACCCACTAGCATGGGACTAGTCTCTTAGAGAACAAAGGGAAGCAGAGCCAGTGCCACAGCCATGAGGAGATAGCCTAGCTGTATAAAATTTGGCTCACTCAGTTGGAGAACGCTGCAGATGAACAGAAAGCCCAAACCAGAACAAGAAGACCTGTAAAGAATATACAAAATGACTTAATAGGCTTAGAGACTGAGCAAAAATGAAAGTTGATATAGTTATAGAAAAAAGGTTTAATAATAATTACATAAAGGCATTGAAAAAATAATGTCAAAAGAGAAAAGAGCCACTTAAAGATGGAAAATACACAGGGTGACTGGATCCTGTATGTGGTTTTGTTGGCTTTAAATTTTTTAATGATTATAAAACAAAAACAATAAATAGCTGCTCATATCAGGACCTCTTAAAGGAGGCATGCCTCTGCACATATTGAGCAGTACTGTGTACATACTGCACACTGGACACCAAATGCAGTTGAAGATTATTGTTAGAACTCCCAGGTAGCAAATAATAACATGGAGATTTATTGTTATTTATAAATGCTCTGGTTTATCTTAGCCTTATTTCTAACTAATTTTATAACTTAAATTAACCCATATTTCTTTTTTCTTTTTTAAAATTTAGTCTATATGACTTTTACATTATATATCTTGATTTAATTAATTTCCCCATCACTTCACAAATGCCCTCTGCTCCTGTACCTTCACCCCAAAGTAAAAGAAAATTTAAGTGAAAATGTTGAAAGGAGAAAGCTGTTTGTTGGTTCCCAGAAGCCCAGCAAGATTAGCCCCTAAATAATTACACAGAAACTGTATTAATTAAATCACTGCTTGGCCCATTAGCTCTAGCTTTTTATTGTCTAACTCTTACATATTAATTTAACCCACTTTCCTTAATCTGTGTATCACCATGTGGCAGTGGCTTACCAGCAAAGTTTCGGCATGTCTGCCTCTGGTGGCTGCTTCATGGTGTCTCTCTGACTTTGCTTTCTTCCTCCCAGCATTCAGTCTAGCTTTCGCTGCCTACATAAGTTCTGCCCTCTCAATAGGCCAAGGCAATTTCTTTATTCATTAACCAATAAAAGCAACACATAGACAGAAGGAACTCTCACATCATGAAAAAAAAGAAGAAAAATGGAAAAAATAAAAATCTCTTTATGGAAGATGCAGTGTGGCACAGTGTATCACATGGCACACCCTTTGTCCATACATCTTTAATTGCAAGTGTTCCTTCCAATGAGTCATTGGTCTTCTTTGAGACTTCCAGTTTCTACTACACCATAGATGTTAGGCCCTCATTAGAACTCTTCTTATATATTCTGTTGTGTGGATCCTGTAACTATAGATCTATGGGCCAGGTCTATTCACATGCTCTAGCAGATCATAGATGGGGTGGATGTTGGGGTGGGCCAAGTCATAGCCTTGGTTCTGAGCCTGTGCAACTGTAAGGTTGATTTGGCTGCCAGATCACCTCTGTCCTCACAACCTGGGTAAGTTCTCCAGCATTGCCCCCTCTTAATGACCTCTTGCAGTAATAACTTAGGGATGGAGCCAGTTGTCCTGCTTTCATGACTTCAGGGTTTGCTCTCCCACACCTACACCAGCTCTATTGTGCTGCTCAGGTGAGAGACAGGGTTTGCTCTACCAGGTGTTGCTGCAGGTGAAAGGGGTTTGGATAGACCTCAGGCTTTTATGATCACAAGGCCAGTGCCTCTACCTACCTCAGGCACTGATGGTTTGGAACTTATCTCTCCTCCATCCATGCCACCTTATGTAAGATGAGTAATGGGGAAATCTCCTTTACTCATAACATCAGGACTGATTCACCCTCACATCTGACC
Organism: Arvicola amphibius; assembly: GCF_903992535.2. NCBI lineage: Eukaryota > Metazoa > Chordata > Mammalia > Rodentia > Cricetidae > Arvicola > Arvicola amphibius. Next base: position 78,586,721 of record NC_052048.2, on the reverse strand, counting down.
ACCATAGAACTCTACTTTGCTGCCTAGATCAGGGAATAAAATCCTTTTCTGAGTGCTTCAGCTAATAAGGGGGAGGGTCAGCACTCTTCTATTGAAAGCAGTAAGGGATAAGGGGGGCATCTCTCATCCTCACTCACCACCACATGACAGACAAGTAGTGGGCACAGTGTTCCTAAGCATACAGCATCAGGACTGGCTCACCCACACTTCCACAAACAAGGCTGGCTCTATTGTGTTAACAGATGAGGTACAAGGCTGTTCACCCTAGTGTTGCAGCTGATGGGGGCAGGGACAGCTCTCTGGCATTTGTGACCTCAGGTCCAGTTCTCATACCTGCCCCAGGCATTGATAGGAAATGAGAGGGCAGCTTTCCCCTTCCCATTAATCAGGAGAAATGGGTGATGTGGAGAGTTCTACCTTGCTCCCTAATTTAGTGCTTGTTCACCCATACCTGCACCAACAGAATTGGCTTCATTATGCTGCCCAAGCAAGGGAAAGCACCTACTCTCCATAGTTTTGTAGCTGGTGGGGTTCAGGGACAGCTCTCCTGTTCTCACTACCTCAAGGCCTGCTCTTTTATCTGCCTCAGGTCTGATGGGCAGGAAGGTAGACGACAACTCTCCTTAACCCATGGTACTACAAGACTGATGAGTAATGGGGACAGTTCTCTCATGCTTGAAATTTTGGGACTGGCATAACCACATCTTCACTATGACAGTTGGCTCTATTGTGCTTCTCTGGCAAAGTACATGGTCTGTTCTCCTGATTTTATGGTCACAGGGCTAGGTCTCTCAAACTCATGCTTTATCATGGAAGCAGTTTCATGAAGCTTATAGTTTTACATGGCAAAGAAATTCATTACTTAATGTAAGTTCAAATACACTGGAGGTTATCTCAAAAAATTAGTTACAAACAAGTAGGAGAAGCATTTCTAAGGTCCAAAGATACTATCTTATGACATTTGTAGCTTTGTGGTTAGTAGAAACTAGTGGTCTCCTAAGTTAATATAACCTAAACTGTTTTTTATCTATTTACAACTGGTTGGTAGTTCTGATAAAGAGATGAGGGAAGGACTGGCTATTTCAAGGACTAAAACTAACTCAATATATGCTAATTAGCCTTTAGACTTGTTACATTATAAACTCTGCACATTATTATGTTTTGAATTAACCATTCAGGCTTTACTCATTCAGTTTCTTTCTAGGACTTAATGTTCACTATAGAAGCTAGAAGCTTGTATATAGTTCTCTCTCTCTCTCTCTCTTTCTCTCTGTGTATGTGTGTGTGTGTGTGTTTGTGTCTGTGTATCTGTCTATTCGCGTTCATGTATGTATATTTAGGTGACACTATGTGTGTGTTTATGCCAATCTATTTTTGGTGTATAATACTTTATTTAATTTGTTTTATGGTATTCTGTTTTGTCATTACTTTAATAGCTGAAGGAACATTGTATTAATTTTTAGTACAATTGTGCAGAATAGCTTTATTGTGCCTATGTAGATAATAAGGGCTAAAAGCGAGCACTGAACAGTCCATCTATTGTTCTTAAAGGGAAAACTTGCTATAAGAAGAAAACTATAGTTACATGGAAGTTTTGTTTCATGTTCAACCACTGGGAGCTACCCTCTACCATACTGATAACAGTGATAAGCTGTAGAATATACAGGGTCCAAGATACTGATTGTAAATGTGAAAGCTGTCAAACACACAGATACTAAAGAATCTGAAACTCCAATGGTACTTGTGCTTGCATCTTTGATGAGGAAAAAAGGAACATGGCATGGTTTCTTCTGATACTAAATCAAGAAACTGCTATCTCTCTTCAAACACCTGCAGGTAACAGTAGTTCTTTATCCACCAGAGAGTGCTTTTAAATAATTAACTTGGAGACATAATATTAATTATAAATATTTGGCCAATAACTCAGACTTGCTATGAGCTAATTCTTACACTTAAATGAATCCACAATTCTTATCTATATTTACCCATGTGTCTTGATATCTTTTCATAGAATAGTTTCTCATATTGTTTCATTGTTTTTGCCAGTGACTCTCTGATTCTGCCTTTCCTTTCCAAATAATTCATCTAGTCTGGCTCTCATACTTAATTATTTCTCCTGGCCAGCTATTGGTCAACCAGCTTTTTATTAATAATCAACATAATCCACAGCACATGTCAATATTGCTTCTTTGGTATCTAAGATTTGGAAGCAGACAGAAATCTCATTTATGTATTCTCTATCATATTTTTTGTGCTGCATAAGAAAGCTGGGGTAGATTTACTATAAGATATAGTTGCTGTGTTTACAGATTCAAAATCGAATGACAATGGAATCAATGAGTTCATATAGACTTGCAGTAGAGTCCAACAGTCCCCTCTCTTGCCAGCCAAATTACCTGAAGACAGTTAAGTTGATATGGAATTTCCATGTTTTGTCAGGAGTTTTACCTGTGGCAGATCTTGTCCAGAGTTCTAGTCTGAATATTAATATTGTTTTCAGCTAACACTAAGCACTGGGTATAACATACAAAGTAGTGGTGATAAATTCTAAGGAATGGAGATATGTTTCCCTTCTCTTGAACTAAAAAAGCCAATTCACAGGTATTGTGTAAACAAGCTTCTGAAGAAGATAGGTTGCAATATATTGTTCTCCTAGAAAGAAACCCATGGGTATTTTCACTTCACACATCAACGTGGAATGGATGGATAGCATAATGAATGCATATGTTCCCATTTCTCTACTTCTAATGTCAATGGATTCAGAAATTTTCTTTAGTGCTTGGTAGGATCAGGGTGATAAAAGAACTGATTACAAATTTACATAGCTTACCTGCTGTTTTCACTATCTAGTAATTTGCTTATGCTTCATGATTGTCACTCATTATCTATAAGAAACAAAAGACCAGCACAATAAGTGCTATAGTGACGTGTGCTCAAAAAGGGTCAAACATATTTAGTAAAGAACATCAAGGGCTTTGCAAAGATGGCGGCTCCAGAAGTGCTGGAGTCAGACGTATCAAGTTCGGTGACACTTTTGAAAAACCTCCAGGAGCAGGTAATGGCTGTAACTGCACAGGTACAAGCCCTGACAAAAAAAGTTCAAGCTGGAGCATATTCTACAGAGAAGGGTCTGAGCTTTTTGGAAGTGAAAGACCAGCTGCTGCTCATGTACCTAATGGATCTGAGCCACCTCATCCTGGACAAAGCGTCGGGAGGATCGCTGCAGGGACATCCCGCAGTTTTGAGGCTGGTGGAAATCCGCACGGTTTTAGAAAAAATTCGCCCCTTGGACCAAAAATTGAAGTATCAGATTGACAAACTGGTCAAGACTGCGGTGACAGGCAGCCTCAGTGAAAGTGACCCACTTCGATTTAAACCCCATCCCAGCAATATGATAAGCAAGTTGAGCTCTGAGGATGAAGAGGAGGATGGCGCAGAGGAGGGCGAGTCTGAGGCTTCAGGGAAGAAGTCTGTGAAGGGCTCATCCAAGAAATATGTCCCACCACGCCTGGTCCCAGTGCATTATGATGAAACAGAAGCAGAACGCGAGCAGAAGCGCCTGGACCGGGCCAAGAGGCGAGCGCTGAGCAGCTCTGTGATCCGCGAGCTGAAGGAGCAGTACTCAGACGCCCCCGAGGAAATCCGTGACTCCCGGCATCCTCATGTCACTCGCCAGAGTCAGGAGGATCAGCACAGGATTAACTATGAAGAGAGCATGATGGTGCGTTTAAGTGTGAGCAAGCGCAAGAAAGGACGACGAAAGAGAGCGAGTGTTATGAGCTCGCAGCTTCATTCCCTCACACACTTCAGCGACATCAGTGCTTTGACAGAAGGGGCCCCCCATCTTGACGAGAGCCAGGGTCCTGTCAAAAAGCGGAAGAAGATGCCAAAGAAAATAAATAAAATTGCTTTACTTCTAAATAAAAGCCCTCTTTGCCATGCGTTGTATGACTGGAAAAAAAAAAAAAAAACATCAAAACAGATAATTTAGAGCATAATGCAAAGTACCCAACATACCTGCCCAGCCTCAAACTGCCCTGGTGTCACCTGGGAATTCTGTGCTCACTGCCTTGGTTTATGGAAACTGCAACCTTCATTTCCCTTTCATTTCAACTTCTGCTCACAAATGCCTTTCTTTGTTCAGGATTGTACCAATCTATAATCTGATCAGATGATTTTGGCATATATTCAGAGATACTTTGTAGAATTCCTTTAAATATTTCGATTTCTCTATAGCTGTTGAATGATTTTTCTCTTCTCTTTCTCATCTGTGTTTTTTAGAAGCAGATTTATTGATTCTCTTTGAAGAGGAGAAATGTGACCCATACAGATAATCTAGTTGTTGTCTTTCAGGCTGAGAGCAAGTAAAGTGGGAAAGAGACTTAACCTCACCCTGTTGTGTAGCATTAGTTAGCTTCCTTATCTACTCTTCTGTTTCTTGCAATATTTTTTCCTTAATTGATGTTGTTCCTCTTTTTAAAATGAAAATAGAGCTACATCATCTTTTCCTCTCCTTTCCCCTTGTCCCATAAGATTTTTTTCTGATTCTCCCTTCCCTAGACTAGTTAAGTCACTTTTTCTTAAATATTTAAGTTGGTTCATTTTTTATAACTGAATAAACAACAAGTGTGTAAATATTCCATATATTATTTATCTATTTAAAGTTGTCAGAAATCTAGGCTGATTACCCAATGTGGACATTGTGCAGCATTCCAAAATGAATGTGCCTGCAATTGTCTCTATATGCATTCCTTTAGATACAATTACATTAAAAACCAGTCAGTAAATCTATATTTTATGTTGTCGATGCTTTCAGGTTCCAAAGCAAACTCCTTACTAGTTTTTCTAGAGGCCTCATTGACTAACATTTCCAACAACATTGTACACACATTTCATTAGTCCTGCATCCTCACTATAATGAAGTTTGTATTTGTTTCAGGCAGCCCATTGTTCAGGACATTTTTCACCTATATCCAATTATAAAACAGAAACCCAACAAAGGGAACTGGCCTAAGAAAAGTGGGGAACACAAAGCTAAGCATAGCCTGATATTCTCTCGGATATTTAACAATAGAAATGCTTGTAAAGTTCTGTTATTTTCTGCTAATTTATTTAAGCCTTAAATTTTTATTTTTAAATGTCACAATTTTTTGTGTTCATTTTTTAAAAAACTTGAGTGAAGTTTGCTAAGCAAGCCAAAAGATAATGTTTCCTATGAATTTTCAGAAATTAAAACAATTATTTCTTATTTACATTGCTTTTTCTAACACTGACTCACTTATTCATAGCTAGCCATAATCCCATGGAGTAATAAATAGGAAAGTATTTTAACAACACATTAAATTTTGTATTTTGGTGTCACATATTTATTTGCAAACATATATATGCCATTCTAAATTTTCCATGTGACTACTTATAGTGGTTCAACTGAATTTGTCTTTATAATTTCCACAAAGTCTATATGCTCAATAGAAACCTTATCGCATACTGCAAATGTCCATCTTTGCTGTTGAGCATTGACAACAGTTCACATCTCAAAGCATCCTTCTGTTTACACTGTACCATATAGAATGAATTCCATTTGATATTCAACAGTGTGTTTTGATCGCATGATCCATCAGTCCCATTCCAACTGGAGTTGGTGATCTCCCATTAGTTCTGTCCCACCGTCTCCATGAGTGAACGCACCCCTCACGGTCCTGACTTTCTTTCTCATGTTCTCTCTCCTTCTGCTCCTCATCAGGACCTTGGGAGCTCAGTCCGGTGCTCCAATGTGGGGCTCTGTCATTTTCTTCATCTATCGCCAGGTGGAGGTTCTATGGTGATATGCAAGAAATTCATCAGTATGGCTATAGGAACTGGCCTTTTCGGGCTCCCTCTCCTCAGCTGCCCAAGGAACTAACTGGGGGCGTCTCCCTGGAAACCTGGGAACCCCTCTAGGGTCAAGTCTCTTGACAACCCATCTCTCTGAATGTGGCCAACAGTGGGGGCTGACTGAGAAGCAAAGGACAATGGCGCTGGGCTCTGATTCTTCTGCATGGACGGGCTCTGTGGGAGCCTTCTCAGCTTGGTCGATCACCTTCCTGGACCTGTGGGGAGTTGGGAGGACCTTGGTCTTAGCGTAGAGTAGGGAACCCTGATGGCTCCTTGGCCTTGAGAGGGAGGGAGGGGAGGTATGGGTGGAGGGGAGGGGAGGGAAAGGGGAGAAGAAGGGGAGGGAAGGGGGAGGAGGAGGGGAGGGAAGGGGGAGGAGGAGGGGAGGAGATGGAAATTTTTAAATATAAAAAATAAACCATAAAAAAATAAAAATATACACTTATTGGGTTTTTTTGAATTTTTTTTAAAAAAAAGTGTGTTTTGAAATGGCTTTATATTAGGTAATTCTGTCCCACTGTATGCCACTATAAGTTTTGGGGCACATTTGATATGTGTGTCAAATGATCTTTTGAATTAAGATTTTTCTGATCCACATAATTTTATTTGATCAAATATAATAATGTCTATAAATAAGGAGAGAATGTGTTTGTACACACACTTTACACATTTTCACAACTATTTTAATGCCTTCTTATCTATATTCCCTTATTTCTTGATAGTAAGAAGTAGGGTTAATGATTATGTGTGTACACATGTATATCTGACCCCATTTGCACAATTACTTATCAGTCATTGTGAGGAACTCTCCAGGCTTTGGCATTTTATGAGTTCCTCTACTCCCTGCCTTAGTACTGACAACTATGGTAACATGGTAACACATTGTATTAAAGAGGTTTCCAGGCCTGGCAGTGGTGGTGCATACCTTTAACCCCAGAACTTGGGAGGCAGAGAACTCTCTCTGAGTTCGAGACCAGCCTGGCCTACAAGAGCTAACTAGTTTCAAGAAAGGCTCCAAAGCTACAGAGAAATCCTGTCTCAAAAAACAACCAAAAAAGAGGCTTTCAGGTTCTTTATTCACTTAGCAATCACAAATGTCTCTAGGCCTTTGACCCCTCTGTGAGATTGATCCAAGCACATTTCATTGACAGACTCACTAAAGCTGGGGAACCTGGAAAACTTGTTCCAGGATCTCACTGCTATTTATTATAATCCCGGGTCAGTAGGATAAGAAGACCAAGGTACTCCTAAAAGCAGCACAAGCAGAGTGTTGGAATCATGATAGCTATTAAAAATCAACATATGTTTTATATTGTTTAAGAAATGAGGGTGTATTGGCTTGTGTGGCTTCTTTGGAGATTTCCCTAAAAATATGTAAGTTCCAGATTGCATACTGGCACAACGGATTTACCAGGGATGTTTGTGGGCTCAGATCAATTTGATTCGACTGAGATGGATGAAGTAAGTCATGGTTGAGCATCTGCCAGATAAACAAGGAGTCATATATGGGCATAATATTTTCTAATGTACATTCCTGTCATCCTCAGCTGAGTTTTTTCATGGAAAAATATGTCTCACACACTGAAAAAGAGAACTTGCCATGCCAAATTGAAAAAATTAATGCTAGCTAGGAGAAAACATGAAGAATATTTTGGATCAGGGGTGTGGGACATTGTAACTAAAATCAAAGGAAAATAAAACAAAATGTTGACCACTTTTGTCTTTACCAACTTAAATATTGTAAGTGAAAGCACACTTGTGTTTATAAGTCAAGAACATCCTGGCTAAACACACTGCTGTTTGCAGATTTACTCCTCAGAGCATAGAAAGCTCAGACTTGCTGTCAAGAAAATTAACTTAGAATAGACAAAATCAGACAACAAGATGGGTTTACTGGTAGAAACTGTCAACTTAATTGCTACCCAGTGTAGTGAATCAGAAAGAAAAGAGTCTCCAACTCAAACAAAGTTATCCTTTTCTTTGTGGAAGTTTTAGTTTAAAAGAAAAACTTTTTCTTCCTTCTTTTCTTTCTTTCTTTCTTTCTTTCTTTCTTCCTTCCTTCCTTCTTTCCTCCCTTCTTTTCTTCCTTCCTTCCTTTTTTCTTCCCTTTTCTTCCTTCCATTTTTCTTCCTTCTTCCTCTCATCACTTTTATCCTCTGACTCCACTACTTCTTTGTTGTCATCTTTCCCTTCTTTGCATACTGTATAAAATGAAGCTATTCTGGAATCCTGTTTTCTAATAATGTCTATCTATCTTCATCTTTCTCTCCACAGTATCAGATGGTGAAATTAACTCATTCAGTCTTCAGTATCCATGACCATATCACAAGGGAGAAGGTATCCATCATCTGCAGTGCCAGCTCAAGTATAAGCTCCAGTTACTTCCACTGGTACCAGCAGAAACCAGGACCTTGGTGGTTGATAGAATTCCCAATCTGGTTTCTGGAGTCCCAGCTCACTCCAGTGGCAGTGGGTCTGGGACCTTTTCAAATCTCACAATCAGCAGCATGAAAACTGAAGATGCTGTCATTTGTAACTGTTTTATTCACACAGTTCTACTGAGCACAACAAAAATCTCTTTAACCTTCTCAGGACACAGATGAGAAAAATACCATATGGTGGAGATTTTGAGTGATATGTGGCAAAAATCTCCAATTATTTCTGCAATGGAAGGAGGACCAAGTTTCAGTTGAGGGCCTTAAGCCACCTCTTCTGGTAAAGAAGATGAAAATATGTGTAAATGGGTTTACTTGGTGAAGACAACCAGAGGCCACATCTTTTTGCCACTCTGTGCAGAGGAATAAGTGAGGGTTGTGATTTAGAGTTCCTGGGGTGGGTACTGAGTCTGTAGATGAAGACATTGGAATTTTGAGAAGATATATAGTGTTGTAGGACTCATATTTTCATAAGTGTTTCCATTTAGCCACAAAAAATATTTCTTCACCCCAAGTAGTCCTTCATTTAGAGATTGTCTTGTTCTTCAGTAGGGAGAAGTAAACACTGAAATCAGAATTCTCTATCATCCCTTCTTGATGTCTGAAATAATAATAATAATATCTTTCTGCATGTTAGTAGAGTGTGCAGCACTGTAGAAAGGGGAGTGCCTAACAAACAAGAACTATTATAACAAAACTGTTTATCTTTCAAGTTGTACCAAAGTGTCTTCATTCTACTACGTAAGTATAGCTCGAGAACATTGTATATAATGTTTAAATTTAAGAGATTGTAGATACACATATATACACAAAGAATCCTCCCAACTGTGGTCCTAAACACAATGATTCAAATACAAATTTGGTTCAGAGAAAAAATATGATAAGCCTCTCTGGTTGATTTAATTCTACTGGTTCAGTTCTTAGGGACCTTTTATGAAATGGTAGATGTCTATATATAACAAAGAAAAATCAGGAAACCTTGCAAAATGTTATGAAGCTCACGAAGACTGAAGCACACACTGAAGATGTTTGTGCCCAGCTCCTCCCAAATCCCTGATGATTTGCATGTCTTCAGAGCACTGCAGCACACTCTGAATCCGTTGATCACATCCCATGCAGGTGTCATTTACAATGAACACAGCATGGACATGAGTACGTGTATTTAATTTTGGGGGATGCTGATGCTCTGAGTTTCAAAAGGTGATAAACTCAATCTATAATATATATAGAAATGTGTTAGATGGAATAACTAAGAAAATTCTAGAAGTATGGTATTATATTTTCTGACACATTTGTTTTATTTATATAAATCTACAGTAATTAAGTTTTTATGAACTGTACATGAACAGATAATAAATAGGACTTTGTTAATAGATGGAAAATATATTTATTCACACATGATAGATGATGGTTCTGATAAAGAACCTATAAGACAGACAGAGAGGTAATTTTGTACAGATCACTTTTGATGATTTGGTGTTTTGTACCATTCCTAAAAGTATACCCTAGAATATCAAGACTTCATCAATATCACTTTTAGAAGCATGTTGAAGATAGTCTGTTATATTCTTTGATTTCACACAATAAAGCCTATGTTTCATTTAATACTGTGGGGAAAATGTCATATTAGGGTAGTTCAATATGGTTTTATTCTTGTAAGAAGACCATTTGACATAGAAGCCAGAAAAATCCTGTGTGAAGTGTTGTAGGCAGGTGAAAGCATAAACACACACTGCTTTAATTTCAAACACAGCAAAGGATTATGGGTAATCAGCTTTCTCTTTCTCTGATACGTATGGTCCAGCTTTTCTGAGAAAACCCAGAATCCTTTCTCTCAGAAATGTTTCCCTGTCTTTTAAATATGGGCATTTAGAGTTAGTTTTCTGTACATAAAGAACATGTGCTAGAATGTCCACAGAAGAAGTCACTCTTCTGTATGAGTCCCAGCTGGAGATACAACTCAGACTCATCACACAGAACAACTGGGTTCTCTGTTAGGGCAGAAAAGAAAAGATATTCCTACTCTGCAGTGTTGAAGATGAAGCAAAAGAATAATAGACTACAGTCAGGACTGGTTAACCTCTCCTAACAAAATAAAATGACTCTTCATGAGGTATGCTCAATATACTATAACATCTGTGAAACAGTTTCAATGGGTGGCCCACCTGGAGGAACAGCTGGTACAGCCATGCCACATACTTCTGCTTCCTTGTGGGTTTGTGTTATGACTTGTATCACTGTGGGAGGATACTCACTATACTGTTGACAGTAATAAGTTGCCACATCTTCAGGCTGAAGGCTACTGATCTTCAGAGAATACTGTGGGTCAGATTTACTGCCACTGAACCTGGAAGGGACCCCATTTGCCAATTCATCTGCAGCTTTGATCAGGAGTTTAGGAGGTTTCCCATGTTTCTGCTGATACCATGCTAAATTCCAGCCAATGCTTTTACTTGGCTGGCATGTGATGGTGACAGTTTCTCCCAGAGATGCAGACAGGGAGGCTGGAGACTGGGTCATCTGTATGTCACATCTGGCACCTGAGATTGGAAATTGAAAAGAAATTTCTTTACAATTAATTTTAAGATAGCTTTTACAGACACAACAAAGTACTGACCAGACTAAACTCAAAGCTATTTGGAAATTTCTGTATAAAAATTAAATTTGTTACCTATAAGCCAGAGCAACTGCAGCACAAGGAGCTTAGTTGGGACCTTCATGTCTGTGCTGTGACCAGTCTGAGACTGACTCCAGCACAGATCTGACCTAATTATGAAGAAGGGCAGTAGGCATGCTCTGGACACATGCAAATCAGCAATAACTGAGTACAGTCATATAACTGGCCAAGTTGATGGTCTATTAAAGGCCCATGGTCTTCTTACATCTCAGATTAGAAAGCCAACACATGTTTCTTTGTAGGGAATGTGCTCCTCTTTGGACAATAAATAACAATGCCAGTAGAAAAACTAACTTTTATTTTAAATACTTTCATGTTCAAAATACAATTTTCTTGTTGTTTCCCTTCATGGCAAGGATGTAAAAGATGGTATAATTCTAGATAGCACATAAAAACTTAAAAGTGTCACTGTATAGCTACAGAGAAACCCTGTCTGGAAAACAAACAAACAAAAAAACTTCAAAGGGTCTTTTCATAGTTAGCAGTAGATAATATACAGACCATGCAGCTAATTCTTTTTTTTCTATTTATTTGTGAGATTATATTTTAGTTAAGGCATTTCTCTAATCCTTTCCTTCGTTCAAATATACCCTATATTCAAATCTCCCTTATACTCTTCTTCACTTCCTTAAAATTCATGACTAAAAATTCATGATTTTTTATTATTTTGTTACTGTCTGTGTGTGTGTGTGTGTGTGTGTGTGTGTGTGTGTGTATGACTATTCCTAAATATTAGCTGTTTGGTCTGTATAATGATACTTGAAAGTATGTTTTCATAGTTGGTCATCGGGCCACGGGTAACAAACTGGTGTGCTCTTTCCTAAGGAGAAGCACCTATCCTGATCCCAACTATCCTCAGTTGTTTGTAATTCTTGGTGCAAAATTGAACCTCATGAGCTTTCCTCCATCTAGTTTGGCTTGATTTTGGTATCCTCTCTGTTCAACTCAAATTTCTTAGTAATGTTGCTGAGAATTTACATGCATATCTCCTTATGTTACTAGAAGGCAAATATCTCTCAGAAAACTCCACTTACAATATTTTCATCCCAATTTTAAAAACTTTCCTGGAGCCTTTGAAATGAGTATAATGTGTAGATGTATCTATTGGTTTCTGAGATCTGCAAAGTGTGATGCAGTCTCTTGCCCACTAAGATTTCCACATGAGGAATAGAATAATATTTATAGACATTATTGTCTTTAAGGAATACGAGATTTTTCTAAGAAATTATCCCTCATGTCCTTGAATGTAAAATGGTTTATAGCTTGCACATGCTGTGGGCATCATATTTCTTTCAGATATTGAGAGGATATGTATCTCAAGGTTTGTACAGAGGAATACAAGCTTCATGGTGAGGAAAATATATAAGAAAGTGAATGTTGAAGGCAAACATAGGATGGTCTACATAGCCCAAGGGAGGTCTACAATATATCAATATGAGACATGAGTAATGTTATGATAGACTTATGAGAGATTGAATGGTCTGAAACTGACTGACCTGTAAATAAAAGGCAGCAGTATTTTGATGTATATGGTCATAGATTGTGCATTGAGGATTGTATCAAAGAGTCTACAACAGATATAAAATCTGTGCACTCTGCCCTAATTCTATGCATTAATATGAACATATTTCACATTCTGACACCATATGTGTATGCTTTGTTTAAGTAATAAAATCATACTCACAAGCATAGTGAATCCATCAAAGTAGTAATTTATTTCAAGGTTGGCAGCAACTACATTGAAAAAATACAGTTGATCTGGCAAATTTTTTTGGATTCTTATGTGAACAATTCTGAAAATTATAATTAAAGCATTTTGTATATGACCATTTTACTGTGTGTACAATACCAGTATGTCCTGCTCACACATAGATAAGAAGAGGGTAACATAGCTGAACTGGAATTGTTTCAAACCAACATGGAAGTAGTGGGAATTAAGATCATTTCTCTGCAAGAACAATAAGTGCTCTTAACTGCAGAGACATCTTTCAAACAAGCCCCTGAATATTGTTAATTTTGGTGGTTTATAACCCATTTTCAAACATAAAGTCACATTTATACTATTAGCCTTAGAACTCTTATCTGTCCTTAGAACTCACTCAACCATGTACTGACTCACCATTTTTTGTTGCATCACATAATATTGTTCCAGAACATTACCCACAAAATGTTTATATTGAGTGTATTTTTCTCTACATACTAACAGAATTTAATTCATTGTTATTCACAACTCAAGAAAGGAAATCTTTTGAAGGTCAATCTTTGTGTATGCTATACCTGACCCACACCTAAAGGAAATCAATAAAGAAGGCCTCTGTCTTTTTCTCTGGGAATTAAGTCTTCACTTGCAACAAATCTGTTTCATGTTTGGATCACCACAGTGTCTGATCAGCTTTCAGGTGGTTGCTTCTACCTTTACTCCCTTCATGAAGTTGCATTGCAGGAACATCCCACAGTAATTATGACTCATAAGACATAACTGATTCATTCCTTGTCCATGCCAAATCTGCCATCCTCATACTCCTCTAGAAGTCTATTTTCCAGCACATTCCATTGCCATAGAGAAAATAAGAATACAGTCAAACTACTTTCTAATTCTTGGAATGCTGATTATAACTCCATGACATCCATAATGTATTATATATAAAAATGTGCAAAATGATGAGATTACTCAGTGGAAAAACACATTATTAGTAGTAGAGTTAGCCTAATTCTAATATCATATGTATAGTCTCTGGAGAACTGTCTACATTTTGGCTTGAGAGGGGCACAGGAAAACCATACTTTAAGGTGCTACTAATTTAGTGTGGAGAAAGTGCAGGTCTTCAGATCCTTCCCACTATAGCAACAAGAGACTCTGGAAATCATGAAGTTCACAATCACATTGTTTCACAGTCAGTTTTTTCATTACCCCAAATATCCTGTTGGGATAATGTTGTTGAGACAAATATCTTGTCTCAATGTTTTAAAAAAAACTGCGGAGAATTTTAAAACAAGAAAGAAACCTACAAGCAAGAAAAGAGTTTATTTTCATAGATTTATACCATCAGCAATACTAAATATTGGAAAAATTGTCAGAAGAAATATTTCAAAAGCCATTTGAAATGTCAGGTCTTTTGAGTCATCTCACTCTCTATAATGATCCTTTCAGATAATGTTGGAGATCTGTGACCAGCTGAATTAGGTCAACATGTTTTCTTTCTGACATACTGACATGATTTCATCCTGTTTCCTTTATGTTCTCAAACCTTTGGAAAGCCTAGAGTGTTGATCAGCATCCTCCACTCAGCTTATAAAAATACAAAATCCAGTTCCTGCATCAGTTGTGCACTGAACTACATAGAGTGACAGGAAAAGGAGGAAGGAAATATACTTGTTTAAATGAAAACATCCATGAGATAAAGAATGCTATATTTGAGCTTAGACTCTCCCTGTTTCCCACCCAGGGCACAAAGTAGCAGCAAGTCAGTTTGCATGAGCGAACCCATGTTTTTCTAGCCTGTGTCTCTAACCACAAACTTCTTATTTCTAAGTTCATTATCTCACAAAAAGAAACTTTAGCCATCTGTGGTTTCTGAGGACTAGATATGCAAACAGCATCATGTAGGCTAAGATGTGTTTAGCTAACAAACACATGTATTTTAACTTATTTGTAGTATTTAGGTTGGTACAAACCCAACTTAATGTTTTTTAACACAACTTTAATATTTTTCAATTGTTACATACTCCAGGTCCAGGGTGTTCCTCACATGTTTCCACATAGCAAGGCTTGATTTGACCTACATGGAAATATGTTCTAATTCATAGTGTCTTATTTATTTTTTCATTATCAAGTTCAGCTAAGATGACTGTAATGTACATCAGAAAATCTGGGGTTCAAGATCTTCTAGCTCCCTTTTCTGACAGCTGTTCAATCAAGGCTTTGCTCATTTATCCTAGTGTAATATATCAGCCCTGAGCACATAAATCTCAGGGAAAACCAGTCTGTTGTACAATTTATGATCTGAAGATATTTCCACAAATATCACACAAAGATAAACCACCACTTTTGAAATAGAAGAAATAGAAATATTGATTTTTGCAACATTTATCATAACTTTACCCATTTGCCTCAAGCTGACCCTAAGAGGACATTGGGGTTTAGATTATACTCAGAAAAAAACTGTTGTTATAAACTGCACTGAGCATGTGGGAGAAGATTTCTCCCACTATAAAAACATTGAATTTTCAGGATCATCTTGTTTGAGAGGTTGGTTGCAACAATAAAATCTGCTCAGTTAAAGTTTACAGATAAAATGAACATATGTTTTGACCTCTACTGGAGAGATGTGTAATAGACCAAGTCAGAGCCAAGAGGAATAACTACAAGGATGACAATAGTGGAAATCCTCGTGTGCTTGGAAAATACTTTTGAAAAGTCAGAGCCTGGAGTCTTCCTCATTGTGTGTACTCAGAGAAAAACAAATAATTGTGTAAATGTAATCCACAGTCATAAGTAAACAACCATTCATCCTTATTGTTATTATGAAATAAAGACTAAGAAGAAGGCTTATTAAACATACATACAAAAATATGGAAATGATATGAAATCTTATGAATACAGTCTGCCCCCTAATCTCAGATATTATATATTCCAGTGGGGAGACACTAAATAAAGTCATGTAGATTAGAAATATGATGCAGACCACTGTTGTATATATATATATATATATATATATATATATATATATATATATATAATCTCTGCTGTTTAGGGCCTGTGACACACCCAGTTCCAAAATAAATACACAGAGACTTATTCTTCCTTATGAATACCAAGGCTTAGCTTGGCTTCTTTCTAGCCAGCTTTTCTTAAATTATCCCACCTACCTTTTCCTCTGGGCTTTTATTTTTCCCTCATCTATATGTGTTTCTTTACTTTTCATTCTGTTGCTGGCTCTGTGACTAGGTGGCCATCCCTTGGCACCCTCCTTTCCTCCTTTTCCTTGCTCCTTCCTGTTCTTCCAGAGCCAAGATATATCCAGCTATTTATACTCTCTGCCTGGCAGCCCAACCCATTTCCTGTTCATCCAGAGCCAAGATTTATCCTACTATTTATACTCTCTGCCTGGCAACCCAACCCATCCCTATCCTGCCGAGTTATTGGTCATTCACCTCTTCATTAGGTGTTTAAGACAGGCCCAGTAATAGAGCTTTACAGAGTTAAACAAATGCAACATAAAAGATTCATCACATCTTTGCATCATTAAGCAAATATTCTGCATTGTAATAGAATATAACACATCTTTAACTAATTTTCCACAGCAGCTGTGTTTTAATACTTGCCACAATTATATTACTTTTATAAGAAAGCATCCTCATTGTCTGGATCTTAAATTTTTATCCATCATCTTCTTCAGTTTCCTCACATCTTAGAGTTGGTGGCGTGGTAATTCGCTTATGACTGAGCACTCGACAGTCACTTGTTCTAAGCACGATGTTCATCAATTTCTTTATGAACCATATACAATTAAAAATAAACTGCTTCAATGACTATTATATTAGTCTGAATTCTATTAATAAACGCAACAAAGAAAGATTCAGCCAAAATTATATTTATCTTTACATTTTGCACAATGTAATTTCTTCATTCAGCTTTCACTGTATGACCTAGTTTTGACCCTCCTTTCTCAAAAATAATATTACTATGATTTGTTGGGCAAATCAGAACATTAGTAAGAGACTAGAATGGCATCAGCAGAAACCAGACAGAGCTCCTAAACTACTGAAATGTGTAAATATTCAATTACACTTTGAGATCCAAAAGAGGTTTTTATAGTAGTGGATTTGAAATAGATTTCACTCACCATCAGCATCTTAGGAGTCTAAGGCATTGCAGCTTGTTATTGTCAATAGTACTATAAGTTACCTTCCAAACCTCAAAATATAAATCACTCACGTCAGAAAATATAGAGTCTTAAAAGTCACATCTCCTTTTATCAACATCTCTACCATCTAATAATATTTTCTGGTATTTGGCACTGAAGGTCACTAGAAGGCTGTGATGGGATTGTTCAGTAAGGGTCCTCTATCAGAAATTGTCTTTATTCTCTCTTGGCCACCACAGCACCAGATATGGAAGAATTCTCAGGATTTTCTTTATTTTAGTGCCCATCGTGGCTAATTTATATAAATTAGGCTACCAGATGTGGCTAGAATATTGGTCTGTAGAGCCATAGTAATCAAATCATCATAATATTAACAGAAAAAGAGACATGTACACCAATGGAACACAATATAAGACATAAACATGATTACACACAACTTTAATCAATTAATATTTGACAAAGATGCTAAAACATACACTGAAAATGAAGAGAAATTTCATTCTATAGATGATTTTGTGAAAACAGAATGTCCACACCCAGAATGATATTAGACCCATATCTATCACCTCCTCCAAAAACTAACTATAATTGTATTCAAACACCAAATGTGAAACCTAAAACTGAGAAGCTCCTAGAGAAAATTATATCCTATTCAATGTAGGTATAGGAAAGAAAGTTCTAAATATGACAACAGTTTTCCAAAAATTAGAGAAAAATCAAAATGTAGAACTTTATGAAACCTTGAAATTTCTCTTCGCTAAAGAACAGTCAAGTGGTTTCAGCGGCAGCACACACTAATGGAGAAAATCTTTCTCATTTATAAATTAATGAAGGTTTAATCTATCTAATAAACACAAAGCTCAAGAAAAAAATGTGTAAAATTTTAAAATAAGTAAAACTGAAACCACTGGCCCATTCAAAAATGTGCCTGGGTGATGTTCTTCAAAGAATAAAATACATGTGCCTAAGAAACTATATTAATAAATGTATACCATTGTAGTGTGAAGCGGCGGGCTGTGTCCGCCACCCGGCTAGCTTTACCCAAATAATTACACGGAACTGATTCTTTTAAATACTGCCCTGGCCCATAGTTTCAGCCTCTTATTGGCTAATCTCACATCTTCCTTTAACCATATTTAGTAATCTTTTGTCGCACCACGAGGTGTGGACTTCTTACCAGGAGAGATCTTAACCTGCGTCCATCTCGGAGAGGAGCAGCATGGAGACTCCCTATGGAGAATGCCCTGAAGCGTCTCCCCAAACTCTACTTCCTTGTTCCCACAATTCTGTTCTGTCTACTCCGCCTACCTATCTTTCTGTTCTCTTAAAGGGCCAAGGCAGTTTCTTTATTAGTAAGGAAAGTAACACATAGAACACTCCTCCATCACTTTTCCCCTTTTTCTGTTTAAACAAAAAAAGAAGGCTTTAACATAGTAAAATTACATGTAACAAACAGTTATCGAGCAAGACTTTGCAAGTACAATATTTAGATCTTACTTTATCTCTTTATCATAATAAGAAAGCTTATACTATCTATTTATTCTTCAACTCCATCAAAGACTCCAGAAGGATATACTCTTACCTAAGTAAACAAGGTCATTTGTTAACCTTTCAAACTCTAGAAATGACAGAGACAACTCGCTGCCTAGACAGTCACCCAAAGTTCTCTTGTACCGTTGGGGCATCCATCTTCAGCCTTCAGGCCATAGTGTCCAGCAGACATTTCCATGAAGCAGGAAATTCCAAAGACCAGTTCAGTCACTTTTTGCTGTGTCCTGCAGAACATCTCGCAGACTCTGTAATGAATCAGGAACCCCAAAGACCATCTCACCTTAGGCAAGTTCAGCAGTCCTCTCTCTGCGGGTTCTTTGTTTGTCCAGTTTATGCAACAGTCCAGGCAAGAGCAGTTCTTGCCCAATGGCTAACAAACTCCATAAGTAGCCTCTTCGATGCCCATCTTCCTCTCGAAGTAGATGGTGCTGCCAGGAGCAGACGTGTCTCATTGTCATGAAAAACCCTAAGTTATTAAAACATTAAATGTCATATTCTGCAGTCTTTGATTTTTTTTTGTTTGTTTGTTTTTTGTTTTTCGAGACAGGGTTTCCCTGTAGTTTCTAGAGCCTGTCCTGGAGCTAGCTCTTGTAGACCAGGCTGGCCTCGAACTCAGAGATCCGCCTGCCTCTGCCTCCCGAGTGCTGGGATTAAAGGCGTGCGCCACCACCGCCCGGCCTCTCTGCAGTCTTTGAAAGATATGAAGAATGTCTATCTAACTGAAATATATCTCTACATATCTAGAAAATCTAATAACATGACTACAAGCTTAACTATTATCAATGATTATCCATTAACAACCTATATTTCCTAATTATACATTACAGTTTTTAAAATGAACTACAATCACAATAGCTTAATCAAGATCAGAAATACATATACATATAACAAAATTGACCTTAAAATCTATACCAATGCAAATTCATATCTATATCATCTCCCCCTTTAAATGTAAAAGAACATTTATAAGCAATATTTGGGAAAATGGGCGCAGTTTTTTCTCTCCAAACTGCTTCCTGCTGAATGGGGGCGCTGTTATTTAGGTCTTTCATGGTGTAACCTGTGTGCTAGGTTCCTCTCAGTTGGCAGTTGAGTGAAGTAATTTTTTGAAGATGTTCACAGCAACCTTTCAGGAGGGCGTGGTCTATCATACCATATTGGGATAGAAGCAATCCACAGAGTCTCGTCCTCTGTGAAAACAAAAGAAGAAACTCTTTTCCAAAGCATCATGTTCTTAGATCCAAATCCTGAAGTCATACCGTTAAGATGTCCATTCTGGTCTAGACTGGCAGCCCATATAATGAAATGTCTCTCTGTATTTAGCTCCTTTACAGTCAAAAATTTCAAAGAAAACACAATAAAATACATCATCCAGACTCTCTGTGAATTTTCCATTTTTACGTGGCTTATTTTTACTCTATCACTTACTTTATTCTGTCTCTTTAAAGGCTTTACCTTTTTTTTAAAGGCATTAACTTTATTTCTATATTTTTTCTTCTCTTTCGCTCTCAAGCCTACGTACATTTATCCAACATTGTGACCCATTTAAAGACCTTCTATGTCTGAATCATTTCTATTGTGAATCTGTAATTTTTTTACTATCCAGGAGCACTTCTTAAAAGGTTAAGCACTTCTTAAAAACTTAAGTTGAGCCAGGTAGAGGTAATACGGTACCGCCTGTTTACAGCCAAGTCTAAACCTTAACTGCGCTGTTATTATGGTAATTGCGATAGACCTGTCTGAGCTCAGCACAATTCAGCATGGCGGAGCAGAGCCAGAGCTGCTACTGCCTCAGTCATTTGGTGTCCCTGAGCTGTACACAGTTACAGGTACACAGCAGTCCACATTGGAGCTGCACTCAGCAGTTTAATTTTGATACTGAGCGTGCAGCACAGAAACTCTTTTAATCCAAGTCACAGCCGAATCTGACGCACAGAGCACCGCGCAGTCTGAAAACACCTCTCTCTCTATGGCGGCAGGAATCCGCAAATGCTGTTCCGCTCGCCTAAGCCTGATTCCGCCATCTGCCCAGGTGCAGGAAGGGAGCAGTGAGCCATTGGCATGGTCTCAGAGTACTTTCTTTCCGATCCCAAGCGGGCAAGGTTGTTAAGTGGATTTAGTCACCACGTTGGAGCGCCAATCTGTAGTGTGAAAGCGGCGGGGCTGCGTCCCACCACCCGGCCACCGGCTAGCTTTACACCCGAAATAATTACACGGAAACTGTATTCTTTTAAATACTGCCTGGCCCATAGTTTCAGCCTCTTATTGGCTAATTCTCACATCTTCCTTTAACCCATATTTAGTAATCTGGGTAGCACCACGAGGTGTGGCTTACCAGGAGAGATCTTAACCTGCGTCCATCTCGGAGAGGAGCAGCATGGAGACTCCCTATGGAGACTGCCTGAAGCGTCTCCCCAACTCTACTTCCTTGTTCCCACAATTCTGTTCTGTCTACTCCGCCTACCTAATTTTCTGTTCTCTTAAAGGGCCAAGGCAGTTTTCTTTATTAGTAAGGAAAGTAACACATAGACACTCCTCCATCATACCATCTGTAGAAATTAGTGAAATTTAAATCAACACAACCTTGATATTTCATCTTACCCATGTCAGAATGGTAATATTCAATGAAACAACCAACATCGAATTCTGGAGGAATTATGAAGGAGAAGGAACCGTCATTTACTGATGGAGGGATTTCAAACTTGCAAAACCACCAAGGGCATCAGTGTAAAGAGTTATGAAAAAGGTAAAAATAAACATACAATATGACTCAACTATACCAATCCTGGTCATATATCTAAAGACCAAAAATCATACTTCACAGAAAATTGCTCAACTAAGTTCATTGCTGAACTAGTCAAGATAGCTAAGAAATTAAAAGTATTAATATTAAACAACCAACAAATGTGTAATGAAATGTGATACATATATACTAATGTCTTAGGGTTTCTAATGCTGTGAAGAGATACTTTGACCATTGTAACTCATAAGGAATACATAAGGAAAACAATTATTATGAAGAAAATATTTAATTGAGATGGCTCACTTAAAGTACAGAGTTTTAGTCCATTATTGTCATGGCATGGGGGAGCATGGTGGCATGTTGGCAAATGTGGTGCTAGAGGAATAGCTGAAATTCCTAAATCTTGCAGGAAACAGTAAGTTGACTGAGACATTGAGTATTCTAAGCAAAGGAAACCTCAAAGTTCACCCCCCTCAGTGACATGTTTCCTTTATCAAGACCATAAGCACACAAATTAAACCACACCTCGTAATAGTATCACTCTCCCTGAAGTTATGGAAGACAATTATGGTCAAGAAACTACAAGTATGGAATACTATTAAACTATAAATGATAAGAAAAGCATGAAGTTAGTAGACAATCTAATGGAACCAGAAATGTTCATATCAAGTGCTGTAACCCAGCCTCAAGAAAACTTGAAAGAAGGTTCCTGAGATAGTGATAAAGAGGTAAATACCAAAACAAGATAGGGAAAGTGTAAGGAGAATCATGGGATACAAATGGATAATGGAAATAAGTAAAGGGTGGCTTGTTAGGAAGGAAGTATTGAGATAAACGCAGGAGAATGAGGGGGCTGTGTCAAATAAAACATTGATATCTGAGAAATCCACAAAAATCATAGCATTAGATATTTGCCCTAAAAAGTGGTACAATTCAAGTAATATAAGTACACAAATATAGTTTTAATATTTTTTTTTCAATTTGGCTTGTAGTGCTTTGTCCAACACACAATGATCACCTAACTAAAAGCCCAACACAAGACATTAGAAACTCTCTTTGAGGTTTTGATCATGTCTTTATAAGAGACTTCCAAAATATATAACCTATATCTGCTTCCCTTTATTCTTTCAAAGAATTGGAACTTAAAAATCAGAGTTGGGACACACCTATGCTGGAACTGAGAGAAATGATCACTTTCTGAACACCAGGTTTTATCATTTCAGAGGTGCCAGCAAACATCAAAATAGGAAGACAATCAACAGTCTTACATAGATATGACACTACAATCAATATCAAGCACCAACATAGCTAATTGGATTTACAACATGCTCAAGAAGGGGAAAACAAGGTAAATAATCAATCTTGTGAAATGATAGTTATTGGAAGAAAATCTACAACCACAATTACAATAAACAAGGATAATCACTAATAAAATATAAAAACTATTTCTTCTTAATCCCAAAGATAAGGGCAATCT